>NC_081853.1:31791020-32100878 GCF_963259705.1 Myotis daubentonii | reverse complement strand
AAATTGTCAGGGCATCACCCATCCAACAAGAGATTACTCCTAAACTCTTCTAATAGAGAAATTCTAGAGTGGTCTCTGGGGAGGAGAGGGATCCTAAGACAGACTCTCAATGGCATAATTGAGATCCAGTGTCCTGTCCAGGCACATTGCTTTCTAGAGCTCTGAAAACATGTGCAGGCATGGTCTTCATTCTGCCTGTAGCTTGGAATGTGGCTGGTAGGCAAGAGGTGGGCCCGCAGAGTTCCAAGGGTAGCTCTGGCCCATTGATCTGGACCCTGTCCCCACAGTTGTAGACCAGCTACCTGACCCTATACCTGGGCAGATTTAGGATCCAGCCAATGCCATGACACCACGTCTTCCCCCGCTTTCCCAGCCTCGTTTTCTCCAGATTTTCTTCCCCAAGTTTACAGACTTGCTCAAGTCCCTTCAAAACTAGCAATAGATATTTGCTTCTGGCTTATTCGTCCCCTTTGGTGTTTTCTCCTTCCCTTCAAACATCTCTACAAGCTGCCTCCTTGAAAACATTTTCCCGATGGTTGGGTTGATTCTTCACCTCTTGCTTCTCTAAAGGTTGCCTCCATGCAGTGGAAAAATCACCTTTTACCTTCTCTGCCTTCAGGCCATTGTGGTTTGGCCCAGTGCCTTTTTTCCATTTTATAACATTTATTGCTGTCTCCCTGTTACAAAGGACATGCACGCTTTTGAGATTTCCTAAATTTCCAGAGAGGAGAGTGTCTATTCTCTTTTGGTCCTACTGCATTGAGAGAGAACCTACTTCTTTGGATGTTTGTATGATATGCTAGAGAGAGTTTGGGGCTGTTAACTCAAAAAAAGAAAAATATCAACTAATGCTTCCGAAATTGTTTGAATGTGACAACATATTGTGGGAGCAGCATTGGTTGGAGTCATAGCCACGTATGGTTGCTGGATAAAATGCAGGATGCTCAGTTAGATTTAGATTCCAGGTAAACAATCAATCATTTTTAATGTAAGTATGTGCAAAATG
This sequence comes from Myotis daubentonii, assembly GCF_963259705.1. NCBI lineage: Eukaryota > Metazoa > Chordata > Mammalia > Chiroptera > Vespertilionidae > Myotis > Myotis daubentonii. The sequence goes on along the minus strand of NC_081853.1, from coordinate 32,099,872 downwards.
TTGCGGGACATGCACTGACATATTGCATGTGACATTGGGGACTTACTTATACTAAATTTTTTTTTGTTATTTATCTGGAATTCAAATTTATCTGGGCAGCCTGTTGTTTGTTGGTTTGCTCAATCTGGCAGCCTGGCAGGAACATGCGGGGCAGAGCAAGGTAGGCTGTGAAGAGCCTTCATCCGAGGTAAACCAGGGCATCTGTGAGCTAACCAAAGGCCTCGCAGAGCGGAGCCAAGGCCGGGCTGGGGGCAAAGCAATGACAGGAGGGAGCTGAAAAGAAATCTGGGACAGGTCGTGAGACAACTGAACTGCCAAACCTTCGAGTGAAGTGTCTGAGTCATCTTACCGCCTGGAGAATTTGCCCTGTTAATCTGGGACCCTCTTCTGCCCCCATCCTCAGCCATCTGAATGTCACTGCCAAGGTTCCCTTATCTCTGTACCACCTGTGCTAGTGTAGTTGTCCTTAAATGAATTCACTTAACACCTTGAATAAATGTATTTCAAAAGAAAACGTGATTTCCCCACTCTCAGTGGAAAAACAATCTCACATCCCACAAATCGCAGGTGACTGTGAACATAAGGACAATGAAATTGATGTTATTGAACTCTAACTTTTGACTCTGAGTCTGAAACCCACTCTGGAATTCCTTAAAAAGTGAAATTGGTAAGTGATGGAGAGTTGCTAACGGCGGACTAGTTCCTATTGAAACTTTCTTGTACATAATCAGAGGGACCGAAGAAGAATTGCAAAGGATACAACCTTCTAACCCCGCAAGTCAGCACATTTAGTGCTGTTTTCCTGCAGTTAAAGCCACTCTCACTTCTAGAAAGTGCTGGTATTGGGTGTGTCTTAGCAATGACCAATAATGCTGCTGCTGTTTTTTAAGTCCTTTATAAATGAACTTATTTTCTCTGTGGAGAAGAAGAGGTGTGAATGTTTGCAGGTAAGAGTCTGAGTATCTACAGTGTCTGCCCAGGGTGACCTGCTCCCAAATCTTACGTGCTCACCCTCAGAGATAATGTCCTGGGGCTATGAGCTCACATCTGGTAGAAACCATGGCAGGGTCCTTTGGGACTCTCATTTCCCCATGAGTGAGGCCACAGGGGCAAACCAACTAGACTCTCCAGCTTTGATGTGCTGGTGGTCCCACACTGACCCTGTGATCCCCACACCCCCATGCCAGGCCCTCCAGTTTGACAGGAAGGACAGCACAGGATGGAATGTGATGGATGGGCTGATAATAATGATCTCTGGGACTGTGAGTGGGTGAGACCTGTCCCTGACAGACCAGGCAGAACTTGGATCACAATTTTTCCATGGAAACAAGGTACTGAAGGCTGGTTAGATTTTATGGTAGAATTGGTTCAGGATAGTAAACTTTCATTGAACACCTAATATGTTCCATACACTGTGCTAGGACTACAAAATGCATAAAGCACTGTTTTGGCCTAAATGGAGTTTAGTCTTGTGGGAGAGAAGGGCAGAGAGCAAATGAGCGGGCAGTGGCAACTTAGCATGGTGGGTGCCAGGACTGAGGAGGCTCTGTGTGCCATGAGGTCCCAGCAGAGAAACCAGCCAAGCCTGAGGCATCTGGAGGAGCTGCCCTGGGATCCTCAAGTGTTTTATTCAGGCATATCTCAAATGCCTGGAATAAAGTCTGATAAATAGTAAGTGATGAATAAGTATGTGTTGAGTGAGAGTTCAGAATGAGAGGAGATTTAAGGGGTCCAGCTTGGTGAAGAGGAAATGGACATTTGATATTTCAATGTGGAGTCTTCACTGTCCCCTACAGTTGACCTCCAGAACCAAGAGCTCAAGATCTCCCTCCCTCCCTCCCTCCCTCCCTCCCTCCCTCCCTCCCTCCCTCCCTCCTTTTCTCTCAGTCTCTCTCTCTTACTCTCCTTCTCTCCCTCTCTTTCTCTCAGTCTCTCTCTCTTACTCTCTTTCCCACCCTCTCACCTCTCTGTCTGTCTCTCATGCACCAAATGCCTGGCTTATGGATGGTCTTTTGTGAAGTGAATGCTGGTTGTTTGGGACTATCTGTGTGTCATCATCCCTGGGGGCCACTCTTGGGTCTCTTCTGCTGGGCTCTAGTTGGCCAGCCCAAGTCCTTCTTGTTTGGTGCTTTGCCATTTTTTAATGCTCAGAACATGCCACCTTCTAGCTTCTTCTTAGAGATGGCCCTACCCTTTAAACCTTTTTCCATGTAAACAGCAAGCGGTCTTTTCAGATACTTCTCATTGGAGGTTGCCTTATACTCTGTGAGCTCAGGACAACCAGGCGAAGGTTTCCTGGCCATCAGGGCAGTTTTGGATGTCACCCAGTGGAGGAACATGAGCAGCCACGGCATCAAAATCTGTGATTAATAGACAAAATCTCCGCCAGAGCATTAATTTTGGGCATAATCAAAGGCTGCTGAATTACTTCAGTGTCAGACCTTGACAGAGAAGTCAGCCTGGGATTAGCATTTTGATTTAAAGTTCAGTGGGTGGTATTTATCTTTATTTCTGTCACCTATGCGTGATTGACTGTCTGTCCTGGAAAATAAAAGCAAATGCTACTTCCCCAGTCAAGTGAACGGGGTAATTTAGAGGTGCTCTCACAGATGGCTGGACACATGTGTAATGGATTGGCAGCTTCTCTTTCTTGGCCTCCACAAGGTGTCTGGGATTCAGAGGCCAGGTGACTGTGGGAGACATCTGCACAGGTAGCTCCTTAGCCAAGCCATTGCCTGATGTGGGAGATGCTGGGGTGTGTTGTTGGAGGTGGTAGGGACTCTGGAGAAACCAGTGGGACTCGGTAAAGAACACTGGAGACCCCTTCCCTTCTCAGGGCTGAACAGCATTTAATGGTGGTAGATTCCAGATTCCACCTGTGATTGCTACTTCCAGCCCGCTGGAGGGGTTGATAATGAGAACACACTAATATATGTGTGAAGATGACATTTATTGATGCTGACAGGCATTGATCTGGTTGTCTGCATTGTCTGCATTGTCTTGAATCTAGACCACAACTCCTTATAGATAAGGACCCAGAGAGGCAAGGTGACATGCTCAAGAGTTGGCAACAGCCAAGAGTCCAGCCCAGGACAAAGCCTGTGTCTTTCCCTTCCAGCACCCGATTCATCCAGCCAGGTGGGACAGACTCTGGGGCTGGGGGTGAGGGGATAGGCCACTGAGCCTCGAGGGTGGCTCAGCGAAGGGAAGGTCCTGACTGGGGAACAGGAAGGCTGGGCAGGTGGGCAGGAAAGGGGTGTCAAGGTTTCCTGGGCTCCCCAAGGCTCCATCCATTCTTGGTCCCACATCATCAACCCCTTCATCAGAACCTCAGGACTCCTGTCTCCCTGTCCTGCAGGCTCCTTTGCGTTGGAGGCTGCAGTGTGGGAGCTGCTTTGGTCCAAACTCTGAAATGACTGGTGCTTTGCTAAGAGTCAGCAAGCTGCTTTATAAATAAGGTTTTAGTGAAAGGTTGTGTCGCAGTCAGCAGTTTGTATCGTCTGTGGACATTTCATTGGAAGGCAAAACTTGATGCGAAGGGTGTCTGAAAATGGGGAGGGGCTGGGTCCTCTCTCTGGGAGAGCTGTTCATTGGGCACCTGTCCAGTGTAGCCATCCAGTCTCTTCTGGCCACACCGGATACCTGGAGCACCCCCTACAGCCCAGTCAGTCTCCATTCATCCTCAGGTTGATTGACAGCAGCAGTCACTGCAAGACATGATTGCAACACCTATTAGAGTTTGTTTTTTCAATCAAAAAGTAAATCTTAATAATGGATTTTAGCTCTTGTGTTTCTTAAATCAGATGCATTTTTTTTTAAAAAAAGGTGAAGAATTACTTTGTCTAATTTTAATTTTGTTTCTGAAAATGTAGTAATTGTTTAGGAATTTAATTTATTAACAAATTGAAGCAGATAGTTGTAAATGAAGAGGCCAACCATCTCCAATCTAACAGATATGATAGCTATTTGGTGAATTTAAAAAAAATTATACTTCATTAGGCAAATAAAGTATAACAGAAATAATAAACATTCAAACTATTTTGTTTGGTTAAAACTGACTATTTCTCTATTATGAATATTTATATCCAACTAAAGTACATTTTAACAAAAACCTACACACACATTGTTAATATTTTAGTTATAAATATGAAATGCGTGCTTTAAAAATAACAGTAAATATGAATCAGCCTACATTTAATCAAGATAAGAAACTTAATGCCTTTCATTATGCAGCTACTTGGGTATTTACCTTCCCCTTCCTGTTAATTCATTGACCGGAAAAGAAATAGGAGCCCTCCTGCTTGTCCAATTGCCAAGGGACTAATCTTGAATAAATTTGTCTAAAGAAAGAAGACATTGTTTCTCCATCTATAGAAGAGACTACGGCTACTGCTATTAAAAGCTTGGTTTATCATTTTAATAATCTGATAAGTTTAGGTAAATGACTTGTACAAGTTGAATTTACTCATCAGCAAATATCTATCTCCTAACGTGTGCACCTTTAGCTTTGACTCGTAGGGTTGATATTGGAAAAGGATGAGAGTCAGTGGTCCATGTGGCTGGATGCCACGATGCCCTAGCCTTTAGTCCCCTCACAGCTTTCCTGGGCTTCTTTCAGCTCTTGGGGAAATCTCCTGGGTGTCTTCGCCACAGAGCCTCCTAGCAGTTCATGCTAAAATGTCATCCTATTGGCCAGTCAGTTCTTCCTAGTACCGTAGTCCTCCCTTACCAGCAGGGGATACATTCCAAGATCTCCAGTGGATGCCTGAAACTGCAGCTGGTACTGAACCCTATAGATACTATGTTTTTTTTCTATACATACATACCTATGATAAAGTTTATTTTATAAGCTAGGTGCAGTAAGAGATTAACAACAATAACTGATCAGAAAGTAGAACAATTACAACAATATGCTGTAATGAAAGTTACATGACTGTGATCTCTCTTAGCAAGCTAGCATGATTTCTTTTTCTTCACAATTTCATGAATGCAAGATTCATTCTTACCATAGATCTTAGCAACCTCAGCATATAATTTTTTTCTTTATTAAGTTAAGAATTTTCACCTTTTCACTTAAAGGAAGCATTTTTATGGCTTCTCTTCGGCATATCTGAATTGCCATCATTACTACTTTTGTGCTTTGGGGCCATTATTAAGTAAAATAAGGGTTACTTGAACACAAGCACTGCGATACTGCTATAGGCTATTTAATAACCCAGAAAGCTACTACATGACTGGTGGGTAGGTTTCCTATACATGTGGATACACCAGTGGTCAGCAAACTGCGGCTCATGAGCCACATGCGGCTCTTTGGCCCCTTGAGTGTGGCTCTTCCACAAAATACCGACTTCTGCGCATGGGCCACGAAGTTTCAATCGCACTGTACATGTGCGCCCACACGTGGTATTTTGTGGAAGAGCCACACTCAAGGCGCCAAAGAACCGCATGTGGCTCGCGAGCTGCAGTTTGCTGACCACTGCATTAGACAAAGCAGTGATTCCCATCCCAGACAGGAAGGAGTGGGACAGCAGGAGATTTCATCTCACTACTCAGAAGGGCACACAATTTAAAACTTATGAATTAATTATTTTGGGAACTTTTCATTTAATGACTTCAGATTGCAGTTATCAAGAATAACTAAAACCCTGGAAAGCAAAATCGCAGATAAGGGGAGACTACTGTATTTGTCATTTATTTTGTCCAAATTAAAAACCGTATCCTCTCATGCTATACTTGAAAGTCATGGGAGAATAATTGCTTAGCATTCTGCTCTAAAACAAATCCTTCACTTAATAGGGCCCTCTAGTTAATCACATGTAGCCTTTCTTGGCCTTTGAAAATTAATATTTGGAAAATTCATGGTTGTAGTTGTACTAAGACATACCATGTGTCTTCCAGATTGATGATGCGATCAAAGTAGCTACTGCCACCTAGTGGCAGTGTACCCTAATTACAAGAGAAATGCACAAAAAGAGAGGCAGCTTTTTTGCATGCAACTTTGCAGCTAGAAAATGAAGGTGAATGTTTCCCCCCAAGCAGATTCTAATAAAAACAAAGAATGAAATAATTAGAAGCAGTCTGGAACACATTCAAGTAAATTATTTCTTTTTATATTATATATTCATCTATTAATCATCAATTAATGTTCAGGTGAAAGAGAAGTAATATCTATGTTGTGCCTATTATAGGCCAGGCACTGTACTAAGCATTTTACATATGATACCTCATTGATTATTAACATACGCCCCCAAAACATTATTTATATTTTACAGATGCAGAGAGGTTAGCAGCAAAGCCACACAAGCTGGGAGTCATGTTTAGGGTGTGAACTTGATTTATTATTCAGGCCCAAGACTGTCCTTGTCTTTCTCGCCTCCCTGCCTGCTGATTCTGCAGGGTCCTGTGTGTTCATAGATCCGTGCTCAGCAGGTGCATCCCTGCCCTCACCCTGCTTGCTATTGGCTGGTGGCTCTTTCCATGTCATTGGTAGAATTACCCATCTGAGTTTCAGCTGGACTTCTAGGGTCTGTTCTCTTGTTGGCTGTTCTGGCTGGCTTACCAACCTCTGCCCGATGGGAGTCCTAGGGAAGGGACTGTGACAGGAACTAAGCTGTTTTAGGCTATAAGGCAAAGGGGCAGAGCGTGCCTTGAAAATGCCTCTGACTTTTGACACCGAGGAGGCCCTGCTGTGGCAGGCCTCAGGCACAAGGCCAAGGCTGCCCTCCTGGGCCCCTGACTGGGTTGTGACCCCATTCCAGACAGCGCCTGAGGAGCATGACCAGGACAGAGGCTGTGGCCTGGGATGGGGTCTAGCATAGGGCAGGGTAGCAGTAAGTAAAGGGGATGGACCTCCGATTGACCTGGCAAGTGTTTTTTTATGTCTCCACACCAGACAACTCCCCAAAAAGGGAGCCCAACTTCCTAGATGGTGGAACACCTTTCTGTGTGGGGTGAAGAAGCTACAGGCAATGCTGCCATCTGCCCTGGGGCACGCTTTGTTGTGCTTCTGCTTTGTTGAGGGTTAGCTCGGATGGGCTAGGACTGACACCGGCATCCTGCTAGCAGGTCCTGGAGTGGGAGCAAAGAGTGGCATTTCTTTAATGGGACCACATCACTCCTCTGTCTTATCTCCACTTGGTGCCTCCATGACTGCCTAAATCTCATTCCTCTTTGGACCAGTTATTTCTGTGAGTCTGTCTGTCTCCCCAGGCAGCATGAGTCACTAGGGTATGGGGACCACTTCCTACTTGTTTCTCCGTGGTGCCTGGCACAGGGCTTTGCCTGTAGTAGATGACATGTTAGTGTTTGTGGTTCGACTAAAGCAGAAACCCCAAATCCAGATGGGGACTCATAGGTTTCATAGCCAGGTAAGGTTGCCTGGTGAAGGCCATGTGAACAGATGAACTGTATGGGCATCTAGCTATATGGGTACTGCCTCATCTTCTAGATTTTCATGGGGATAATCCCCAATTTTTAAATGTTGACAAAACCGCATTTTTCTTTTCTTTTTTCTCTCTCTTTACATCGTTGTGCAGGCCAAATAAAATCAATCTGGCTCTCAGATGCACTAAAACCTCTGAATTAAAGCACCACAAATAGCCTATATATGCCCTAGTCCTTTAAAACGATAGTTTTTCAGTGCTCTGCCTAATTAAATAGGCCTTGGCAATTGAACTTCTGTCTTCCCAATGAGTGAGTGTAGTGTGCAAGGGCACCTACTTCATAAGAAGCAAAAATTTTTATGAAGTAGTTTGAGTCAGAACCATAACAATACCAATAAAATGCGTTTTATGAAGTTGGTGAGAAAGTTGTAATGGGGATGCTGTTTTACAGTGTGCAGAACTGGAACACGTTGTAAATGCCAGTTCCCTGACTGCCCCCTCGGCCTCTCCTTGCGTGACAGATGTGAGGCCCCCCTTCCTTTAAGAGGCCCCCGTGAAGTTTCTAGCACAGGGGTGGGCTTTAGTGGCTCACGGCCCTCTGGCTCACTTCCAAATTGGCTCATTATGGTAGTGACAGTCTCCAGCCAAGGATCTCAGGTGTAATTAGGAAGGGTGGGCTGTGAGCCATGATGCGCTGTCTCCTCCCTGGTCTCCTACCCTCTCTGAAGCCCCCTGATCTAGCTGCATCTCCTTGTACCCTCCTCCCCAGGAGAGGCTGTGTGTACCAACAAGGGGCAGAACTCACTGGTGCTGCTACGTACGTAGCGGGTGCTCCTGCCCCTCCGGGGGAGTTTTCTGGTTTCCAGGAAGAGCTGTGATGTAGGCAGCAAGCAGTGGCTAGGATGTCCCCAGAATGCCATTAGGTGCTCTGCCTGCCCCAGCCACAAGCAGACTCAGAAGATTGTGGCTGAGAACCTTGGAAGATTGGGGCTTCCTGCCCAGCAGCCTCCTTCTACTTGCTACTTGTGCTGCTGGTCCCTTGGGGCTGCCTTGTGGTGGTGGCTGTGTGTCCTGAAATGGTGTCTGTTAATTTGCAGGAGGGGTGGGTGGGTGGTGCCAAGGTTACTCACCACTGAGCATGGTGAGCACAGATATTTTGCTTTCTGGAAACCTTGATAGGGATGGGGGCAGCAGGATGAGAGATTCCTGAAAGGATCAACTATAGCTTAAAGAGTTCGCCTCTACTTATTTCACCCATTTGTTTGATTGAAAAACTGATTCTTTGGAGGGGCCACCTTCTCACCCCAAATCCCTGACTGAAGCTGCAAGAAGAGCATGAGAGTTGAATTAGGCACACATGCATCTGGATCCTGCTTTGCCCCATACGCTGTGTGACCTTAGGCCACTGTGTCCTCAGTCTCCTCTATGAAATGGGTTTGATGAAATCTCTCTTTCAGGCTTTACTGAGGGAATTTGAGGTGCTTCTCAGAGTGTCTGTCATTGCGTATGAATTGGTTTACATTCTTTTGTTCCCTTATTCATTTGGATGGTCCACTCTTTGGTGTCGCCCTCATTGCTTTATACCTTGCTGAGTGTATTTGCAGGGACTTTGAGAGCTGGGGAGAGAATGAATGTAGGAGGATGTCTTAGATATCCCACATGTCATTACCGTAGGCTCCTAAAAGACCTCCCTAATATGAGCCTCACTGTTCCATGTTGTGCCATCCAGAGCCCATGCCGTCACAGTACTTAATCCATCCACAACCTGAACCACTTTGGTACCTGTAGCCAGAAGACCCTAAGCTATTGATTAGACAGATCAGTTCTCCTAATTATATTTATAAAAGCCTTCCAGTTTGGAAAAACAAGTCCTGTTTTGATTGTGGAAAAACCAGCCCTGTTTCCTTAGCCTGGATTTTCCTCTGCCTCTTTACCTGCAGCTGACTCTTTGAACCTTAGGTTCTAGGCCCTCAAGTCTGACAACTTGCTCTTCCTCAAATATGACTTTCCTGTCTGCACACTTTGGCTATTTAGTTCTCTCTGCCTAGAGTACCTTTTCCACCTTGTCCACCTCTTAATATCACATACATCCTTAATAGCCTGATGGAAGTGGTGCCCTGATCCTCTCCTTAATGCTATTAATGTATATTTATGTGTCATAAACTCAATGATACAGTATTGTAATTATTACATTATATAATCTAATGCATTTAAAAATATATATTTTTATTGATTTCAGAGAGGAAGGGAGAGGGAGAGAGAGAGAGACATCAATGATGAGAGAGAACCATTGATTGGCTGCCTTCTGTACGCCCCCTAGTGGGGATCGAGCCCATAACCTGGGCATGTACCTTGACTGGAATTGAACCTGGGACCCTTCAGTCTGCAGGCCAATGCTCTATCCACTGAGCAAAACTGGCTAGAGCTATAATCTAATGCTTTTCAAAGATAAAAGAAGACAGGAGGAAAAATATATTTCCAGACTCTTTTATATAACCCACATGTTTACCATTTCCAATACTTTTCACTTCCTATGTTTTCAAGTTACCTTCTTCTGGTGCCATTTCCTTCCATCCTGAATAACATACTTTTGTTATTTCTCTTAAGGCAGATTTGCTAGCAATGAGTTCTCTCTGTCTTTGTTTGTCTGGGGATGCCTTTATTTTGCCTTTGTGGGGTTTTTGCCAGATAGTTTTGCTGGATATAGTATTCTTGGTTGATAGTTTTGGTTTTAGCACTTTGAATATTATTCCATGCCTTTGGGCCAACATTACAGAAAAGAGGTCAGGTATTAATCATATTGATGGTGCACTGTATGTTAATCATTTTTCTCTTGCTGCATTCAAAATCTCTGTCTTTTAAAAGTTTGACTATTATGTATTAACATAACTTATTCTACTTTGAGTTCATTGAGCTTCCTGAATGTGTGTAGATCAATGTTTTTAAATCAAATTTGAAAAGTTTTAAGCCATTATTTTTCAAAAAAATTTGTCTTTTTCTATCTCATCAAATGTGTATTGGTGTGTTGGATATTATCCTATAGGTTTGTGAGGCTCTATAGCTTTTTACTTTAATTTCTTTTTGTGTTTAGCAGTTATGATAATTTATATCAATTTATCTTTAAGTTCACTGTTTTTCCCCCCATATTGAATCTTCTATCTTCTATTGTGTTCCTCTAGTAAGTTTTTCTTTCAGTTATTATACTGTTCAACTTCAGAATTTCCATGTGATTATTTCTTGGTTCTTTCTTTATAATTTCTGTCTTCTTATGAATATCTATATTTGTTGATTTATTGTTATCTCACTTTCCCTAATTCTTTAAACATAGTTTCATTTAGTTTTTGAACTAAATGTTTATAATAGCTACTTGGAAGTATTTATCAGCTGAATCCAACATCTGGGGACTCAGACACAGTTTTTTTTTAATCTTTAATTTCTTTATTGGTTAAGGTAGTACAAATGTGTCCTTATCCCCCCATTAACTCCCAGCCTCCCCCCTGCCCCCCACTCATACTCTCATCCCCCTGTTGTCTGTGTCCATTGGTTTGGCTTATATGTATGCATACAAGTCCTTTGGTTGATCTCTTCCCCTTACCCCACCCGCCCCTACTTTCCCTCCAGGAATTGACAGTCAGACACAGTTTTTACAGACTACTTTATTTTTTCTTGAGTGTGGATCACACTTTTTCTATTTCTTTGGATGTGTTATAATTTTTATTGAAAGTTGGAAATTTTAAATAATGTATTATAGCAAATTTGAGTTCTTATTTTTCCCATGAAGGCTGCTGTTGTTACTGTGTTGTTTGTTTAGCAACTGGCCTGGGCTAAATCTGTGAAATCTGTCTCCCTTGAAGTGTGTGGCCACTGATGTGTTGGTTCAGTTTTAATCAACACAAATAAAAGAGAAAAATGGTAATTGGTGTACGAGCTACCCTTTTCATTGGCTAATCAGGGCTATATGCAAATTAACTGTCAACTAAGATTGGCAGTTAACTGCCAACTAAGATTGGCAGTTAACTGCCAACTAAGATTGGCAGTTAACTGCCAACAAGATGGCGGTTAATTTGCATATGTAGGCACAATGCAGGGAGGCGAAAGGGAAAGCAGGAAGAAGCCCCCTGCCACTGACAGTGATCAGAAACCCAGGGGGGAGCTAAGAGCTGGGGGGCAGGGCAAAGGCGGCCCTGGGGCCGCCTTTGCCCTGCCCCCCAGCCATGATCGGAGAATCAGGCGCCTTTGCCACCCTGGCCAGTGATAGCAGGAAGTAGGGGTGGAGCCAGCGATGGGAGCTGGACACGGTCAAAGCTGGCAGTCCCAGGAGCTAGGGGTCCCTTGCCTGGGCCTAAAGCGAAGCCAGAGGCGTCAGGCCTGGGCAAGGGGCCGATCCTGCGATTGGAGGGTGATGGGGGTCAACGCCTGAGGGCTTCCCAGTATGTGACAGGGGGAAGGCTGGGCTGAGGGACACTCCCCCCCACACACACCCAGTGCACGAATTTCGTGCACTGGGCCCCTAGTTTTTTAATATTTTATATTTAAGTTTTGCTTCTGTCTCCTTTGTAGCTTAGTGGTCTGTCAGTGATAAGACTGAAGTTGTGCTCAAACACTTTAAGCCAGTAACTCTTCTATTCTTTGCCAATGATCTATGTATGACTAGGGAAACACATTCAAAGTTCAGCTCCTTTGAAGTCTACGTAGGACATTTTGCTTCTCCTTTGAGTAAGAACAGCCTTAGGGCTGACCAGGAGTATGTGGATAACTTGGCTCCTCTCTGGTCTTTGTTGAGTACATGCAAGCCTTAGCTAGGAATTTGCTTGTCTCAGCAATGACCACATCCTTGCCTGCTGAGATCCTCACTTCCTCTGACAATGCTGCTGGACATGAGCATAAGCAGCCACTCCAAATCAAGTGAGTTCTTTTTAATGCCACAGCTCTGCTATTTTCATGTCATTTCCTTCCCTGGTAGAAATTCCATGTCAACAGAGGCAGGAGTAGATGGGGAGTAGGGAGCAGGCCTAGGCAAGAATGCCACAGCTTCCCACTGTTCTTTCCCAAAGTCCAGCCTTTGAAACATACACGTTTCTCATATTGTCTTTTCAGAATTCTGAGATGGTTGTTTTTTCATGTTTGCCCAGCTTTTTGCTATTTTTCTTTTAAAGAAGATTTGCCAACCACCTCCCTCTGCTCTAGCCTCTAGCTATGAATCTCCACCAGGTTGTGTATTTTTTGATGTGATCCACTTTTCCCTGGCTGTGGAAGCACTAGAGAGCTTGGTTTTCTTCCCCTACTTACCCAAGAGCACCATCTGAACCTACTTTGGATTTGTCTTTGAATCCTCAATGTGTAGCATCATGCCTGGTGCACAGCAGGTGCCCAACAAATGTTTGTTGCACTTAGGATCTGAAAGATGGCTGACAGATGGTGTGATCCATTTCAACACAGGATGGGGTCTCATACAGACCTTGCTTTGGATCTCAAGTACAATGCTTTACCTTATTGATCCTTAGTTTCTTGGCTGTGAAATGTCAAAAATAAAACTCACTTCTTGGCATAGTTGTGCGAATTAAGTAAAATAAGGTATAAAAGTCATCTCGAACAATACCCAACACGGAGTAGTGCTTTGTAACTATTAATTTATTCTTATAATGTGTGGGATTGTTGAAGATAATATGCCTTGATTAATCTGGCTTATCTATTCATAGTGACATTGGGGTGGGGTGTGCATGGCCCTGTGGTATGGCTTTGAGGGTCTCTGGTCAGGGACAGGGAGCTAGGGTGGATAGAGACAAGACCACCTAGCCACGTCCTTTATCCCATAGAACCCCAAGGTCTACAAGTAGTCTCATCTAGGGAGATAAACCAGCAGACCTGAGATAGTAGCGGTCATATAATACTCACACTGCCTCTCTAGTAGGTACTTAGCAGGTATTTTTTCTGCTAAGACATGGGTCATTTCTATCCATTATTTTACCGCAAAGCATTCACATGTTACCGTTTTTCAGTGAAGTCCAGGAGGACCTGGCAAGCTTTCTCTATCTTTTTTCCCCCCACAGATGAGGTATCCTTGTTTCTGTTAGGTGAGTAGCACTACCCCCACCCCAAACACACACACACACACACACACACACACACACACTCCTTTTAGAAGGTGGTGGCTTTTATGCCAGGTCAGAGAGAAGAGGTGGTCCATACATCCTTGGGGAACTGGGGCTGCCAACCTGTGCCCAGAGTTGAGTTCCCTTCTCTGATTCAGGTGTTGCCTCTTCTCAGGATCCCAGGAGACAGGAGGGCAAGAAGTAGGCACAGGTTATCCCTGGGTCTATACACCAGGCATCATGGCTTCTGCCACGTGTTAAGCTAGCAACGATTTTTCTTTCCAAACACAGATCCATTTTAGAAGCTGAGCTCTCAGTGTTGTGTCTGTGCGCACATAAGCCCATTACGAAGTGGTTCATTGATTGCACGTTTGGACCTGAGAGGGCCTGACTCCGGGCCTCAGTCAGGGGGAGGTTAGTGCAACCCAGTGCAGCCCAGGTTGCCCATAACGCTGCCTCCCAAGCCCCACATTGTTCCCTCCATGCACATCGTTGGGAGCGTTGGCCGGTGTTCTTCTGCTGGCCCTGGGAACTTTATAGCCCTTATTTACTATTCATTATTGTTTCCAAAGTACATCTTGTGTCAGGCCTGTTCAGTGGTAAAATAGCTTTCCCCCCTCTTCTCCATGGAGGTACTTCAAAACTGCTCCCAGATGAGGGAGGGGGCTGGTCTTTACTGAAGGCTGTGCGGAGAGGATGGAGACACACAGAAGCCTGGCCCACCTTTGCGGGCGGGTGGCAGTATTTGGGACAGGAAAGGCTGAGGGCAGACAGGGCAGGCAGGCCGAGAGCTCTGGTGGGCCGATCCCTGGGTCCCTGGTCGGTTTTGCAAGTCGAAACTGAAACCTCTGGGTATTTACACAGCCAAGTCACCTGGATGAGGAATGGGCTGGAGGGTCATGTGACGGGAGTCAAGGCGAACACAAAAGAATCCATTTATTATCCTGGCAGGAAATTTGTTCTTTTGGATTCTGTAGCTGCAGACATAATGATTTCATTTCCTTCAGTGGAGGGAGATTAATGGCCCTTCCCCGTGGGCCTGTGTGGATTGCCGTTTCCTCCACGTCCCTAAGTGTTGTCAACTCCGGTGTGCCTTCCTTTCCGAGGGGTCAGAGGGTGCACGCCAGTTCACGCTGATGACCAGCGAGTGGCCTTCCCTGTGGACGGCTCCAGGATACCCGGAGGTGACCCAGGTTAAACCACACACATCATGGAAAAACCCATCCCTGTGGAGGCTGTCCGCAGAGCCTCTGAAGGCCTCCAACAGAAGCAGCACAAGGCGTGGTTCCCTCCTACTTTGAATGTGGGCTAGAATGCCACCAGCACTGCCACCAGGCCCTTGGCTGTGTGACTTGGGGAGAGGTACCTAACCTCCCCGAGCCCCTGTGCCCTGTGTAAAATGTGGAGGTGACACCTTTTCACCAGGTCTTGGAGAGGATTCAGTGAGATCTGTTCCCAGTGCTTTCCAACCAAAGTCCTACCCACGAGTGGTGGCTTCTCCTGGCCCTTCTCATGCCATTTCAAACAGCAGCATCTGAGCTCTTGGTGGCTGCAGAGAGGACAACTGGTGTAGAATCAGCCTTGCGTAAAGGCCGAGCTAGGGTGGGTAGACTGTCCGTTGGTGTGCCCTGAGATGAGAAGTCAGGAAGAAGGCAGGAGGAGGAACCAGGAGGCCCTCCACTCCCAAGTGTCCACGATGATCCGAGGTGGCCACTGACCTGCCTCCAGTGTTTTGAATTGTGTAGAGCAGACATCCCACATGGGGAGACAAATTCTGTGTCTGGGTAAGGATCAGCATTGTGTTTTTGTAAAACAGTCAGACTTAAACAGTTTTTTCACTTGTGGCCTCAAGACATCGTGTGTCCTGGTGCCCTGCCTAGAAGTGGGCTCTGGACTGTGAGGGGCTGTGGCTTCCTCCTACTGAGCTTTGCTCATAATTGATACTCTTTGCTCATTAAGTACCATTAAACAGAACTTTTGTGTTCCCAGAGAGATGCAAAAATGATTTATTTGGAGAAGTTTTTGTGTTTTCCTGTGCCTGCGTTTCTCATCTGTGTCTCCCCTGGACCTCAGACACACGTTCACAATGGAGAATCCTGAAGGTCTTATGCTCTGCATAGGGAGAGGTCAGTTGGGTGAGATGAAGCTGCACTGAGTTAAACGGACAGAGCTGTTGAACCCAGGACCGTGGGACCAGGAGGAGGGGCTGTGGGTTCCCTGGGGACCTCAGGAACAGGATGCGGCTCTCCGCAGAGGTTGGTTTCAGGCACGTCCTCCAGGAGGCAGGGGTGTGTTTCCATGACGCATTCCTAAAAATAAGTTAAATATGGATAATAGAGCAATTTTTATAAACATTTTACTTTTAATATGTTTATAGTGTTGTTAATTATCTCTCTAAGTGGAGAAAATAGAAATTGTAGCACATTAAACAAAGATTGCTGATTAGGATAATAATATGGAAATTGTAATCAGGACGATAACTTTAAGTCAAAGGAGGTTTTCTCCTAGGCGGCTGGAGCTTTCGTCTTTATTAAACACCCCATTTATCATCACCACTCCATTCATCACCAGCATTAGATTAATATTGACAATTTGAACTAGAAATAACTTTTTCTTGCCATTATGGTAAGAATGATAAGGGTGCCAGGGACTTTGAGGGAAGCCATCACAAGCTGTCACACTCCCCGCCCTGCTGCAGTTGGCTGCCATTCTCCAACCCAAACCTCAAGGCACCAGCCACTCAGGAGGGAAGCCCCTCCCTGACCGGATGCCCACCAAATCCTGGGTGCTCTTCATTGAGAAAGCAAAGGCCCTTTGGTTGCTTGAGGTTGTCTCTTCATGGTGGAAGCGCGCCCAGAACCATAGGCCTCTCTTTTCCAATCTGATGCAGGAGATATGTGTTGAGTATCTGCAAGATACCGAGAGAGGCAAGCCCCAGCCCTGCCCTACTGTGCACACGTAGCTTTCGGGTAGAATCCAAAAAACTGCATTTTGAACAAGTTCCCAGATGATGCTGATGATAATGCTTTGAGAACCACTGAGACAGACTGAAGAAAGGCTGCTAAGAACAAGGCCCGGAGGGCTTCATGGAGAAGGGCCCTTTGGCCTTTGCAGAAGGAGGAGAACTTCAGCAAGTGGTGACAAGGAGAGGTCCCCTAGAAGGCGATGGGGCCAGAGTCAGAAATGGGAAGTTTGGAGGGCAGCAGGCTTCAGGGGGAAGGTGTTTGGATTAAAAGCCTTTGCAGTTGACTTGGAGGTGGACCTGCCGGTGGACCTGGGAGTTGGAGATGGGGAACTTTATCTCCATCTCTGGAGAGGGGTGAGTGGCACATGGAAGCTGTTGCTGCTGCTATGGGAACACAGGAGAGCCCTGAGGGCAGAGCGAGGATCAGGGGTCAGAGCCATTCACACCAGCTGGACAGCTGCCTCCTGAGATATGGCCCCGCCCAGGCCACACCAGGAAGACCTGTGGTTCGGGGACCTGCTATCTGTGTTCATTGCTTTTTCCTACATCACTGCCTTTGCTGGGCTGGGGGAGGGGAGTAGAGGGATGTGTCTCCTGGCACCCCTACTGTGGGGAAGAGGCCACCGCCTGCCCCATGTTAAGTCTGCTGGGCCCAGCTTTGGGGGTCAGCCAGCAGCAGGATGGCCTTGGCCCTCTGGGTGCCTCTCCAAGGAGTCCCTCCATGATGTTGGGAGGCTGCTCCTGATGGGCTGTTATCTGAGGTGCTGGGGAGGGGACAGGTGGTAGACTCCAGCATGGTGCTGCTCCTCTTTGGAGCCCCTTCATTCTTTCACCTTCCCCAATCCTCTGGGGCTTCTTAAATGTCTACTTGTCATTCCTTAAAAGGCCTCTTTCTGTGCCTTGATCATAAAATTGCCAAGGAACAATGGCTGTCATTTAAAACAGCAGCATTAGAGCTCTTTTCCACCCGTTACTGCCATTGTCATTGCTGCTCCACATCAAAGCATCCCAGAGTCCCTGGAGAGGAGGGAGGAGAGAGGGGGAAAAAGAGCCTGGCCTTCCTGCTCCCAGGGCCATGGGGAGCCAGCCTGCTGGCTGAGACCATGACAAAGAGGGTGTGTGTTCTCCACCTTGACCCCTGCAGAGATTGCCTGGGCCTGAGCTGAGAGAAAGGAGCTGGGAGGCCTACAGGGGTGGGGTACCCCTCAGTTTTCTTGGGGCTGCACTGGACTCGCCCTGACTGACTGTTCCCAGGGGTAGGAAATGGAGGAGTATGGGCCAGGAAGAGGCCTGTGTCCTAGGCACAGAGGTGAGAGGGCCCGTGGCCTGGGCCTGACGTGGGGTCCTGGAGCTAGCTCCTCATGCTGGCCCTGGAGGGCTTTGGGAATTGTGCCTGAGCAAGGAGGGGCAGCCTGCATTGCTGTGCCCACTCTGGCTAGGGTTCTTGATTCATGTAATGGAGGTGAGGGTGACTCCCTGTGCCCTGGGGAGCTCCTGTGTGGCTTCCCTGTGGGTGTGAGGGAGGCGCGGGCGGCATCCCTGTGGAGCAGTGTCAGCAGATCCTCTGGCTGGTTGGTGCAGAGCCAGGAGGGTGTTTGTCCCCTGCCCCTTGGGGACCACCCTGCAGAAGCAGCTGGAAGGGAAATGACGTCACAATGGAAGGATGAGTCCTGGCCTCCTGGCCTGGACCAGGAACTGCCTTTCTCCCCTCTTTCTGTTGGACCATTGTCCTGTTTCCTCCTGGGTTGAAGGTCCGGGTGTGTTTGGGAGGAAAGGTGCTGGTTCTGTGTCCCTCCAGGGTCTGGATGGGTTCAGCGAAGAGAGGAGGGGGGCTGGGCAGGCCTGGTCTGGAGGGAAGAATCCGGGTTGCAGGAGGCAGCCAAGCAATGCCAGCTCCTCAATGACAAGTCTCCAGGGGCAGTTAAGGTCTCTGGAGAGACTCCTTTCATGTGTATCCTTTGGCGTCTTCACTGTCCAGTCCTCACAGCCTCTTCCCCAAGGGGGTCCCCAGTAGGCTGCCTTCCAGCTCCTTCTCTCCTCTCTCCTCTCAGCTTCCTCTCCCCACTGTCCATCTTCTTCTGAGCTTCCTCCCTCCCCTGCATTGGTTATTTTCTCCTCTTCTCCCTTCCCCTTTCATTCTCCCCCTTGCCCCCTCCACTTTCCAGGATCTCTCCCCTCCCTCCCCCTCCTAAAGTTCCTTTCGGTCTGTCCATAGTCACGCTCTTCCTGACAACAGGCCCCACTCCCTGGTGGATGCACACTGTAAACTTGGTGTATTGGTTTGCACTGCAAGGTTCATGCGGGCCGTCTTGGCTTCCGCAGTCTTGATCCTTAGACCATTGCCCGTTCATCACGGGAGCAAGACCATGCTCATTGTCCTTGGTGCCCTGCCCTGTGGGCACTGTGGCCATGCTTCACAGCCTGACGGGATAGTTTACTTCAGATTTGAGGTTTGTTCACATGCAAGGCCTTATAAGGGAAGGTATAAATATTAAATCCCCTTGGTTACATGTTTAATGAATTGTGTTGGCTGAAAATCATAAAGTGGTGTAAAATCTTGACAATCTGAAAAAAGAAGTATAACATTCCCCCTTTTTGTAGCTCTATCCATGCTCAGAGCTGAGCCACGTCGGGCCGACGTGCTTCCGAGGACCTGAGGACGAGCCAGGGATCTTAATGCATCTGTCTTTGCTCTCTATCTGCTTTGAAACTCTGCCTAAAGGTTGGTTTTCAATAGAACCCCAGGGTTACGGGGTCTGTCCAAGTTCAGATTATGTTTCCCGCCCCATCCCGTGCAGTTGGCTGTGCACTTAACCCACCTCAGGGGTGTTTTCCTACCTGTTTAAAGTGATCACAACAGGACTACACACTGCCATCTGGTGTCATCTGCCTGCCCCTACCTCCTGCCTCTGTCCTCCTCAATGCTCCCCTCCCTTCAGCTGCCCCACCCCTGTGGAAGTGTGCCTCGACCTAAGTCTGCAGCCACAGTGCACCCTGCCACGCCCATCCTGGCAAGCAGCACTTTCACAGATGGCTCCCTCAAATCTGGATGGTTCTGAAGGTGTTATTTGATTTCCGCATCCCTCCCGTGCCAAGACCATATGGGGCTACACGAGAGAAGGGCTGAGGGTCAGGCATGTCATCCCCTCCCCTCCCCACACCCTGTATCTTCTCTGGGGACCTTCTTCATGGTATTTTACTAAATCCTTCATGGTGAAGTGATAGGATTTTTGAAGAGGGCTTTTTCAGGTGCATCTAACTGCAGCAGAATGCAGCAGCCTCCCCAAGAGGAGACCTGAAGGTTTGAAAAGCCACCAAGTAATATTTGGAGAGGGTGAAACGACTCTCCTTTGAGATTTGTGTGCAGGGACAAAGGAAATCAGCAGACTAGATCTGGGTGTTGGGCTGGGGTGGGATCTCCCCAGGGCTGACCCTGCTGCCAAGCACTGTGGGAATGGGGGTGCATGGCGTTACACTCTGAGCTTCACGTTTCCCATCCATAAAGTCGGAGGGCAGATGAGGTCACTCCCCACTTTGAGTTTGTATGACTCTCATATCTGAAGAGAAGAGAGTGCAGATGGGGATGTGGGGGGAGAGAGAGAGAGAAAAGAAATAGCCAAGGCCAAGGAGTGAAAGAGAAAGAAGGAGAATCAGAGATGCATACAGAGGTGAGAAAGAAAAGGGAAGAGAAAGAAAAAGGGAAATGCTTACTTAGGAGATGGTGTTGCGAGAGGAGGGAAGCACATCGCAGAACTCAGGGAGGTGGTATGTGCTCCCAGCCCTGTGGGACTTCTGGCCCCCACCCTCCGTGGGTCAGCCCGGAGGAAGCCAGAGGAGATTGTGGGTGCCCTTGAGGACTCCCCTAGTTCATGTGGTGGGTTTGGGTAGCTTCTCACAATAGACTGGAAAGGAATGGTAGACATATTTTGGGGATAAAATTAACAGATTATAGTGATGGGTTGGCTGTGGGAAGCTGGGGAGAGGGAGTCCTCAAAGATGATATGCAGGTTTCTGGCTTTTACAGTCAATGGCTAGTGGTGCCATTTGTTGAAATAGGAAGGAATGGAAGACTACTATGTCGGGGGGACTAGAATGTTCTGACTTTGAGATGCCTATGAGCCTTGCAAGTGAATATCAGGAGGCAGGTGGTTCAGAGGTGAGGTCTCTGGTTGGGGTCGATGGGAAGTTGGTGTCCATGGGGTGGATGGGAAGTTGGTAGCCATAGAGATGGTGGATTCCCCACCAGGAGCACCGTGGCCCGGCAATATTTTCAGCCTCTTCTCATTGGGATGGAGACAAGAGAAGGAGTTGGGGAGAAAGAGAGGACCCCCACCCAGAGCTAAAGCAAAGGCAGAAAATATCAGACATGGGTTCCATACAGAAGAACATCATATCTCTGCAGAGTTCATTCTCCTCCACAGGACCCAGAGCCCATCCATCACGGAGTCCTTCCCATGAGCCCATCCTCAGCCTCAGAAGCCCTGACCCAGCCAGCTACTACCCACTGTTCACCCTGTCGGTGTGCAAGCAGGCGCTCATGTTCCTCTCCTGCCCTGGAGATTAATGCAGAGAAATGGTGTTTGTCTGGCTGCAAGCACTGAGATGATGCCGGGCGGGGCTGGCTTGGGGTTCTGGATGTTATGATGGATCTGGGATTATTGGCAGTAATTGTGCAATAGGTGTGCCCCGTAGGTACTCAGTGAATGTGTGTGGAATGAACACAAGTCTCAATGAATCAGTGGTTGTGGGCAGAGGCATGAGCATTCTGCCTGATGACCTAGGGCAGTGGTCGGCAAACTACGGCTCGCGAGCCACATGCGGCTCTTTGGCCCCTCAAGTGTGGCTCTTCCACAAAATACCATGTGCAGGCGCGCACATACAATGCGATTGAAACTTTGTGGCCCATGCGCAGAAGTCGGTATTTTGTGGAAGAGCCACACTCAAGGGGCCAAAGAGCCACATGTGGCTTGCGAGTTGCAGTTTGCCGAGCCGCAGTTTGCCGACCACTGACCTAGGGGACTGAGCTGAGCTCAGAAGGAGCCATGCTGAAGGGGGAGGCTCCCTGAAAGGTGATCTATCCTCATTTTGATTCTCTAACATCTCCCTCTGGATTAAGTCAGACCCACGGTGAACCTGGCCTCATGGTTTCTGCTCCTCAAGGAATTGCGTTGGCTGCCCTTGAGCAAGAGGCCATCAGCCTGCACTAGGGGCGTTAGGAGAACAGGCCCTGGTGCTGCTCCCAGTGGTGTTTATTGTGAGGCGTTGTTGACAACAGTCACTGCATTACTGCGTCCTCTGTGGGGACCCACGGGAGGCGTTTGCTTCAGGCTTCCATATCAAGAACAGCCGGGCTTTTCTGAGCAATCATTTTGTTTATGTCCTATGGACCCCGTGACCCGTGTAACTGATCAGGGTTTCCTCATTCATCCACTGTTAGAAAATCCAGCTCCAGGCCTGCCGGCTCGGCCATAGAAAATATTTGTTTTCGCCTCTCTGTGGGCTCCTGTTTATGTCTTTACTCTGGGCTTGGCTTTTTGTTTCTCACCTGTTTTTCTTTAGCGTTTCCTAATTGCTTTCCCCCCCTTGTTACAAAACAAATATAGATGTTGAACAAAAAGTTAAAAAATATATAAAAAGTGTGAAGAAAACTGAGGTCAGTAGTAATTTCCACACCCTCCTTGTCACATTTTGTGTTCAGTTTATCTGTCTTGTTCCTCTACATGCATGAGCACACAACACATGGGTGTGCACACACACGGATGTGCACACACACAATCATCACTCAACAGTTTCACCACGTTACTCACAGTGTATGGTAACTTTAATAATAGCAATATATAACTTTGACTTTGTTATTTATATGTCTTACAGTATTTTACGTAATTTTGGTAAGCCACCTTAAATCTTCTAAAATAGAGTGGGCTGTAAATAAAATAGATTTAAGGAAGAGACTTCCGGGGGAGCTTTGGACCCAGAGTGAGGCAAGGCCTGCAGCAAAATCCAGTGGAAGGGCCCAGCCCAGAGGGGCTGTGGGAAACCAAGGCTCTGGCCTGGGGTGAGAGGAAGCTGTGATGAAGTTGCCCTGGGAGATATGCCTCAGGTCCTTGAGGGCATTTCAAACACATTGGAAGAAGTTCAAAGGTGCTCATTGGATCCCACAGTCAGACTGGAAGAAGCTCACCTGTAGCACCTGTAAACAGAACATTGGGGCAACTAAGAGATGTTAGAAACGAGGGGAAGTGCACCCTATGCACGACCTACCACTCCTCTGAGCAAAGAGCTCAGAAGACACCGTAAAGCAGCAAGATGGCTCCTGGTTACAGACTGGGCTGTCACCTGATTGAGTGGAGTTGATGTTGTAGAAATATCTCCCGATATCTTTTCCCATGTTTATAGACTGGTCTATTTCCCTGTAGCTCTTACACTAGTGATGCCTGGGGCAGGGGTGGTGTGATACACTGCAGAGCAAGGGAAGAGGAGGCCAGCACTTAGAGAAGTTTCTGATCCACTGGAAGAGCTCATGCTATTCAGCCTTGACCTTGTATTTTCTCTGTTCATTCAATCCACAAAGCAATGCTATGAAATGGTAATATTAGGATTATACCCATTTTATAGATGATGACATAGAGGAGAAGAGGAGTCATGTAATGTATTAAAGGTCACATGGTGACTAATAGTTGGAGCCAAAATCCAAAGTTAAGTGGCCTGACTATAGACAGCAGTCTTAGCCCGTGAGGCTCTGGAGCCCACTCAGGAATACAAAGAAGAAAGGTCTTTTGGTTCCTGGAGGAAGGCAAACAGCAAGAGAGGAAGGCAAGGGTGGAATGGAGTGCTAGTGCCCCACTCCAGTGGTGGAGGGCGGTGGTGGGGTTCCATGGGTACGGAGACTCTCCTAGGCAGGTTCGGGGAGTAGATGTGTGGAGAGAACCAGCAGATACAATCAGGCCTGGAGTGGGGCTGCACCAGGAGCAGAAGTGACCCTGTGCGGACACCTAGGGCCTCCAATGCCCTGTGATCAGTCCAGCCTCCCCTCAGAGGGCAGCCTGGCACTCAGGGTGGCGGGACAGGCGCAGGCAGCCACATCTCATGTCCCCACCCCATGAGGATAGCTCAGTCCCTGTACCCGACTCCCTCTTGGGGTTGGGAGAGGGAGGGCATGTAAGCATGAGTGTATCTGAAAAAGAAAGTCTTTTAAACTGGAACAAATGGAGTTTTCTGTAGCTTTACGATTTAATTTTGTTTGACGTCAACAGAACGTGGGGCTGAGAGCAAGATACCAAATGTTAGACCTGTTTTGTCCAAATCATGTGGCTGTTGAGCAGTTGAAATGTGATTTAGTCCTGAGATGTGGGAGAATTAGTCTGAAATGTTCTTAAAATATTGAATAGATGTTTTAATGGTAATGTTTTGGACATCTTGGGGTGAATAAAATAACTTATTAAAATGAATTTTACCCTTTTTCTTCTTTTAATAATGTGATTGAAAAATCTAAAATCACATATGTGGCTTGTGTAATATTTCTGTTGGACAGCACTGTTTAAGACAAGAAGGGAGTTTGAAAATAAAAGGAAAGGTTGTGCTTTGGCACATCTCACTGAACTGTGTGAGTTTCTGTTGCATAAATGCATCTAAAGATTAATGCATCATTTAAAGAAGAGGGTCATGTTGAGTCAGGTTCTTTTAGTTGTGGGAATTGACACCCTCTCAAATGTATGGCAGGGTGTTGTGGTGAAGACCTGATGCCAGGAAACCAGAGGAAGCTGCATGAGCTTCCGGGAGGGCAGGGGTGGTGAGCGGCACCAGGGCGGGATCCTGGGGGAGCAGGGCTGCGCCCCAGATGTCATTCTCCTCAGTGTCCTCCTGCCTGTCCCCCGCCTATCTGCTCCCACTGGCATATGCTCTCCCTCTTCTCTGGATCTTTTCCCTTCCGCTGAGTCTCTGCTTCCTCCCAGGTTGCCCGGCCTTGCCCCATGCATTCTGAGCAGCCCAGGCTCATCCTTGCAGGTCAGGCCTCATACTTCTCTATAGGCATTCTGGTTGGTGAGGTTCACTTTTTTTACACCAGGCTATGTAATGGCCACTGATTGGCTGAGGATGTCCACCAACTGAGGATCCGTGCTGGCCTCTTGGATGCCAGCTTGGCATGTGTCCCTGAGCAGAGGGCAGGGAAGTTGGGCCTGATGGGCACTATGATAATAGGGGTGAGGAGTTAGTCACGAGAACAGAAACAAAGACTGGCAGTGTCCAACCCAGCATCATGCTGGAGGCAGGGCCTGCCCCAAGCACCTGTCTAGGAGTGGTGCTTGGTATATCTCCAGGGGGGAGGTGAAGGCAGAGCCTGCTGGAATCTGATGCTGCTAATAATTAAGTTCTAGCATCAATTCCCCTGTACTTGTTGGATAATGTGACTGTCTCTAGGGGGAGGGAGTGCTCTGGTGAACCCACATAGGTATTCTGGTTACCTGGATAAGGTACTAATTTCATTTGAAAGCAACACATAGGCATCCTGATTATGCATCACTCTTTGTGAATGTGGTTAGCATGAATCAGCCCCTCTCTTATCACAATTGTGGGTCTGACCTGGTGATTTTCCGAAAGATGGTACCACTTTGTCAGGCTTCCTGGAAGCCATCCGGGGGCCTTCGCTTGTGCCATCCCCCCACCTAACTTTTGCAGAACTGCTTCAGGGTGACAGCTTTCTCCTGCTCTTAACAGCAAGCAATATGGTCCCATCAACATCATCATCATCATTTTTGTCATCCCCAAAATGTCACTGTAGATTGGAGTGATATGTACTTCTTGCTGGAAGTTAATAGGTCCCAGAATCCTGTCCTGTTACGATCTAACTTTCCATTTGGTCCACTCACTGGTCAGAATCAAGGGCGATGTGTTAAGTGTGTTTATGTGAGCACTGGAAGTAGCACGTGGAAGGACATCTGGGCTACCATAGTGGACTAATTAAACAGGCAGAGAACGTATCTGATGTCCAGGTAATTACCGCTGAACATCTGCTAACTATGGAGTTTCATTGATGGCTGGCGTTGTTAGGCCCAAAAGTGATGGTGTGTTTGTACTCAACATGGCAAGGGATGATTTAAAATCTGTTCCCATCAGCAGCCCCAACATGAATTAAGAAGCCTGTAGCTTATGTAACCTGACCCCAAATTCACTTCCCAAACGGGGCTCAGGAAAGCTCCTCCGCTCGGGAAGGGCTGCTTGAAATAACTGCATGAAACGATAGACTTTTGATTTAAAAGGACCCCTGAGAGCTGGCCAAGTACACTCCTCTGACTTATGGAAACTGAGGCTGCACAGGGAGAAGAAGCGATCATGGAGTCAGCAACAGAGCCAGAGTCAGGACCGGCCAGGACATTTCCAGTGGGTCCCCAGAGCCCAGCCTGCCCGGGCAAACCTTGGAGGCACTTAGTGACAACAAGGGGCCCTTCCCACTGTGTGAGCGGGAGTCCTCGGGCAGCTCCAGCCATTCTGTTGTACAGCCACGTGTGGGGCCAGCTGCATACACGCCTGCATGCTTGGCCACATGAACTGAGGCCCGTAGAGGAAGAGGAGAAGGAATTTGGGGACCTTTCACCTTTGGTTTGGAGGGCTTTATTTCTGTCTGCTTCTGGGGAGTAGAAAAACAGCCTGGACTTCTCTCCATTTCTTGTCAGTGTCTCTTAGTGAACTGTTTTAGGCTCTGGCCCAGGGGCCTGTGGAGTAATACCTTCTCTCCTCCCTGCTTCTCCTTAGGTCTCACTGGTTATCAGTCAGCAAATTCTCAAACAGCCTCAGGGCACTGGGAACCCAGAGACATAAGGGAAATAGGCCTTGGGCCCCACCCTCCCTCCCAGTCATCCTGCTGGAAGTTAACTGGGCCCTGATTGGGCCCCAGTGGTCCCACACTTGAGATCTGGAGGGAGTCCTTGAAGCCTGATGCCCTCAACCTGGTGGCTGAAACCCCATTGAGCCTTCTGCTGGTGCTGCAGTGGCCAATCACAGGTTTCAGAATCTTTTCTCTGAGTCTCAAGACCTTGACTTCTGTCCCCAAGGAGCTGCCAGCTACACCATTAGGACTTCGAATTTCCCAAAGAACAATCATTCATTGTATTAACAAGCATTATTTGCAAACTTCTCCCTAGCTAAAATAATGATTTATGTTACAAAATTACTAAGTTCAACTTTTTTGGGGTGATTCATCTTCCAGTCTGTGTCCAGGTGCATACACATTTACTGTTAACGTTTCCCTTGCTTTACATAATCTCCATAATTCTCATTTTTCAATGGCTTTGCCATAGTCCACCAAGTGTCCGTATAATATTTAAACATTCCCCTGTTTTGTAAAACTGGGAGTTAGTATATTGTGTATTTAGCTTTTATTATTACTGCTTTTTCTTTCCTTTGGTAAACTCTAAAGAGTGGATTATTTTTGAAAAATTTTATAGCTGATGAAAGTGGGTGGTGGGGCTCATGGGCAAAACCACCTAGGTGTCTGGCACTGGGCTGATGCCTGGGACACACACCTAGCTATCTGAGGAAGGGGTAGTTGGTGCAGGTTTGGCAGTGGAGGGCAGCAGGGAGGGAGGAGTATGAGTTAGGCCCAAAGAGGTCAGAGTGTGTTCTCCATGGATGTCCTTAGTCTGTCTCTTGAGAGCCCTGAAATGGACTTACACCTTAACCACAGTTCTTCCTCCGGGGATACTGGCTTATTAGGTTATGGATTTATTTTTCTGGATAAGCTATTATTCTTTCTTTTGTTCAAACTTTGTGAGCTAAAAAAAAAAAAGACACCTAATTAGAATAAAAGTTTAATTAAATTGAAATGCCAATTAAAACATATCGTCAATTAAAATAGAGCTCTAATTAAAGTGCTCCCAACAAGCATTAGCTAATAAGGCCCAATAGCCTGGAAGCACCGGCCTCGGTCACTGGGAGGCTGGGGGGCCAGCTGGACCTGCTGCTGTGGCTGCTGGGGTTTGGAGACCAAGAAGCTGAGGGCTGGCTTGGGTCCTGGGAACATGACATCCCTCTTGCTGAGTCCTTCAGCCCCGTGGCACAGTTGGTGACCCTCTTGCTCCTCCTCCTGGAGACAAAGGGGCTCACAGAAGGTACTGGCTGCAGATAGGTCAGGGGGAGGCTGTCCTTGTGGGGCTCAGTGTAGGAAGGGCTGCAGGTCACACCCGGGGCCTCACACACACCACACCTGACGGTCACCTTGACACAAAGCCGCGGGTGCATTTGTGGGCGCTGTTTTCCTTCCCCTTGGGATGGGAAGGCTGTTCTTGATGGTGTGGCTCTAAGAACCACTGTCTATGTGGCTTCTCTCCAGGGGTCTCTGGAGGGCAGCTGGGGTGGGTCCTAGGCTCTCTCTTACCTACTGTCCTGATATTCATGGCCTCGTGTCACCTGGGCCCTCCTACCTGCCTTCCCTTGTCTTCTACCGTGTCTGTGTGTCCAAAGGCCCTGGGTTCAGCCTCTCCCGTCTCCCAGGTAACTGCTAAATTACTGGAAGTAATAAGATGTTTCCGATGTTTCTCTAAAGCTGTCCCTGGCCAGCCCCTCCCCAAGGCCCAGTTAGATGTGTCTTCTTGCTGCTCCTCTGACTGTTGGCCTTGATCGGCCTGTTTCAGATTTTATTGCAATTACTTATGGACCCAGCCATCTCAGTTCCTTGGCAAGTCAAGGTATATAAGTGAATAAATAGCATCAAGTTACATCTTTCCTGTAGACTGCATGCTTTTTAAGGGTAACAATTGACCTTTACTTACCTTTTTATCATCCACAAATGTTTATAATTACTCATCAATGCTTAAACATTAAGGATTTTATATTTCACTCTTCTATGGAAGAGCTCCAGTTCCACAGGGACAAAGTCCCCCCCAACTCTTTCATACACTGACACCTGCAGAGGCGGGGCCCCCAGGCCACCACCCAGACTCCCACCTTCCTACATGAGCTCACTTCAAGAGCAGGCGGTTCTTAGGAGAAAATCAATAACCTCATGTGTGCTTGTCTTTTAAACCCAATGCTCTCAAGTGACAGCAAGCCGTACCAGGAACAAAAGAAGGAAGAAATTAGGTAAAAGGAGAATCAATATTGGTGTTGGGTTTTAAAGACTTAACAGTCTTTTACTAGACTTGGTTCTGGGGGATAGTACTATTATCCCAGGCTCCTGCAGCCGCCCTTGGCAAAGAAACTACGTTTTGAATTTACTCTTTCACCCCAGAGGCTGGAAATAGAAGAACTAGGTGTGGCCTCCCCTGCAAAGCATTGTTCCTTCTTTCTAAGTCTGTATCTTCTTACAGCCTCACATTTACAGCGGAGACCAGGACAGGGAGGGCGCCAGGGTGACATTCTGCGTGTCAGTGCCCTGCACCCCATCTGTGTTCCCACCCTGACCCAGGGAACGACAGCAGATGAGAAAAGTGGATGGTGTGGTTGCATTTTATTTTACAGCCACACTCGTTTCATTCAGGAGGCAGGTGGGGAGGAAGCAGGACTTGGGGACAAATTTGTGGGAAGTCAGATCTTCCTGGTGTCAGGGCGAAGGCTGTCTCACTGGGAAAATGCTTTTAGGAAAGTGCGTGTCCTGTCTTCTGTTTTTCTCAAGAACAGCGAAGGTGCTGGCTGCAATCCAGAGCCCTAGCTCGGGCGGGGGCCCTTTTCTGTGTATTTGCCAAGGACTTGCCCCTCTTCTGGCCCCCCTGCAGTTAGTAGCTTTTCTGTGAGATTCCCTTCACCTCTTTTCTTTTAATCCCCTGTTCTGTGGGATCAGAACCCCAGAGACCTGGGCCGCTCAGGCTGCTTGAAGGATTCTTTACTCCAGAAACTGGGCTGGGGCTGGCTGTTTCCTTCCTGAGCTCCGGGCTCACCTCTTCTCTGCTTGGATACCTGTACACACAGGCTCCTGTCCCAGCGTGACTCTGCTCCCTCCTCGTTTCCTTGGCCTTTTCTAACCTTGTCTTAGGTCCAGGTTGATGGTGTCTCTCATTCTAGTTTGCCCTCTCTCCCTCCTCCTCCTTTCCCACCCCCCATCTCTCTTTATCAGTTCTATTTCTCCATGGAGCCACATGCTCAGAGTGAAAAAGAAATCAGTGACTCCACGGAGAGAAATTAATTACTCTATCTCTCTGAAACCTTTTCCTGCTCTTTGCTTGGTTTTCATAAGAACCAAAGCATCAGGTGCGGGCCAGTCTCACCATGGCAGAGAAAGAGGGAGCAGTAGAAGGCGCATGGAGGTAATACATTGGGGGCGAGGGGGGCGGGGTCAAGGAGGGGGGATAAACTGGTTTGTGCATTTCTTCGGCACAGCAGATATTTCTGGAATGCCACTTCCTGCCAGCCGGGCTGGCCAAGGGGGAGGAAAGACAACCACAGGCCTGCCCTCCAGCGCCCACAGCTATTGCCCGGGCAGGCTGCAGACCTGGGTCCTTGCACGGGCCTCCCAGAGTCAGGGAATAGCTGCTCTGTGTATTTGTGCATCTTTCAGAAAGTTTCTAGTTTTCCTCAGATTCTTGAAAAGATTGGAGAGCTAAGACTAACTTTCAAAACATTTTGATCATGACCTGGAGTAAAAAATACATATCTTGACCTTGTCACACATCTGTGTGTGGGTGTTTTCTGGGCAAACCTATATCTTAATATCTTAATATCTATATCTATATCTATATCTATATCTATATCTATCTCTGAAACAAGTTCTCTAAACAGTACTTACCCTTCCTACATGCATATCAATGTGATGTTTCATATTTTATTTTTCTTGATTCTGTTATAAGCTATCCTATTCTATTTCATTAAAAACACTGATTACAACCCACAAAGCTGTTTTCATGGCCTAGCAATGAGTCACAACCTGCAGTTTGGAAACTGGCCTAAAGGACAATGTTAAGAATCACTGATCCAGGAACTCTTAGACATCCCTAGTGGGAGTGTAAGTCAGCACATTCATAAGGAGGGCTTTTTGGAATAGCTACCAAACTTACAAATCCGTATACCCATTGACCCTGACGCTCCATTCCTGGGAATTTATCTCACAGATATACTTGTGCAAAATGATGTTCAGGATAATTCTTTGCTCTATTGCTTATAATAGTAAAAGATTGGAAACAACTCAAATGCCCATCATTTTGGGATTGGAGGCATATCTGATGGAACATCCACATAATGGAAGAATACCCTGCAGCTTTTTTTTTTTTAAAGGATGCGGAGCTCTCAATAACCTGAGCTGGAAAGATTGCCAAGACATATTAAGTCAAGCAAGAAAGATGCAAAACAGGGTGTTTAATATGTTACCTTTTGAATAAAGAAGTGGGTAATTAGACTCTATATTTATACACACTTACATTGGATTGAACCATATGAAATTGCCATTTTATAGGTCAACATGGTTGAATATTGGCATTTTCACATGGTTCAACATCACATGCACAAAGAAAGGATAAGGTAAGAAACGAAATTACCAGGAGAAGGCTGGGAGGAGACTTCACTGGGACCTGTTAAAAATAAGGACTCTGAGGTAGTTAATAGGAAAGTAATGGGTCACTCTGAGCAAAGGCAGACCCAAGGGCAGCCCCATGCCCGAGTGGAAGGTGAGCAGTGGCCGCCTGCCCCTGCCTTCACATGTGAGTCTCAGTCAAGACCAGGCCCAGACAGTGAACAAGAGGCTGGGACAGAGAGAACCAGCAGCTGGAGAACATCCGTCTCCCTCCTTTATCTTTTCCTCTGTCTAGATACCATGTTTGGATGGTATGGTGGGAACGAGTTAGAAATTGAACTTTTTCAAAGTTTTAAATTTTGAACGCAGTCACGTGCTAAAGCAAGCATCACCCAAGGAGAGTTGACCACTGAAGGCTGGATGAGGTGGGGATCTTTACTCCTCAGGCTGCACTGCAGAGGGCCCAGGACTCAGGAGAGCTGCTCACATGCAGGAACCACCTCTCATGCCCAGGACCTGCTGCCTGCTGCCCAGCCCGATGGTCAAGCTCTGTGAGGTGCCTAAGGTCCTAGGGTCATCTAGGGTCTTGAGGAGTTGGCTGCTGCTGGGTGGAGGCGGGGGTAGAGCTGAGGATAGAGGTGTGGCCTGAGTCTGGTCTGTTCACTCCAAAACCCAATCTCATTTGATTTCAGGTTTCCAGTGCTAATGAGGATCCCTGGGCAGCTGGCAGGGTATTCAGCAAGGTCATCACAGGGCAACATTTACCCAGGCAGTTCATCACCATGGGGAGCTCGATGCTAGTGTTGTAGACTTGGAAATTGGTTTCATCAGCACGTGGAGGATAGATCCATCTCTCCAGGGCAGAACTACAAACTCCATGTTCCCAGACCCTCATATGTGGATGCAGTCCCATGTGTTTCTTACCCTGGGAATAGAACTGCCAAGGGGAGCAGACCCAGGCCCTCTGGCTGGTATACGCTCTCCCTTCGGCACCTCCAAAGGGTCAGAAAACTAGTATCAGAAGGCCGTTGGCAGGCAGGAATCTGAGCTATGCAGGCCAGCCTGGGGCTATGGAACATGAGTCCTGATGTGTCACTGGTTACCTGGAGCTGATCTCTTCCACTGAGAATGGGAAATGTATATTTGCCATTTGGTTGGGGGGGCAATGCTGGGAGCACTGAGCTTAATTGCTTCTGAGAAATTTCTTTTAATTCTCTGGGTGTGACCTGTCCCCCAGTGGGGCACATTCCTTCATTAACCTTTAATCCAGTTATAGTTGATTCTAGCTGGACAGAGATCTTTTGTCTACCTCTGAAAACACCGTGTGTTGATGTGTTTCCAAGTTACATGTTTATCTAGAGGCCTAGTGCATGAAATTCGTGCGTGGATAGGGTCCCTAGCAGCTGCCGGCTGCTGGCCAGGGCCTCCCTTCCCCAGGTGCAGGCCTGGGGCCTTCCTTTGTTCCGTGCCGTTCCCTGGTGGTCAGTGCACGTCATAGCAAGCGATAGAACTCCTGGTCCGTAGAACTCCTGAGGGTACACTTTGCATATTAGGCTTTTATATAAGTAGATTTTGGCAGATGAGGATCTTACTCTCCCTTTCATTTTCTGCCTTTATTTTACCCAACACCCCACTGCTCAGATAACAGAATCAGCACTGGAAAGTGGTCAGTGTAGAGAATCCTGTGATCTCAGTGGGGCTCTGTGAAATTAATTAGGAAGTGCTGGGCAGACCCTATGGAGTGAGCAGGAGCTGGGTGGGGGCCAGGTGGGAAGCGCTGTAGCAGCTCCAGTGAGCAGCCCAAGCCTGAGCTTGGGGAGCAGGTGAAAGGGAAAGAGAGGTGCCAGTGCCCTTGGGAAGGAGGGAACAACAGGCTTCAGAAGCTGACTCGTTGTCAGAGGTAAGAAGATAGACAGGACTCCAGCTTTAAGCCTGGTGATGGAAAGTCCAGGGAAAAGATATTTAATTAGTTCCTGATTGGACATTCAAATTGGACGTGATGATGGGGAGGGAGAATCCCACTCTCCATCTCCCTTAGCTCCAATCCTTTTCCCCGGTAGTTAATCTCAAGCTTAGGACGGAGTTCAATAATTTGGCTTAAACTTCACAGAAACAAAAGATGGGAGTGAGTCACTCACATGAAGGGATGAATGGAGTCATGTAAGAAGGAATACAGAAGAAGTAGGTGATCCGAGACCAAATCATCTTGGGGACTGCTCAATTGGGGAATGTAGTACCATGTCACTTCTCATTGGGAGTGACAAGATGAGGTTGAGTGGAGATCAAGCTGTTCTCCCAGGGCTTTTGAGCATGCATGTTGGTGTCCCCTTCCCATGGGCTCTGGCACCTACAGTCCATCCAGCTTATAGTGGAAAAAGAGCTGGGGGAATTGGAGGAGAATGGGAACTCGGAGGATGGTAGATAAAGACTTCATTTCTAATCGTGGAGTTCAGGGCGATGGGAAGGAGGGTTTCCACTGCAGCCAGGGTAGAAGACTAGGGTTAGAGGAGTCATAGATTGATGAGTTAAGGCTTAATGAAAAGATACCAAATTGTACTTAAGTGCTTATCTTTCTTTGCTGCTTGATCTTAAATTATGTATCAGATTTTAAAAGGTGGACATGATTAATGCTGCTTAGGATCTCCAGCTTGGCTGTTTTAACGAGGAGTTATATTTTAACTTAAAAAGCATAACTGAGAGGAGACGCTTACCATTTTTCATCAGTTAATCACCCGTGTGTGAAACTCAGTTGTTTGGACCCCAAGGCGGCATGCGGAGGTGCCACTGCCCACTGGGTGATAATTTACCCTCATCACGGGCAGAGTACTTTGGAGAAAATAAACTGCCTCCCGAGTGCTGCAGCTTAATGCACCCTGAGGGTTACAAGGAATATGGAGGTGCGTACATTTCACCAAGGAAGGGGATGGATTTAGAGAGTAAGATGGGGGAGAGGAAGTGCAATGCTGATGCCACCAGAGGGCTAGTCTTAACCTCTC
This sequence comes from Myotis daubentonii, assembly GCF_963259705.1. NCBI lineage: Eukaryota > Metazoa > Chordata > Mammalia > Chiroptera > Vespertilionidae > Myotis > Myotis daubentonii. The sequence goes on along the minus strand of NC_081853.1, from coordinate 32,066,003 downwards.
TAGACACATCACAGAGAAAGTCCATTTTTGAAGGGAGAAGGTAGCTTGGGGGGCTTGAGAAGTAAAATACAGAGTATGGGCCTGAATTGCACAGTTGAGTTCAGGAGACATTTATTGAACACCTACTATGTGTCAGGTGGCTTAAGCCACCAGGGAATTTACTGACCTTTCTAGTGGGCCAGGCAGGTCAAAAAGTGCGTGGATCTGGTCTCTCTCCCCCTTGTTGGCTACTCCCTCTGGGTTGACGCCGTTCTCAAGTCTCTTGGTGTGATGAGAGCGTGACCTCATCAGGATGGCTATGAGCAGCTCTTGGGACTACAGCCTTTTAGGATGAATTCATTGGGAAATAAAGTCTTTGTTTCTGGACTCCTAGGAAGACCCCTGGGTAGACTCTGGTGAGGGAGAGGGGTTGAGCCTGTGCCTGACCCTGAACCACTTGCTGAAGTTGTCCGAGTGCTTGGAGGCCCCTCCGTTCTCGCCATCTGAAACACATCCTCTATGATGGCCACGTCTGGCCTCTTTTAACGGAGCGAAAACTTTAAGACTCTAAAGCAGTTTGAGTGCAAAACTTGCTAGGTTTTGAGTGATATTTTGTTTCTGATCTTTTAGCTCTGTCTTACCCTGTCCAAAAAGTGAGCAATTTTTTTAAAGCCACTAGCATTTGTTGTGTCTTGTCAAAGCATTCAACTTAGTGTCATGGAAGCAACAGCTCTTTTGCTTTATATTCTTACTTCATTGGTTTATTGATATTTAATTCAATTATGTATAATAACTGGCAAACGGGTGGGAACTAGCATAGCAGACTCCGGGTAAGCTTTCTAGTTAACTCGCCGGCGCACAAGTGCAAGGGTCTCCCTGAGTTGCCACAGGGTTGTGGGCATTTGACAGAGCGAATAGAAAATGAGGTCCTTAAAGATGAGGTCCATGCCCAAGTTTGCTCAATGATGACTGGCATGGATGGGCAGTTGCATTGGGTCTTGAGAGAGTGAACGGGACCCGTATGGGATGGGCAGGAGAGAAGGGGAGCTCTACTTCCCTGAGGAAAGCCAACAGTCCAGAGAGAAGCATAGTGACTTCGGTCCACATCCAGACTGATAGCCAGACTCTGTGGGCACTAACCTGAGCCAGGATGACACCCAGGAAGAGTTCATGGGCACAGGGTAGGGATGCCAGGAAAGCCTAGCTCCTGGCTGCCCACTCTCTTGTATTTCATCAGGGCATGTGTGTGAAAGCGAAGAGGATGCTGCCCCCTGTCCCCAAGTGGCAGAGCAAAGCAGGGGGTAGCCCTAGCTCACATACAGGAGTGTTCCCTTGGGTCACCTGGGCAGTGTATTCAGAAGGGGCTGCCTACCTGGGAAAGCCAGAGGACACTGACCTCTTTGCCCAAGGACCCAGGTAGGCACAAACATTTTTAAATGCGACTGGATTCAATATCTCAGGCAGAGATTGGCACCATCTAATGCTCTAGGGACTGCCTGATATCAGCTGCAACGTACTGGGACAGCCCAGCCCTCCTCAGAGCAGGTCTCAGGAGCCTCATTAATAAAATAGGGGCAGGGATACCTACCTCACAGACTGTTGTGAGGGTTACAGGAAGTGAGACTCTCCCAGTTCCCAGTACAGAGTAAGTGTCAGCTCCCTTGGCCACATCTCTGTCTCCGTGGTTTCAGCTCTGGAAACTGATACAGAAGTTCAGCAGTTCACCTTGTGTATATGGTGCAATGGTGGCAGAGCAGGTTCCGGAGCTCTGACTTCTCCTCCCAGCCCGACCTTGGTCCACACACAGGTCTGCTTTTCCGCAAGCTTGGACTCCTCCTGCCGCTGGGATGGGTGGCCTCAGACCCTGCACCCTGGGTTACTGCATGGTGGGAAAGGCCTCAGCTTAATAATGAAGCAGAGATCAGCCAAGCGGAGGCCACAGGCATACCTGTTTGCTAAAACAATATCGGATAACAATTTTAAACCAGCTGCAGCTCAGGGAGCAAGTGGAGCCGCGGAATGACTACAGCTCAGGGCCTAACAAGGAGGCCATCACTTATTTATAACATTGCCGCTTTCTTGCTGTTATTGCACACGTGCCCCTGGGTCTAGGCAGGTGGGTACCTTCCGTAATCTGAGCAACAAATGAGTCGATTTGGCCAATTCTCTGAGCTGGGGGATTGGCTGGGATGAGAGAGTGAGGAATTCAGGAGTTGGGGTCCCCAGACACTGGTACTTGGGTGAGGGGCGAGGGGCTAAGCTTCGGAGTTCTCAGAGTCCTTTGTTTAAAGTGGGTTCCGTTGCCAGGGACCGATCATGCAGATATGGGGGTGTTGGCCCGCCACCTCACCGTAGCCATTATTTATGATTTATGATTACTATTATTGTTGCTTTTATTTATTGTGTGCACTGCACTTCATATTCCAGGGCTCCCTGGGTGATCTCAAGCAATTTCAGGACTTTAAATTTCTAGACACTGACAGCCCCCTAACTTATTTTCAGCCCAATTTCTGCACTTCGTGCAAACACATACTCCCCCTTTGTCTCTGGATCTCTCCACTGGGATGTCGGACAGGCTCCTCAGCGACAGCATGTCCAAACAGAGCCAGTCCTCTGATAGTCTGCACCACAGGAAATGGCATTCTGATCTGCCTGGTTCATCTTTAATCCTTCCCAATCCTTCATGGCCTCATCCAATCTGCCCACAGATCCTGCCGGTTCTTCCTCCAAAGCACCTCCTGGATCCGTCCACTTCTCTCCACCACCTGGTTCTACTCCCCAGTCATCTTTGCCTCTTCACCAACAAACACCATTGCTTCCGGGTTCTTTCTCGCCCATCCCAACTCTAAGTCAGATGACCTCCTTCTCCAATCCAAAGCCTCCCCATGCCTTCTCATTACACTTACATGACCCACTCTGTGCCATGACCCTCAGGTCCCCCCGTGCTCTGATCCTTGGCCACCTCTATAGCCTTGCCTCCTCCTCAATCCCCTCCAGGCTGCACTGACCACCCTGGCCCTTTCACAAAGCATACTTGTTCCAGGTTCAAGGCCTTTGCAGCTGCTATTCCCTCTGCCTGGAATCATTTCCCTCTGGGCTTCCCAGGACCGACTCCTCATCAGTCATGTTCCACCAAATGCCTACACATCATCTTCGAGGAGAGCCTACCTTAGTTAAATAACACCCCCTGCTGCTCCTTATCATAGTTTCATGTTTAATCCTGTATAAGCAGTTGCAGTTATCTGAAATTATCTTATTTGTTTACACCCACTAGCGTGTAGACTTTACCGGAGCAGGAACCATTTGGTGTGTGGATTTGGCTCTGAACAGGGCCATTCACAGTGCCAGGGACATAGTAGGCTCTCCATAAATATTTATTGAGTGAATTCATGAACAAATGTTTTTCTCATTTTAATAATAACCTAAGCAAAGTAGGTTTCATTTGCTCAGTTTTACAGGAAGTTGAGGTTGGAAGATGTCATACATCTTGCTTAAGGGTCATCCAAGCATATAAGTGGCAGAAATGAAGTTCACACCCAATTTTGTCTTACTCCAACATTCTCCTCCAAAACCCTGCTACCTTTCCCAGACACCACTACCTGGGGGCTGTCTCTGGAAGACAGGGTGGGGGGATTCCTTGGGAAAGAGTTCCTGGCTTAAGGTCCTCCACAGAGGGTTACTGTGTCTGGACCCTGGGTCTGTAATGACCAGCATCATCATCCCAGAACCTGCAGGTGAGGGAGCACGTGTGACTGTGCGGGGGCAGCAGGTTTTGGGGAGATGCAGTGAGTAGTGGCTGCACTGAAGCTCTGGGTTATCCTCACTAGGACTACATCAGTGTGACCTGGTGATGGCCAGCAGGCAGCCTGCTTAGGAGAGCTAATACAGTTAATTGCACCAAGTAACCAAGGGCAATGTCTGAGAAAAGAGAAGTGCAGAGGCACTAGAATGGAGTCAGGTGGGTAGCTTATTTGGTAGCAAGAACTAGATGCTGTCTTTCCATGTGGTGACATGGGGGCTGCCAATATGCCTGTCCATCTGCCTCTAAAACCTGCATCTGCTCTTGTTCCTCATGTGGAGGGGACCACTTATGCTGTAACACCCTTGCCTTTCTGGTCCTGTCCTACCCCTCCGTTTTCCCTCAGGTGCACTCTGTTCTGAGTCTCATCTGACACCTGAGAAGAAAGGATGACCTCTCACAACAGTTGACAAAGGAGGTTTAGGGGACCTGTGATCCCACCCATTCAGAGGGCTCTGGGATGCCTCATAAAGTAGCTTCAGCATAGTTTACTGTGGTCCTTGTAAGCACATTAGAGAGAGAATTTCCATTCAGGGAGAGGCCTTTTGCTAGCAGTGTCTTCATTCTCTCTCCCATTGCCTCTTCCGTTCCTTATAATTTGGATCTGTTGCAATTAATCAAGCTGTAAAGTAGGAACATTAAACAGAACTTGCCATTTTCATGCAAAGCTGAAAGACATGGCTATTTCACATGTACCGATTAGACATTTTTATGACCAACCTATCACATTACACACCACAGATTTCCAATAAATAAAGCAAAGCTAGAATGGGGGCTGCCAGTTGTATATAACAACCCAACTAACCATATTGTGGACAGAACAGTGCTGTCTTGACATCTAATTTACTCAATTACATGAGTGATCATGTCACTCCCTGCTTAAGCCCCTTCAGTGTCTTACCATAAATTAGAATGACAGGTGAATACCTTAGTGCTCCCCTCCATTATGGCACTTAGACACAGCATGGAGAGAATATCCCATGTGCCTCCCTCCCTTGACTGGGTGTCCTATGAGGCAGGGGCCACACTATTTTTCTTGGTATCCCTTGACTAGCATAGGGCCTGTAATCCTGAGAGAACCTAGCAGAGGTTTGCTGAGTAGATGAATAACTGAATTATTCAACTCAAGATACTGTGAACAGGGGCAGGGATGAATTGGGAGACATCTCACAGACCTAACATGGCTCACGTTTGAGCCAAAGTCTACAAAGTGACATTTCTAGATATTTGACACCTCACTTGGAACTGTCTATCTCAGCATAGACCCTTAAATTTGAGCCATTAAGTTAAAATTGTGCCAACCTAACTACCCATGCCATGATAGAGATTGAGGTAAGGGACAAAAGAGAAGGGAGGGGAAGAGGAGAGGGGAGGGAGGGGGAGGATGAATGAGGTGTAACAGCCTGCTCCAGAGTGAGTGGAGACAGGCAGTGATTTCTCCTCTGTTCTGGTTCCCTCAGGCTCCTTGTAGCCCAAATATCTCGCTGCTCTTGTAGGATCTGTAATTTAGACTGCCCTTAAAACCTAATTTACCCAGGCTTACCCCAAGTAAGAGAAAACTGTTTGGGTGTATTTGCTACATCTGAGCCACCCAGATGGTTTGGGGATTCATACTGAATTGATCTGTGTTCTAATAGCCAGCCACAGTCATTGTTTTTTGATCTGTCCTGCATCTCAGCAATAATAGTGTGTATATTTATTGAGGAAATATGGCAGTGAGGACTCGTTACAGGCTGCTGTCAGTTCACAGGGTTCTGCTTGGAGCTGCTTGTCATGCAACCAGGAGATGGTCCTTCTTAATTCAGTTGAAACCCACTCTCCTCCCTTGCATCCTCCTCCTCCCCACCCCCTCACCCCGCCTGCCACCTGGAGAAGCCAGACTATCACATCTTGCATTCTGGACCAGCAGACCATGTCCTGTGACAGCTCTGAGGAGGGGTAGTTGGGTGGGTTTAAGGGCAATGGGGAGCTTCCAGTGTGGGTTGAAGAACAGAAATAAACAGGAACAAGGAGATGGTCTCTCTCCCTTCAGGCTCAGATTCTAATTTGGCAGGATAGCTACTATTAGAAGGTCATTGGGCAGTGGTTTGTCACTCAGGTTAGCCTGAGAAGTTTCAAGGAGAGACTGAGGAAGAACAGGGAGCTTTTCTCTCCAGAAAAACTTTGATAGGAGCAGAAAGCCAGCTGCCTGCGCGGGCTGGTTCTGGGGTGGAAACTTGCATCCACAGAGCTGGGCAGGGGATGCCCATAGGGAGGCTCAGGAAAATAGCTCCAGCCCTGCCTCCAGCAGGGTGGGCATGGCCAGATCTTATGATATTCCTGAATGTAATCCAGACATTTGGATTTTTATGTGAAACCTTTACTTTTGAAATATTAGCAACAGATTTTTGATACATAACACGCTGCTCTTCCTGCTCTCCTTAAAAAAAAAAATGTCTGTGGACAGCATTGGAATCACAAGTCCCTTGGCTCCTGGAGGCAGCAGGCTGGTCTGAATGACGTGGTGAGACTTCTCTGTTGAATACTGTGTGTGTCTTTTGGGCACTCTGTGATTTCTCCACTCCTCACCTGAAAGCACAGGAATGTGACACTGTCCGCTTTCCTCTTCCTGGAGAATGTTCATGAGAAACCCCAATAACATGTGGGCTGTGTTCATCATAGTATTTACCCGATGGTCTATTTATAGAGCGCGGGCGCCCACTCTGCAGTCATTGCCACGCCCCTTCCTCTGCTTGTCTGTGTAGCAGACTGAACTTGCATTGCTGTGCCCTCTCCCAAGCTCAGGGTCTCTGATCCTGTCTGAGGAAGATAATCCACTTCCCTCCTTTTCCTCCTCTTTGTCTGACTCAAGGGTGGGGACAGCAGACAAGGCTTTTGCATCAATTCTGGGGTGCTGCCCAGAGCTTGGCTCCCGGCATCCTTAGGAACTCATCTCCCAAAGGTTTGTTCTCCCGTGGTGCGTGCTGGCACCTGGACAGAGCCATGGGTTATGCAAGGCAAGGAAGCAGGGCAGCTTGGCTCAGACTCTGGCATGTGGCTCTGTTGGCTCCTGGGGAGAAGTTGAATGTTGTCCCTGATCCCTTTCCATTTGAATCAGCCAGGAACAGCTGACCTGCCCGCCTGGTATCTCACCAGGGCTTTTTGTTGGCTGGCAGAGGGGAGCAGAAGGCCAGCCAATGGGGGGCGGGGTTTGGGCAGATGGAGGCACTTCCGGCCATGGAGATGGGTGCATGTGGGGAGCAGGGAGAGGACTCAGCCCCTGGGTTTCCTGTGGATCCACAGGGCGAGGGGCTGATGGCCTTCAGGGGACCTCAGGGAGCCTGGACAGCCTGGCATTAGAGATGTTTTTCCCATTGGTGCTGCCATAGCCACAGGAAGTAACTCAGCACTTCGGAGCTTTTGATTCCACATCGATAAAATGTGGATAATAACCACCTCTCACCGTGGTGATGAGCTGATGTTTGTGAATGGGCTTGAAACACCATAGATCGCTGTACCTAAGTGAGATGATTATTATGTTTACGTAGTTTCTTCTATTGCCCAAGTACTTATTTTTCGTTCAGGTCTTTAAAGTAAAAATTTTAAACACATCCAAAATGGAACAGGTCAGGGAAGTGGCCACGGGGCCTCTTTGAGCCTTGTCATCTCCTGCTGGTCCCTAGACTGTTGCCTCCGCCCCTGCCTAGCCTCCCAGCACGCAGCCTGGCCTCCCCTGTGCCGCCCTCCACACGGCCTGCAGGGGAAGCTTTCCAGAACAGCACACCTGGCCTTGTCATCTTGCTTCACAGCTTTTATTCATAATCCAGCTTCCACATAAAGAGATGTGCACTAAAGCTCTATTCTAGGCATGGGGCTGGGAAAGAGGTGACTGATGGGGCATAGTCCTGTCCCCAGGCATATGGACTAGGGCTCCTCAGTCCTTACAGGATAGAAGTCAGGCCCCCAAGTTCCCTGGGGCTATTGCCTGCCCACCTCTCCAGCCCATCCTTCTCTGCTCCCTCCTCACCAACCTCCAGGATAAGCTCCTAGTGCCGACTGGCCAGTGCTGTTCTCAGACCCCAGCCAGGCTGGTGCTGGGCTCCCTGTCTGTGCCTGCACATCTCCAAGATGCCCTTGCTTCTTCTTCCATCCCTTTTTTATTTGCTAGTTCCCTACCCAGCCACCATGACTCAGCCTTTGTAGGGTTGCAAGCGATGGGAATCCAACTCAAAATAGATGAAAGGAAAAGAGAATGTATTGATTCATAGAACTACTGAGAAGAAACCTGCTTTCTGGATCCAGGTGCTTAGGCAACACCAGGATCTGGTCTCTCCCATCTCATGGCTCTGTCTTCTCTGTCAGCTTAATCCTTCGGCAGCCCTCCCTCCCCCTCAGTGGTGGCAAAGGTGGCCATCCACCAGTTCAGGATCCAAATGCAGACAGTGAGCATCTCCATAGCAGTGCCAGCAAAAGGTCCTAGGCAGAGGCTTAGTAGGCTGGTTTGGGTCATGAGACCAACCAGTCATTGTGGCTGGGCACAGTGATGGACTAGGATGGGGCAGATATTTGGGGGAGCATGGGGAGGGTCTGAGCCTGGCTGAACCCAGTGGATTGAAAGTAGGAGGGAGTATTTTACCAGTGTAGAGTCAGTTGCTCTTACTAAACTCAGGGGCTGTAAATGCTGGGCTGGCAAGCAGGGCAGATTCCAGCAGACTTCTTTGGCTGCTCCTCCACCTCTAGGGATTATATGCTCCCATGTGCCTTGCTGCTCTTATCAGAGTGAAATGAATGTTTGCTCACCCACCTGTTTCTTCCACTGCTCTGTGAGCTCCTCGAGGCCTGGTGTGTATTCCATTCAGCTTTGACTCCTCACCATCTGACCCCTGGCCTGCATGGGGCTTGGTACCATGGGGCTTGGTACCTGTGAGCCCTCTGATTGAGGCCCAGCCTCTGGTTCATGCACAAGTGGAGCCACCCTGAGAAGACAGCAGAGTCAGATGGTAGATCTGGGGTCATGGTCCTGGCAATGACTGTGGACTCTTGGTAGGCTCACTGGTCCAAATCCTGCGGGTCAGGTGGTCTGGTAAGATCCGCCATCTGGGCCACTCCTTTGTGGCCGAGAATGTCACGTCATGGACAGGATACCTGGAAGACCTTAGCTTCGGATGGGAATGCTGCCCAGCAAGGATAGCAGTGTATGGCTCAGTGTCAGAGGGGCTGGTCCTTTCCCTGTCGGGCAGCAATCAACACAGTCACAGGCACCATGAACTCCAAGGAGCAGGGCCAGCCCCGGAGCTGTGTTCCTTCCTTTGTGAGCACCTCTCCTTATCTTTCTCTGACCCTCAGGCCCCCACATTCCGCCAGTCCCCCTCGGCTGTTATCTAAGTGCACTTCATACCAACCTTACTGAAGGCATTGACTCCAGAAACAGGGGCACCATCATTCTGGAGCTAGACCACAAGGAAATGGCTACTATTGGCAAAAGACCCATGTTTGTGAATAATTTACTTCTTTAAATATTATTTTTATTGATTTCAGAAAGGAAGGGAGAGAGAGACAGAAACATCAATGATGAGAGAGAATCAATGATTGGCTGCCTCCTGCACGCCCCCCACTGGGGATTGAGCCTGCAACCCAGGCATGTGTTCTTGACCAGAATCGAACCTGGGATCCTTCAGTCCACAGGCTGACGCTCCATCTACCGAGCCAAACTGGCTAGGGCAATAATTTACTTCTTTAACAGATTCTAGGGTTAACAGATTTACTTCTTTCACAGATTCAGGCTCTTCTCTATGACAACTCCTCCCTTACTCACATGTGCTTTCCTGGGTGGGAGAGAAGAGAGTGGCTCCTTGGTAGGGGCCTGGGGACTGTGGTGCCTGTAGCCTCTCATTCCCACGGTGCAGCCCCATTACCTGGGGCCCTGGGAGGCTGTGCTGGGTCTGACAGTATCACCCATTGCGGTAGGGAGTCAGGTAAGATCTGCTGCTCTAGACCTTCCTCCTTCCCTTCAGCAATAGGTGTCCTCCCCACCGAGCCACTAGATAAAGTTGGGGTGAATCACACGCAGTCCCCAGCGGGGTGGCTGAGGGAAGGCCGGCCCCTCTTCTCTGCCTCTGGGTGGAGGTTACCGGCAGCCTTCAGCAGTGGCGATGGCGGGCACTGAGCAGAGTTCCCCACGCCCAGCGGAGGGTGCCCTGGGTGCCCTGGGAACTTCCTGGAGAAACTTCTAGCCCTGTCCCACTGATCTTTCTGAGGGATATTTGTATACCATGAATGAAGAACAAGCTTCAGGCAGTTCTTCAAGCAATTTCTTATGAAATGGCTCAGGTGAAATTAGCTATTCTGAATAATTCATTTTCCTTCTTCCAAACTTAAATTTGCTATTCCCTTAATGGAGAATCAGTTGGATGTAGGGCAGGAATAGTTGGCAGCTTTTATTCAAATTATTAAAGCAGAAAGAGAGGCCGAGAACCCTACGAATTAAAAATCATTGCGTTGCTGGAGAGAGCTGACCCGAGGGGTCAGCATCATCATTAGTCACTAGCGAGGTGAGCTCCTCACAGGGCGCCAGGTGAGCCAGCAGGGCTGGGGCTGAGCTCCCGGGCATAGGGCTCTCTCTGCTGTGACTTCTTCTGGCTCCCAGACAGCTGGTGGGAAGGGAGGACTTGGCCTGTTTGTGACAATGGTGATGATAGGGACAGGCAGTGATCCCACTCAGGAGTCCAATGCTGAGGGCAGAAGGGACCTCCAGTGCCATGTAGCCCAGTGATTTCCGAGCTCCTGTCATTCACATACCAACGACCTTGATGAATTTTTGCCATACGGGTTTACCTGTACCCTTGTTGATTCACTTTAAAAAAATGTGAGTGCATTCCTTTGTAAAAGAAAGTTTAAATCAATCTAGTACAGCGACTTTCAACCTTTTTTCATCTCATGGCACACATAACTAATTACTAAAATTCTGTGGCACACCAAAAAACATATTTTTTTGCTGATCTGACAAAAAATAGGTATAATTTTTATTCAGATGGCCATTGTTGTATTGGCTGTTGTCATTTTTTATTTGACAATCTAAGGGAAAGGAGGTCAGTGCCCCTGACTAAACAGTCAGGTATTGCATGCTTTAACAATTCTTGTGGCACACCAGTGTGCCTGCCATGGCACTGTGGTTGAAAATCGGTGACCTAGTACATAGAAAATGGGGCAGATGCAATAAATAGAAGACACGGTCAAAATGAATGAAGTGAAAAAAAGTGTTATTCAGCTTTAGCAAAAACCTAAAGCCTGTTTTCTTAATTTTGAGTATTAAATGTTCAAGAGGCATTAAAGAAATCCCACACCCAAACCGAGACTTTCTCCCTTAAGGTAATTAGAAGTATCAAAAGGGAGTTGAAAGGGGTGTGTGCGTTTCTCTCTGTCATACAGAACAACTTAGTGTGGTGGCTGGCAGCAAGCGGTAGACATAGAACCAAAGGTGACGAGGACATTGCTGATCTCCCGCCTGGCTAGGAAGGACTGACTAGGAAACTGTGAGGGTGAGGTGCTGACAGGTTTGGGCTGGGCTGCGCTGCTCAGGGACTTCTGTGGAATTTTATTTTTTCAAGACACTTTGGTGATGTTTTAAGATCGCAAACAGGCTCCCAGGCCAATAGGGGCTTTGGTGAGGCTGCCTTCAGGGCTAGTATGTCCACTCTGCAGAGGGCACCTGCTGGGAGCTGCCCACGGAAGGCTGGTCCTGCTCTTTCCCTTTGTGCATCCTTCTCACCGCTGGCCCAAGAGGTTCCCATGGCAGGCCTGCTGGTGGTAGCTGCATGGTGAACAGCCAACCAGGAGTCACTTCCTGGAGACTGCAGTAGCTCTCCACATGGCCCAGTCATTTTGGAAGATGTGGCATTGAGGACCCATCACCAGGGACCACAAGGCCAGACAGCTAGGCCCAGATCACTGCTGAGCCAAGATTCATCTTCCAGGGCCACCCTCAGGGCTTGGGCACAGTGAGACTGCAGTGTATAAGCTGCTTGGTTGTAGAGCCCAGCCATGGGGCTGGGGGCCTGCAGCCCTTCCAGTTGCACCACTGAGCATGATGAGAATCCCAGGTGTGTCCCCACGGGAAGGTCAGGCAGCTTGGAACTGAGTTTCTGGCTGCTTCTTTCAAGAGGGAAGAGATGTTGTTGCTTTATCTGTGGGAGAATTTCATGGCCAAGGGTTCTGGGATTTGCGATGCAGTAACGAGGAATAAAGTTGTTCCTCACTGGAGCAATGCCAGTTCCACACTCACCTTGGCAGATAAGGGTAGCAGAGGAGTTATGGTCAAAACAGTTTGGGCACTCTGCTCTCCTGGGGATTCTGGGTAGCTGAGCCTTTGCTGGTTGTGGAGGATCTTTGGTTGACAGTGGCTTAGAGCCTTTGTACCATTATCCCTAAAGCAAGAAATAGCATCTCTCAGGGAGACAGAGGTCCCAGATGTTCCATGAGAAGAGATGTGTGTGTGTGTGTGTGTGTGTGTGTGTGTGTATGTTTCTCACATGTAGATGGGTGTATTGGGTGTGTAGCATATACATAGCAGCATGTTGTATGTAGATGTGTATGCAGTGGGACGGGCATGCAAGTATGTACAGGCAGATGGGGGCAGGGAATTATCAGAAAGGAGAACCTGCCAAAAAGCAAAATGCAGACCCCAGGATGACTTGAAATAAAGGTGCCTCGCTTGATGACAGATGAGACAAACCCTATTCCAGTGCAGCGTCACCTGGGGCCCCACCTGCCTCAGACTTATGGGCCCACTGGAGAGACCTGCAGGCAGAGGCTGAGGCTGGCCATCTGTGGAGCCGGGCCAGAGGGATGCGTTCTGAAGGGACCTCTCTTTATAGATGAGGCAAGACTTACAGGGGAAAGGAGACAAGGGACACTAATTGGTTTACACCCAACAGCAGAGCTTCCTCAACAGAATGGTAAATAAATGAATTATTAAAAGGGAGGCAGAACCTCTTAGACTAATCAGCCCCTCAACACAGGCGTAGATCTTATTTTTAATCCCTAGAATTCTGACTTTAAAAAGAGCTCCACTTGGCAGGCAGTAGAAGAAAATGTGGGAGTGAATGCTGCAATGTCTGACCATAGCTTGGTGCGGCTTCTAATCAAAGATGACTGAGCAAATGAAAATAAGGATCCACAGAGGGTTAATAAAGCTTTATTGCAAAAACCAAACAAAGAATTCACGGAATGAAATGATAATGGGGAGCTGTCCAACAATATTCTTTGGGATGCATCCAAGACTGTAATCAGAGGCAAGCTAATTCAGTACTAATTTCAGGAAAAAAGATGGGGGGAAATGGATAATTAGAAAAGAAAATGGAAACACTAGAGGAATCATATAAACATAAATTAGGTCCCAAAATATGAACACAATTAATCACAGCCAGGGGTGAATCAAACCTAATCCTTTCAAGAAGAACTGAATATTTCATCAAGTATACAAAAGAAGTATGAACCGAGAGGCATATAATCAGCCGTAACTAAAAAAACACTTGTCAGAAATTAACAGCCAACATGTAAGAGGGAAATAACATCTTCATTAACCAGTGTGGATGAAAAATGGACTCAGAAAAGACAACAAATGCTCGTGTTCCTCAAAGCCCAATCTCCTTCTATTGAAATTACAGCCATAACTTTCAAAAATCTTTTTATTTTCTTCTCTCAGGAACAGAATGATTCATTGTATATAAAAAAGAAAAGAGAACAGAGGAAATAATTAAAGCTATAAAAAAAATTCCCAATTACGAAGCATCAGAGTCCAGATGGCTATAACACAGACTTGTCATGAAGAATCAATGTGCGTGCGTGTGTGTGTGTGTGTGTGTGTGTGTGTGTGTGTGTGTGTGTGGTGGGGTGGAGGGGAATGTCTACTCTAAAATGGAGTGGAAGATCTGGCAAAGGAAATGCTGTAAGAACATTTCTCCCCTCCTGCAATTCAGCTTTCTTAGTATACCGGGTCCCCTAATTTGCCCATCCCAACATGTTGACACTCCACGTTAGAAAAGGAGGAACAAGGCATGGTCTGTTCTAAGGAGCAGAAACTGGAATCCCATCCTAAGCAGAACCATGGAAACAATGGGGGCCGGCTGGTGTCTCTGAAGCAGACAGGAGACTCGCTGCGAGGAGGAGAGCTCTAATGCAGATTTCACACCCAGTCTCTGATTTGAGCCCCAGCTGTCTTAAACAGAAATGTCCACCTTAAGGTAGTGAGTGATCCATCCCATGCAGAGGTTGTACAACCTCCTGGTGGAAATGTGGAGAGGATTCAGGTACAGACTCTGAAAGGTCCTGTTGAATCCTTGTGTTTTCTAATTCTGAGATAGCAAGCCGGACCAACCAACCTTAAAATCCCCCAGAATGATCAAGTGATGCATTTAAGATTTCTGGAGGAGGAGAGGGTTCCTTAGCTTTACACAGCTGGTCATGAAACCTGTGTTAGCCATCAGAAAATTAAAGACATTGCTTCACTCGGAAAGAGGAATTAGGGTGGGGGCTGGACAAGAAGATTACTGTTCTGCGTTTGGACCTTCCCGAGTAACCTTGGAGCCTTGTAGCAACTCCCTGCAGGCTGAGATGCTCAGAGGGCAGGTATTGTCCAGCCTTGGAGGTGGGGAGAAGGGAAGGGGAGTGATTAGAGAGAGTAGCCCTTAGGTACCTCCCTGGTGCTGGGCACTGTGCTCAATGCATTTCATACATCATCTCATGGCAACTCGGAGTCCAAAACCATTGCCCTGGTTTAAGAGGTGAAGATAGGTACCCAGGATGAATTTAAATAATTTGTGCAAGGCCGCACTGCTGGTAGGTGGTGGGGAGATGGGATTTGAACACAGGTCCCTGCATTCTAGAGCCAGGTGCCCTGTCCTGTGCTGCCTCCCCCTCTGGCCTCTATGCATCAGGCCCTGTGTCTGTGGCCGCCCCGCTGGGTCAGTGATGTCTAAACATCCAGTTTGAGTGACTGTTGGCTGAGTCCCATGTGTCAGAGGCAGTGATGGTGTGGAGATGTGGGATTTGAATGCTCCTTGTTGGGAAGTGCACAGCTGGCAGAATTCTGAGCCCATGAATGATCACAATTTTATTACTTCATGAAGCCTCAAAAAAGCCTTTTTGTATGCATATGCTTATTATAAATAAATGAGCGTAAGCTTTCTTTTCGCTCTTTGAAAATACGTGCTTGAAGCCAGAGCTGCTCAGATGCTGTTCCTGGGTTTCAGAAGTTCATTTGATCAGAAGGTGGTCTGTTCTTGCTCGAGAGTACGGCGGATTCTAATTAGTTGGGGTTCAAAGACTGAGCGAGAGTTGGCCAAGGTTCTGTTAGTTAAACCTAATATCAAAAATCAGCATAAACAAGCAGTAGGATATGAGATTATAATACCATTTCCTTTCAAAAGACCTGAATGACCCAGACTACTTTTCCTTTGGCTGATTTGAATCTTTGCATTTTAAGAGGCCTAGGTACTAGGGTATGGAATATTGTTAAGAAACCTCGCAGTTTCCTTCGCTGTGTAGGTTGATCTGTGCTGTACCCATACCTGACACATATGGACACAAGGGAAGTGCTGGACCAATGAACAGGATTGAGCAATCTGTCTATTTAGACCTGGTCTTAGGAACTGCAGTCAATCTACCAGCAAGCATGTATTGAACCCATATGTAAATAGAGGCAGGCTGGAATTGACATCAGCCCTAGGAGGAAGCACAAAGATTGCATGCAACGATTCCCATACTGCAGGCCTGAAAGCGTGGCTTTGTTTTGAATTCCCTGAGTAATTGAAATAAAAAGTTTTAGATTCTATTGATGCAGCGAGTCATCTCTGCTTTTTGAGAAGGTAGAGGAATGCATGAGCACGATAAGGAGAGACATAGAAGATATAAAAAAAGACCTAAATTGAACATCTGAGCTGAGAAATACCGTGGATCGGATTGAAGGTAGAGGAGGCATTGCGGAACTCGAATACATAGCAATAGAAACAATCCAGAATGAAACAGAGAAGGCTAAAAGATGGAAGAAATTGGGCAGGACATCAGTGAACTGTGTGCATTAAAAAACAACAACCTGGGTTGGCTCTAATTAACCCTATGTTATTGGGAGGAAATGAGGCAGAGATGGGTTTAAGTTACCCTGTCCATGGTTAGTGATTGGTAGAGTCTGAGGAGGCATCATGACTTCTAAGACCAGAGGCTGTTAACAAAGTGATTCAAAGCCAGAGTGATGCTCCTTTCCCAACAGTGAGTTCACCTGAGAGGAAATTGAGAAATAGGAAAAGAAATCAGAGATACAGAATCACGGGGCTACAGACAGGGCAGCGATAATCCATTGCTACAGCAAAGCACCTCAAAATGTAATGGCTTAAAACACCATCAGTTTATTATTTCTCAGGATTCTGCCAGGTTGATGTCAAAGGCCTGTGTGAGTGTTGGGGAGCTGTGTGAACATTCACACTAAGAACCAGTCCTCATGGTTATTTGGATTTTCAAATGTTTTACAGACCTTCAGTCTTCTATAGATTACCTTCTCCCTAGTCTTTTAAAAAATGTTTTTATTGATTTCAGGGTGGAAGGGAGAGGGAGAGAAAGATAGAAACATCAACAATGAGAGAGAATCATTGATGGATACCTCCTGTATGCCCCCTGCTAGGGATCAAGCCTGCAACCCAGGCATGTGCCTTGACCAAGCATCCACCGGGACCAGTTGACCATTGTGCCACACCGGCTGGGCTCTTCTCTCTAGTCTTGTCACAGAGTAGGATGGCACCTCAGATAGGATGGGCCTGATCAGATTCTTTGAGACTGACCATGGACCACAGCCTCCTATTGTAGCTCATATTATTCTCTCTTTAGTCAGACTTTTCCCTTCTAAGTGGATTTTGGAGTACTGTGGGTAACTCTCATTGTCTAAGTCAGGGGTCCTCAAACTACGGCCCGCGGGCCACATGCAATACAAATACTATATTTGTTCCCGTTTTTTTTGTTGTTGTTTTTTTTTTAACTTCAAAATAAGATATGTGCAGTGTGCATAGGAATTTGTTCATAGTTTTATTTTTAAACTATAGTCCGGCCCTCCAACGGTCTGAGGGACAGTGAACTGGCCCCCTGTTTAAAAAGTTTGAGGACCCCTGGTCTAAGTAGATCCTTTCCCAACCCTCTTCAGTAGAAGTACTTCCCAGTTTTCCAAGCAGGTTTTTATTCAGAGTTGACCGTAAAGGAGATGTTTGGATTTAGGAGTGTAGTTTTCCATCGAAAGTATGTTTTAACTGGTACTTGAAGGACTTCCTCATCCTGGCCTTAATGTCCATTTACTGCCAATTGTCTCTACCAGGGTGTGTGGGTGTGGCGATTCCAACCATGGCTGCTGACATTCTTGTAATAGGGACCTGGGTTGTGTTTCATCCTGGGTTGCTCCCCAGAGGCCCATCTTTCTGATCTACCTTCAAAAGAGAAATTGCTTCTGGAAGATTCTAATGCTGGGGGCTTACTTGTACCAGGGGTTCTAGGAACAGATTAACTCAGTAGTTAAGATGAGGTCCCCCTCTCTATTTGCATGAGAAAAGAGAACTCTGTGCATTTACACAGGAGAAAGTAACTGCCTAGCAATCTCTCCCTAGGTGACCCCTCTGGAGAACAAAGGGCAGTTGCTTTTTGAAGTCAAGGGTTTCTAAGTTAGGGGTTACCAGCAAATGGGCTCTCTCTTGGTAGGATGCTTTTCTTTTTCCTCCTGATGGACAAATTAGGCTGCATTTTTTATTTCTTTTTTACTCCAGGCATCTCTGTGGGTCTCTATTCTCTGCCTTTTCCTACCCCCTGCCTTTTTATTCTCACTTTTCCCAATTGTCGACCACTCTGCTCTCCCCTCCCTCCCTCCATCCTATCTCTTGGTGTGTAATTTGTTTGCAGTCAGGTTGTCTCTTTGATTTACTGGGCCTCTTCTCTGCAGAATTATAATAAATGGATTGCTTTGCTGAGCCCCAGCTAGTTCAACACCATTTGCTCAGCCTGGGTCAAGCCCCTTGCAAACAGAGAATGCATACACACCGCACAGAGGCACATGCTCACACACACAATACCAGCCCTCTCTGTCTTTTTCTAGCCAAATATAATGAAAAATCTCAAGTCATCCATCTGAGAACCAATTAAGTTACAAGAACACAGGAAAAGATGTCCCCAGGATGGTCCGCCTCCCCACAGTGCAGTCCTGGGTGCTGATGGTCTCAGGGGGCCTAGAGATTGTCCTGATTGCAGACTTAATTAGTTGTATAATTAGCAAGTGTAGGCCTATAAAACCTTTGTTGTTTGCATCTAGAATGTATATAAAGAGCGTAAATCTCAACTGCGTTAACTGAAATGAGGAATGAACAAATCTGTTCATGGGCTGCTCTGCCTCCGACACTTCAGTTTCCCTTTACACTGACAATAAAGTAGAAAAACAAGCGAACAAACCATAAATCCAAACAAAGAACATCTTAATGTGGCCTATGAGGCCCAGCCTGTTTGGTCTTCTTCCTCCCTCACTATCTCCAGTGCAAGAGCACATTACCCCCTACACACACACACACACACACACACACACACACACACACACACACACCACAGAGAGAACCACAGGATTTCACTCACTCAGAGGTGCGGAGCTTTGGACCCACCCTTGCCTCTGCCTGATGAGTCCTACCTGGCACCTGCCCTTCTCCTTCATCAGGACCCTTCTACTCATTCCTCTAATCTCAGCCTCAAAGTTACTGTTTCCAGGAAACGTTACATCCTCTGTGTTGAGCTAGGTTCTATTACAGATTCCACCATCCACTATCATCCTTCTGTGTCACTGAGTGCAGTGGTCATGACATGAGTAGTTGGGCAACTCCTTGCAGGATGTCTCTCTCTGTGTCCCTTTAGAGTCCAGGGGTGGGGAACATCTGGCCCGAGGGCCATATAAGGCCCAGGAAATCATTTGGTCTGGCTCTGCAAAGGCACTAGGGGTGAGCTAATTAAATGTTTGATCAAATATAGCAGAGGCAAGGGTGGGTCCAAAAATATCAGGATAATTTTTTTCAAATTTTATTTTATTGCTTAAAGTATTACAAATAGTAGTACATGTATCTCCTTCTTTTCCCCATTGACCTTCCCCCGGCCTCCCCTACCCCCCGGCAAGCAGGCTAATTTTTAAAAAATCTTTATTATTGAGACTATTACAGATGTGCCTCCCCCCCCCCCCCATTGCTCCCCTTCACTTGGTTCCCGCCCCATCTCAGGCCTTTGCCACCCTATTGTCTGTGTTCATAGGTAATGCATATATGCATATAAGATCTTTGTTTAATCTCTTCCTGTCCCCCATCCCCCTTCCCTCTGAGAATCGTCAGTCTGTTCCATTTCCATGCCTCTGATTCTATTTTATTCATCAGCTTATTCTGTTCATTAGATTTCTTATTCGTTTATTTTGATTTTTAGATTCAGTTGTTAATAGATATGTATTTGTTGCTATTTTGTTGTTCATAGTTTTGATCTCTTCCTTTTTCTTCTTCTTCTTCCTCTTTTTAAAGAATACCCTTCAACATTTCATATAATACTGGTTTGGTGTTGATGAACTCCTTTAGCTCTTTATTAGTTCTTTATCTGACCTTCAATTGCAAATGATAGCTTTGCTGGGTAGAGTAATCTTGGTTGTAGGTCCTTGCTGTTCATCACTTTGAATATTTCTTGCCACTCCCTTCTGGCCTGCATAATTTCTATTATTGAGAAATCAGCTGACAGTTGTATGGGCATTCCCTTGTAGATAACTGTTTTTCTCTTGCTGCTTTTAAGATTCTTTGTTTGTCTTTAGCCCTTGGCATTTTAATTATGATGTGCCTTGGTGTGGTCCTCTTTGGGTTCCTCTTGTTTGGGACTCTGTGTGCTTCCTGGACTTGTAAGTCTATTTCTTTCACCAGGTAGGGGAAGTTTCCTGTCATTATTTCTTCAAATAGGTTTTCAGTGTCTTGCTCTCTCTCTTCTTCTGGAACCCTCATAATGTGAATGTTGGTACGCTTGAAGTTGTCCCAGAGGCTTCTTACACTGTCTTCATATTTTTTGATTCTTTTTGCTCTTCTGGTCGGGTGTTGTTTGCTTCCTCATATTTCAAATCATTGACTTGATTCTTGGAATCCTCTACTCTATTGTTGAATCCCTGTATATTATTCTTTATTTCAGTTAGTGTATGCTTAATTTCTGACTGGTCCTTTTCCATTTTTTTTGGCATTCTCACTAAGATCCTTGAAAGTCTCACTAAGTCCATTGGAGGTTTCTAGAAGATTCTTGAGTAACCTTATAATCATGGTTTTGAACTGTATATCCAGTAGTTTGCTTTCTTCCATTTCTTTCATTTGTGACATGTTTCTTTGTCTCCACATTTTGGCTGCTTCCCTATGTTTGTTTTTTATGTATTGGGTAGAGCTGCTATGTCTCCTTGGATTGGTAGAATGGCCTTGTGTAGTAGGTGTCCTGTAGGGCCTAGTGGCTCAGCCTCCCCAGTCACCTGAGCTGGGAACTCTAGGTGCACCCTTTTGTGGGCTGTGAGCACAGTCTCATTATAGTTGAGCCTTGATTGCTGTTGGTGTCACTGGGAGGAATTGACCTCCAAGCCAATTGGCTGTGAGGACCAGCTGCATCTACAGTGGGAGAGCTGCTATGCAGGAGACACCCGTATGGAGCAGGACTTGCTTTGGTGCTCACTGAGTCGGTGTGTCTCTTATGGATGTGTAGAGTTATAATCTGGTATGATCTGACACTGACCACTGGGTACACTGGCTCTTGGGTCTCCAGGGAGGTGCAAAGTCAGCCACTGCCTGGGGCTACCTGGCAGGAACTACAGAGAGATCTGCAGATTCCTCCTCTTTGTATCAGGATTGGAAGTGCCCAGATGAGGCCCAGCTATGAAGCAAGGCCAGCTGGTGCTGATGCCAGGTCTTGGGCCTTTTATTGATAGGTTTGGAACTCCCTGACACAGCTGCAGTTGTTGAGAGATTTTAGCCTGAGCAAGGACTGGCCATTCATCTGCAAAAGCCGGCACCACGAACTGAACTTACAAGGTCCCGCTTCCTCTGAGCTCCAGCACCAGGGCAAGGCTCTGGGGAACACAGACACATACGAGGAGGTCTGGCATCAGGGAAGAAACTTGGGGGCGGCTTTTTTCCAGATGGCCATTCATCTGCAAAAGCCGCTGCATACAGCTTGCATGGGGTTATAAATTGGATGAGGCAGGGTCTTAGGGAATCACCAGGGTGGAGCAAACAGAGATGGCTGCTAGTCAGTGCTTTGACCAGAGAGGTCCCAGCATAGAAACAATGATTCCTGTGAGCAATGATTCCTGGTGTGGGGCTGGGAGCCCTTGCTCCTCCTGACTGCCTCCACAGAGACGATCTCCCTCCCAATTAAAAAAAGTGGCACATGTGGGTGCCGGCCCAGCCGGCTCTGAGCCTCTGTACCTCCTAACAGTCTCAGTGTGCTTTCTTCTCTACTTTTCTAGCTGTAGGCTTCCATTCAGCCAGCTTTTCAGCTGTTCTGGATGATGGTCATTCTGTATTTTAGTTGTAATTTTGATGTGGTTGTGGGAGGTGGCGAGTACAGGTGATTACCTAGGCCAGTGATGGCGAACCTATGACACGCGTGTCAGAGGTGACACGAGAACTCATTTTTTTGGTTGATTTTTCTTTGTTAAATGGCATTTTAATATATAAAATAAATATCAAAAATATAAGTCTTTGTTTTACTATGGTTGCAAATATCAAAAAATTTCTATATGTGACACGGCACCAGAGTTAAGTTAGGGTTTTTCAAAATGCTGACACGCCGAGCTCAAAAGGTTTGCCATCACTGACCTAGGCCACCATCTTTGTTCCTCAGATGCAGTCAGTGTTCTAGCAGGCTAATGTTTATGTTGATAATTTTGCATGGCCCATGAATGATGTTATAAATATCCAAATAGCCTTTGACAGAGAAAAGGCTCCCCACCCCTGCTTTAGACCGTATGCTGCCTGTGGTGTTGGGCTCCTTCCTGTTTGTTCTGGGATTTATCTGAAGAGTAGGTGCTCCCATGTCCAAGGAATGCAGAAGAGTAGCAGGTCTTTATTCACTCAGCTGTTGTGAGATATTTGCATTGAAGTGTGACATTTCTCTTTTATCTGCTTCCTCTGTTTTTACCCTCATGCCACCTTCTTTACTCCTGTGCACTGTGTCTGCTCAAGTTGAGCCAGACTGGTTTCTCTCCACTGGAGGGTAGTCTTAGAGATCAGGGCTCAGCTTTTCCAGCTTGACACGCCTATGGCCCAGTGCATGTGGACTCACTTCACATTTGTTGAACTGAGTTGGTGACTTCATCCTGAGGTGTCCCTGCCCTGGGTCTTCCCCTTACACCATGTCCAAGTTAAGCATGGCGTGGCTTGTGGAAGGAGGAGTGGACTGGTGGCAAGGCCTCAGTTTCAGGTGGACCGGCTCCCTGTGCTAACTTGAGACCACCACTCCTGGTCTCACTTTCCTTTCATAGGCTTCAGGTTTTCTCATCGGAGGTCCTTTCTAATAATACAATCAGACCTTTCCAAAGCAGAAATGCAAAGGCTGAATCTTCCCAGCCTAGACGCCTCCCAAGAGGTCATCTAAACCACCCCTAACCTTCAGGACAGGTAGCACCTGGTCTGTCCGTTTCTTCTCTGAGATGGACCCTCCCCCTGTCTGGCTGTGTTTATGAAGCCTAGGATTGTTGGTTTGGTTCTTTCCATGGGGTTCTGGCAAATGAAATAAGGTTCTAGAATAACGATGGGGAGTTCTGTTTGGAGCAAGTGCTCTGATGTGGTAGACCACCCAGCCTCAGTGCCTACACACTCTGCAGTGGGCTTTTCAAGATTTGCTTCTTAGTTCAGCATTTCGTGAATACACCAGCCATGGCAGGTACGTTTCTCGTCTCCTCCTGTGGCCACCTTTGATCCACAGAGGTCTGTTAAAGAGCCAAGTGTTTCGTTTTTAGAAAGTGTGCCCTTCTGATGGTTTTATTTCCCTGACTGGTATTTTTCTCACTAGTTTCTCATTTTCTATGTCTCTGGGAACCAGAAACTGTGGCTGTGATGCTAGGGCCTCTCCTTTTCTTGTTTGAGTTCTGTAAATCTTCAGCATCTGAGAGGAGTGACAGCTTCCAGTCTTGGGCTTCTGTGAGGAAATGGGCTTTCTACTCCTTCATGCGTAGCCAGATTTTTCTGCTTTAATAATCACCCCCCTTTTCTGGAGGTTTATCATTTAAAAGGTGCTATTTAAAAGAAATTAATGCAAAATAGGAATCTGCGTTGGAGGAGCCCCCACTCCTTTCCTGTGGCCCTGTGTGTGTAAAGGGACTGCCTTGCTTTTTTTCCACCCAAGCTAGGCCCCAGGACATGACACCCACAGAGGTAAAAAATGACCTCGATCTTGTCTTCTCACCCTGCGTTGCTGGCTTGCTGGTTGAACAGTGAATTAAACATTTTGCCCAGTGGCAGAGAATCAGGAGGGCCCAGATGGACACAGGAGGGGTCGTGGTGCCCAGTGCAGAAGGGGTATGTCGGAGAGTGAGTGCCTGTTCTTCTATCCTCATGCATAGGGAGAGGGTGAGCTTGGGAGAATAATCTCTGTTACCAGTGCATTTTCTCCACAAAGAAACGAAGAAGGCCACAGAGCTTTGAAGTGGAAATTGTTTAGGCTCAGAAGGAGCTGAAAAGTAAAATATGGTGCTTGGACCATTTGTGTGCAGACACAGAATCTGAAAACATGCACTTTCCCCATTAAACATGCTCAAATATCTGTCTAGTCCGCATGTAAGCAGAAGTGAATTCGCATATAAGCTCAAAGAGGAGAAGCCAACCGAAAGTTAAGACGGGCAGCGTACGTGTCTATTCAAGTGTAAACTGCTGGAGAAGGTGAGCTGATAATAGAAAAGTGTGTCAGGTTTACCTTCTGCATTTTGAACCTGGTGTTTAGGGGAGGAGAAGTGGGTACAGTTCAGGTGCAAATTCTGGGAATATATCCAGAGAAACCTGAAACACTAATTCAAAAGGATATATGCACCCCTATGTTCACTGCAGTGTTATTTACAATAACCAAGATTTCAAAGCAGCCCAAGTGCCTGTCACTAGATGAGTGGGTAAAAAAAGTTGTGGTACATCTATGAAATGGAGTACTACTCAGCCGTTAAAAAAGAAGGAAATCTTACCTTTTGCAACAACAGCATGGATGGACCTGGAGAGTATTATGCTAAGTGAAATAAGCCAGTCAGAGAAAGACAAATACCATATGATTTCACTCATATGTGGAATCTTATGAACAAAATAAACTAACAAAGTGGAGACAGACTCAATGAATACAGAGAACAGACTGATAGCTGTCAGGGGGGAGTGTGTTGGGGCCTGGGTGAGAAGGGTGAAGGGAGTAAGCAAAGAGAGAAAAGAAAGACTCGTGGACACAGACAACAGTATGGTGATTGACAGAGGGAAGGGATAGTAGGGGATGGTATAACAAGGTAAATGGGGGAGGGATAAATGCTGATGGAAGGAGACTTGACTTGGAGCGGTGAACACAATGCAGTATACAGGTGATGCATTATAGAACTGTATACCTGAAACCTGTATAATTTTAATAACAAATGTCACCTCAATAAATTGAATTTAAAAAAAAAAAAAGGAAAGGCTCATGGGTCCCTCCGTAAGGTTGCCCTCTGCTTTTCTCTTTTCATCCCAAATTCTGCAGCCTTTGGCAAACATCTTCGGAACAGACAAACTAGGCTTGAGGATGAGGTTGGGGACTGACTCCTTCTCTGGATTTCTCCCTCCCAGGTAGCACATGTCAGAAAGTTGTAGCCTTCCTGGGGTCACTAGGGAGATGTGGGAATAAAATAACGTTAATGGCTCATCAGGTCAGGTGTATGGCATGTTGATGCTGAGGAAAGGAGCTCTGAGATATCAGACATCTCAGGCCTTCCGGCTGCTCACCATCCCAAAAGGTCCTCCGTGAGATGCCGAGTCTGTGTTTGCTTTGCGTCTGCTGGAGGCTGAGCATCTCCAGCCAGTTTTCTTCAGCCTCGGTGCCCTCCCTCCCATGACCTGGTACACTGGGTGTGAGTTACCTCTTCAATAAAGGGAAACGATCACAGAATCGGCCTCACAGGGTCATTGAGAACTAACAGACCATGCCTGGCCTGTCGTAAACACCCGATAATAGTTGACGTTGTTTGTGGTGGATATTACTATTATTATTATGACAATCATTATTTCCACCCTGCTGGCCTGTCACTGCTCACTTTTCTTCTTGCTGAATGGCTCGATGGTTTCCTCCTGTCAACTGCCTGCTCCTGTGCAGGCTGGTCTCTGGGCAAGTCTTCCTGGAGCTGGCCTCCTCCAGTCTAGCCCGCCCTGAATCTTCTGGGTGCTTTGCACATTGAGAGTAGTTCCCTGGGGTGTCAGGCTCAGAGGGCGGCCCCACCCATGCAGACCTGCTGGAAAGCACAGCAGTTGGGTGTTGACCAAGGTGGCCATCTGAGTGCAGAACTGGCGGCTGCAGTCCTCAGTGCATGGGGCCCACCAGAGCCCTCTGCTGTTTGAGATACAAAGGGATGAGGTTGATGCAGGGTAAGCAGGTGGGAAGAAGAAACTCCATGGGGAGTCCCCTCCTGGTGAATGTGATTCTCCTCGCGTGGTCTCTGTCTGGTCACCAGCAGAGCTGTGTGAGAGTGGGGACACCATGCCACACAGGGTCGTGGGAGGGGAACTCCATCCCTTCCTAAAAAGATGAAGGCAAAGGTACTCTCTGATTCTTTCTCACAACCAGGTTTAAGTTGGAGGATCCAGGGCACAGCCTGGCCCCCTTACCATATTTATTCCTAAAGATAGTTTTTCTCCTTGGTCAGCTCATCATCCTTAGGAGTCTGGAAGATTCCAGCCTCTCTTTGGGCTCGAGAACATGAGGAGCCACAGCATCATTAAGGGAGGGATGCAGACTGTGGGCTGAAGGCCAGATCAGCAGCAGCCCTGCAGGAGAGAGAGGCTGCAGGGAGTGCAGGCCAGTAAAACAGGGTGGTGGGGTCACCCACAGGCCCCCTCAGGTGGTCCTCAACCACAGAAGTGTCTGATCTTCAGGATCTTCGGCACCATTGGTTTCCTCTCCCCATAATGCCTTTCCCGCCAGTCTCTTCAGGGCTGCAACTTACCAGAACACAGAGGGGCGACTCCTCTGGGCGGCCTTCCCGGACCATCGGCTCTGAAGGAGCCAGGTCCCACGCTTCCCTTCCCTTGCACTGTTGGCTGACACACTGGAGGGTGATGGATGAATGGTCACTTCTCACTCTGGGGCCTTTATTACTCACACAGACCATTTTGCCATTTTCCATTTTGGCTTAGAAACCTTGGAATTGGCTGTGAAAGACTGGAGTGGGTTTGGGGCAGCAGCCAGAGTGAGCTTGCATCTGATCTCCCTCCATCGGGGGCGGGGGGGAGGTGGGGGACCCTCTTTCTGCTTGGCAGCCAGGCCTCTCAGTGTCCTGATAAAGGGAGGGGCTTTAGAGCCCCTTCTACATGCAGTGTCTCTTCTTCTCTTAGGGTCCACATTGCCTGTGGACCATGGTCCCAGACCAGGACACGCCCTGCATTTCACCATTAGACATTCCTGAAGGATTCAGGGCCTCACTGATTGATCCTGAGAAGGCAAATCGATGTTATCTGCTGTGCCAGTTGGCATCGATTGGAGTGTCCTTGGGGTGGGCTGCGGTGACTTGGTGGATGGATGTGCCTGGGTCCACTGCCAAGGTCGGTCCTGGAGAGGAGGAGGGGTGAGGCTGCACACGGGCCAGGCATTTTGTCATCCCAGTTTATCAACTTCATGCCCAAGCTCCTAGAAGTTACAGGTTTGCCGTCATTGTCTCAGGACTCCTAAGTATCATCCCTGTTAAGGGGCTTCATTAACAGCCCATTTCACGTGGAAAATGAGTATATCTTGGTGTCCTGAGTGCCGATGGTAGGACTGGGGGAAGAAGCTGGGATAGGAAGATTTCCAGCCCAGCCTCTGCTGGTTCCTCCTTCCTGCTGACTCATCGTCTAAAAATTGACACCCGCCCTAGCTGGTTTGGCTCAGTGGATAGAGTGTCTGCCTATGGTCTGAAGGGTCCCAGGTTCGATTCCAGTCAAGGGCACATGCCTGGGACGCGGGCTCAATCCCCAGTAAGGGGTGTACATGAGGGCAGCCGATCAATGATTCTCTCTCATCATTGATGTTTCTATCTATCTCCCTGTCCCTTCCTCTCTGAAATCAATAAAAATATATTTTAAAAAATTGACACCCACTGAATGACACTGACTGGGCTTCTCTCTGTAGTTGGTCGCAGATCAGCCCCGAGTCCCAGGAGACTCCAGGCAAGCGGCGGCATAGTCTGCATGCTAGCAGGTGATCCGGGCTTCAGCACAATCTGTAGTTTGGAAGCGGTTTTGTGTTTCCCAGGCACCATCTGTGGAGCAGAGCAGTGTCTGTGTGGGCTCTGTTTGCTTATTGAGGAAACAACTCCTGCTCAGGAGTGGAAATGTCTGCCCTCTTGCGTGTGTCATTTCATTTCCAAGCTGAGAAGTTGCAGGGCTTCTCAGGAGGTGGGAGCTCTGCCTCCTGGCCCTGGGAACACCGGGGTGTTTCTCTTCGTCGTCGGAAGGCAATGTGTGCAGTGCTGGGGACGCCACGTACCGGCAGGGGGCCCAGCCCTGCAGTGCACAGAATTCTGATTCTGGCCAGGCCCCTGAGGGAATGGAGGTGGAGGGCTCTGTGTGGGGCAGCATGGTCTGGAGGGTATCATATGCTCATTCTTGATTATCTCCCAAAAGGTGAGGAAGACACCCTATTTAGCAGTTCCAATTTTCTTAATTTCTCAGTGTGCTGGTCAGTGGGGCAGAGGACAAGAGGAGGGACGGACATGGGTTCTTCATGCCATCTGAGGTGCCTGGACCCCTAACACGTGAAGTTGTTCCCCTCCTCCTCCTCTTCCTCTTTATCTTCCTCCTCCTCCTCCTCCTCCTCCTCCTCCTCCTCCTCCTCCTCCTCCTCCTCCTCCTCCTCTTCATCTTCCTCCTCCTTCTTCCTCAGTCATGGGGACCCAGGGATTATGGAACATTTTTGCTGGATGTTCTAGGCAGAGAGTGAGACTGCTCCTGTGGCTTGCCTGGGATATTTATTCACTCTTGTCAGTGCCTCCTAGATCTTACACTGGGCAGCTTGCTAGTCCTCAAAACACCCTGTTCTTACATGCTACAGTGCTTTTGTCCTTGCTGTTCCCTCTGCCTAGAATGCCCTTCCCTACTTCTTGGCCTAGTACACTCCTACTCATGTGCTAAGCCCCAGCTTAAGCACCCCTTTCATCAGACAGAATAAATATCTTTCCAAGGATAGTGTTTATCACATCCTAAAGTTGATCTCTCTTTGTTTTCAAGCACCCACACACATGCTAGACTTTAAGCTTATTGAGGGAGGGATTTTCTAGGTAGAGGCACAGCAGGGGCAATGGCAGGGAGTTCTGACTACATCTGCTGGGTTTGCAAGGTGATGGGGAGACGAATGGACCCAGAGCTTTGTTTCAGGCCAGGACATAGGCTGTGGGGGTCATGGTTGTGGTCATTGGTATCTAGGCTGATAAAACCATCTTGGGAGAATGGATTTGGAGGTTAGAAGAGACCTTGGTTGGACTCTGGGTGCAACTTAATGTCTCTGAAGCTTTCTCTTTCTCTAGAAATGTGATAATAGAGCCTATTACATAGACCCCTGTGGGGATCATGTGAGGTGGTGCAGGTAAAGCACATAGTAGGTACTTAGACATGGTGGCTGAAATTGAGACCATCCTGGCTCAGAAGCCAAGGCCTTTGGGAGCAGAGATCTTATCATTTACATCTTTACATCTGCCAGTGGGCCTAGCACAGCCCATGTGCTTGCTGGCTGCTCATTTATTTATAAACTAGTGACCCGGTGCACGGATTCGTGCACATAGAAAGGAAATTAATTAGAAGGTAGCCAGCGGGGTGGGACTGGGTAAGATGGGCCAGACACGCCCTGGAGCCAACCTCTCATGGTCCCCTCCCTGGTGCCTGTGGAGGTCCCTCTGAGGCAGGTGGGGTCCCTTGGCCTGGTCTGCAGGGATCGGGTTGAAATTGGCTCTCCAACATCCCCTGAGGGGTCCTGGAGTGCGAGAGGGCACACTGCAAAGTTGCTGTCCTACGGGATGTGGAATGCAAACGCAAGTATGCAGTAAACCAGATTCGGGGCTGACAGTGCCCCAGCAACAACATAACCCACAGCTGAAGGTGGAATTGCATGGCCCCACGAGGAATCAGGCTCCCTTCTCTCTGGTTTTGGGGTGCATCACCCAAGAACCACCGCTGCCAAGTCACTGCAGCTCGGCAGCTCCTGCGTTGAGCGTCTGCCCCCTGGTGGTCAGTGCACATCATAGCGACCAGTCAGATTGTCGGACCCTTAGCATATCAGCCTTTCATATATATATAGATAGTTGAGTGGAGATAATATTCTAAGAAGAATTTTGAGCCAGAAAGAGTCAGTGTTAAAGTGGTAGCTAAGGAAGGAGACTTTGACAGTGGCATGTGAATAGGGTAGATTATAAGGAGAAGAAGAGCTTTGAGCCTGAGAATCAGGAATTTCAAGCATACTCTGAAATGACTTGGAATGGGGGCCTTTGGGATATATTGGAGCCTCGTCCTTAGGTTCATGGAGCCCAGTGGGAGGTAGACTTGGGCAGAAAGGTGGGAAGAATATGTGGGAACATGAGGGCAAGCATTTATGTGGGCTGTGTTTGGGTGGGGTTACAGATGCTTTCGGGTGTGTAGGTGTTGAGGGGACAGATGTGTGTGTGTGTGTGTGTGTGTGTGTGTGTGTGTGTGTGTCTGAAGGACCCACCACTGATCAAAAGACACATTTCTGGCCTCACAAAGCTTATGGTTTTATAGTTGCATGGGAAGAATGGCATTAATCAAATTGTTAACTTGAATGTATGGTGACTGGTCTGATGAAAAATTTGGGGGATCTTTGAGAGTTCATACAAGTACCTTATTCATACTTGGGAGCTTGGGGACGACACCCTATTTATAAAAATGCTTCTATATTTCTATTTAATTTATCATAATTTTGATAAACATAATACAAATTTTAAATAGATAAATATGTCTATATTTCATTCTTAATCATAACCACAACACCATTGTCACATCTAAAAAGATGATCACTTGTTCCTTAGTATTATCAACTATCCAGGCAGTGTTAAAATTTCCCTGTATGTAAAGTGATGACAGTTGGTTTATTCAAATCAAGATCCAAACAAGATCCACACATCACATTTGGCTGGTTTGTCTCTTAAGTCTCCTCTAATCCATAGCTTTCCCTGCCCTTCTTACTTTTTCATGAGAGTTATTTGTTGAACAAACCAGGTTATGTGTCCTGTACAGTTTCCCAGTTGGGATTTTGCTGATCATATCCCCATGGTGTCAGTGAGCATGTGTCTCAGTCGCCTGGATGTCCTGTAAACTGAGAGTTAGAACTAGAGGCCTCAATAGATTTGATTTGGTTTCTCCGCAAGCTTTGGACCTGCTGGTTTGGCTGTCATCGGTGGCTGGGGCCTAGACTTCCCATTCATTGCAGCTTCTAAGCTAAAGCCAACTGGGTAAGAAAAGTCACTCGGAAGCAGGGAAGTAGTAGGGGCGGAGAGGAATGGGAACCATGAATTAAGCTTGGGAGTAAGAGAGGACACATCAGCATTGAGAACATTTCTGATGAGCTGGAAGGTTGGAGGCAAGGTTGGCCCCACATGGAAGAGGGCTGGTATGGGAAGCAGAGGCAGGAACTTGGATGGTCTCATAACTTCATTAATCCTCATCTGTAGAGTGGACACGCCTGTGATTACATCTCAGAGGGATTGTGGAAATCAAAAGAGATAGTGGATGCAGAACTTTTAGAGTCACTGTCTGGCATAGAAAGGGTTCAATAGATGTTGGTAAAGATAATGACAACAATGATGAAGATGATGACAATGACAATGTAAAGGAGGAGGAGAAGGGAGCTTGGACTTTCCTGAGATCCATTGGAAGTTATTGAAAGCTTTTGGAATAGAGAGAGATATAATCAGATTTGCATTTTAAGAAGTCTGAGACACCTGCAAGATGGAGAATGGATTGGAGAGGTACAAGAAAGGAGGTAAAGAGCATCGACCCACAGACTGAAGGTTCTTGGGTTCAGTTCCTGTCAAGGGCACATACCTCAATTGCAGGCTTGATCCCCAACCCTAGTTGGGCACATGCGGGAGGCAACCAATTGATGTGTCTCACATTGACATTTCACTCTCTGTCTCTCTCTCTCCCTTCCACTCTCTCTAAAAATCAATGGAAAAAATATCCTTGGGTGAGGATTAATAAAAAAAAGGAAGGGGGTGAGGAGATAGCAGTTAGAGGCTGATGCAGTTGTCCAGCAGAGAGGGAGCTGGCCTGGGCTGGGTGACGGCCGTGAGGAAGGAGGTAAATGGACTTACTGGGAGGTCTTGAGAGAGTAGACGCAGAGAAGAGGCTATAGACAAAGCAGTGTGAGAGGGGAGCCAGGAGTCCAGGGTTTTGACTTGAGTCTCTGGCAGTCTCTTGGTGCCACCCATTGAGATGGGTTGGGGGTCGGGATCCCAGACCAAGCACACACCCCACCTAGTACTTATATATTTAGTGAAGGTGTGTGCTACTGTACTATTATAGTCTGTGCATTTTAATATATGCCACAAAATAAAATTATTAAAAAATCAGATAAGGATGAAATAAACACAATTTTAAAATACCTTGCTATGATTAAAGTAGCTTTTTAATCTCATTAGCTGGTACAGCAAGGCAAAATACACAGCGAGAGAGAGGTTCATCATTAATGATAGTGGATATATATCCATATTTCAAATAGACTTCTTGATTATTTGATGGTTTTGGCCCATTTCTTGCTAGATCTGATTAGACTGTCATGGCTTTCAGCTCTGTGCATGATCAAGAGCTGTCACTAGGCGTAAGGCAGGTGTCAGCAACCTCAGGCCCACAGGCTTTGTTTACACGTGCAGTGTTGGAATGGCTCATCTTGCACATTCATTTCAGGGATCTTTTTGTTTTCTTCAAATATATTTTTATCGATTCCAGAGAGGAAGGGAGAGGGAGCGAGAGATAGAAACATCAGTGATGAGAGAATCATTGATTGGCTGCCTCCTGAACCCTCCCCCCCCCCCCCCCCCCGCCACTGGGAATTGAGCCCATAACCCGGGCATGTGCCCAGGCTGGGAATCAAACAGTGACTTCCTGGTTCATAAGTTGACACTCAACTCCTGACCTTTTCAGAGATCTTTTAAAGCCACTCATCCAGTTTTGTAAGGGTTTGCTTGGTCTAAACCAGATAATATAACCTGTAACCGCTCTTCACCTGGTACCTATAAACTGCAATATGTCACATTGAAAATGAACAGGCTCAGGGCACTCTGGCCACGCCTGCATGCTGGCCTCCCATGCTTCTCCCAGGACACCTCAGAAGCTGTACCTCACACTTGACCCCAGCCATAGCCCAAGGATGGCACCAGGGGCTACCTGTGTATTTGGTATGACTAAAGCTTGGCTTTTCTTTTATCTTTAGCATGGTTTAAAAAGAATTGGAATAGAAGTGCAGGCACTCTGCTGGGAGCTCTGGGTTGCTCTGTGCTGGGGTGACAGCATGCCTTGTGGGAGGTGCTTAAAGCAGGTGAGGCTCTGAGCAGCCTGCTCCGGGCTTCATTATGGGCTCCTGCGTTCCAGGTGCCCCTGCAGCTCCTGAGTCTGGTTGTTGAGGTGGGTCCTGTTGGTGAGTGTGTGGAGGAGGGAAGAGGCAGGGAGGAGCCGTCGCCCTCCCTGTGGACCTCATGTCCATCATCTCTGGCTCTTTGGCGGTCTGGCCAAAGGAGAGTCCTGGCTTTCCCAAATCCCTGGTGTGTGTCGGCATGCACAGCGAACACTGGCACATTTAGTAGCATCCCTGGCGATTGAAAATGAATTTGCATAGGATTCTTGTTGCCCTTTCAGAGAATCACCTCGCAGAAGGTCCTGAGGGCTGGAGGCTCGGGGTCCTCTCACTGCCTGCTCCCCGACACTCCCCTCCCACCCAGCCTGGGCTGTGTGCACCTGTACCAGGTTTATTTCCGGGGAGGAGGGTGGTGAGGCCTCTGCAAAGGGAGGGGCCTGGGCACCCACCAGAGCTGGGAATTGGATAATAGATTAACCAGGCAGAGTTGGCAGAAGAGAGGTTTGTGGGGTTGTTTAAAATTGGTGGCTGCCCTAAAGCTGGTTATTATTTTGTGGCTGCTGATCCTGGGTCCTGATGAACCCACAGGAGACAGATGGGCTCCCATGCCAGCTATCCCACTGAGACCCCACTGTAGCCAAACCTGCCCATGAAGGAGGAAGACTGGAGGATTATGGGCTCTAATTGGTTGTTGCTGTAACATTTTTGCTTAAGTGAGCAGAGGCAGTCCAGCCGCTGTTCCTGCTCTGGGAGCCAGCACAGTTCTCAAGAGAGGGTGGTCACCAGGGCATTTTTTTCGGAGGATGTATCCACCTGTGATGGGCCTGGCTGCAGGTGGAAGGATGCAGAGAGACCTCCCAACCCATTTGGGGGTCCCGGCCTGGAAAGGGAGCAACTCTGGGTGTGATAATAGCAAGAGTGAGTGTTCCTGACCAATTAGGAGCCCACGCTGCTGGCGCCTTCCTCCCCCGAGTGATCATTTTCTTCTGCGGCTGGATTCTGCCCTCTGATTATCGCAAAGCATCGCCTGTTTGGTTTTCTTTCACCACTTAACTCCCACACTCGTTTTATGCATGAATGAGTACAATGAAACCAGTTTAATTTGCTGTTAATTCTCTGTTCAAAATATTCTCTTCTGTTTAAGGGACACAGTCCCTTTCGTCTTTCTGACAAGGCAGCTTGGGAAAGAAGGCAGCTACTGGGTGTGGAAGGGATGGTGAGGGCGGGGGTGTGGGGGCGATGACATGGGTGACACCACAGGGTAGGGTGGGGCATCCCCCAGAGCCTGCTGGGAAGAGGGGCTGTGTGTGCGGACTTTACATTTGTGGAGCTAGGGGGTCGGATTGGACTCTCTTCATGGGGAAAAGTTCATGATTGGGAGAAATACCTGCCAACGGAGGGGCTAGGAGCTATGGCAGAGATCCGAGGCCACAAACCTAAGCTAGGCTCTGTGGATCCCAAGGCTGGAGTGAGGGAGGCAGTTCTACGCCCCATCCCAGTGGTGAAGTAGTCAGGGAAGACATCGCATGGAATTTAGAGAACGCAAACTTCAGAAAGTGCTTGAAAGCATCTAAATAATAGTGTTTGTACAGTTTGCTTAAGCTTAGCTGTCCTGAAAGCAATTTATTTTTGAGAAAAAAGTTGCTTGTTTTGGTCACTTGTGCCTAGCTCTTCACTTCTCTGCTTTGATCTGGCCTTTGGCGGGGTTCGGGGGGGGGGGGGAAGGAGGGAGGGGGGTGTTGGGAGGGCTTTGTACCTGGTGGCAAACGCCCAAACCTCAGTTGCTGGGCTGCATTTTGAGGGACAGATAATCTCCATAGGAGCTGAATTTGCCCAACAAAGGTGATGGTGCCTGGCGGCAGCTTTGCAGCACTGGTCACCAGGGGCAGGTCCCTCCTGCCTCGTGGAGGCTGCTGGGTGGTTGGTGGGTGAGATCCAGGGTGTACGTCACCCTCCCCAAACTGCAAAAGTCCCCATCCCTCGGGGAGGGTCCTGTTTCTAATGCTCTTGTAAGTTGCAGGCAGAGGAGGCTAAGAATCCAAAGAGAATGAGTTTCCCTCAGTTTTTCTCTTTGGGGCCATGAAAAGTGCTGGCTGAGGGAACGCCAGGAGCCTTTCTGGGAAGCCAACACTTTTTATCTCTGTGAGTTTGCAGATTCTGCTCGATCAGACCAATAGTGCGTCCTTCCCACTAAAGCCACGGCCTCCCCTTGCCCTCCCCAGTCGCCCTTCATGGTGTCAAGTGTCCCTGTTGTCACTCTAGGCATTCTTGATTGCCCAGCCAAAGACAGCCTCGGTTGGAGGGCAAAGTTCTGCTTTGGGGAAAACACACATGCTTTCTCCATCAGTCAACTCATCTGTAGAGAATGCCTGCTGGATAAAGATGCATAGGTGGGAGCAAAGGCAGGGAGAAGAGCAGAGGCAGCCTGTGGTGAGCGGTTTATAGGGCCAGTCATATGGCCTGTGGGCTTACCACACTGTGTACTGCCTGGGGGACTGCCCTGGCTAGGAGTGGGGAGAGAATTCCAGAGACCCAGGATTCTGGGAAGCAGGGATCTTTGGAGGATGGGGGTGAGCTGGGCTGGGCAGGGCTCAGGGACTGGTGAAGGGGCTTGCTCTAGGCAAGGGGTTGCCTCCCACTCCTTCCACTTCCTGCTGCCCCCTCTTGAAATGGGCACAGTTTGGGGAGCTGGGCAGAGATTTCTACCAAGGAGCGAGCTGAGAATGTACCAGTCAGGATCGATGGACTGTTTAGACCTTGATAGTCGTACCAAAGTGGAATACTGTCATTAAGCTCACCTTAAAGGATATAGAAAGTAAACAAAGTCTGTGCCCTGTCATCTTGCCTTCTTTTCTTATTAGGAAATTTTTCACCTCAACAGAGAAGACATGGCAATGCTTGTGTTTATGTGGGAGGGTCCTTCACCCCTGGCATTTAACTAGATATGACTCCACCACAAGCCTGGGCCCCCTCCCATCTGGCTTCACACTAGCTCCAGAGCCATGTGGGTGGAAGGCTGAGAAATGGTGAGGCTGGCCCTGTGTTCTGCAGCGGACACCAGCCTGGCTGTGCTATGGCCATGCTTTCTCCTGTCCTCTTTCTTTCCCTCTCTTTGGCACCCAGAGTCCTTGTCCAGTGGCAGCTACTGAGGATTATATTTGTTTCTGGAGCCCCATTTCTCAGCTCACCCCTTCACCCCCACTCTAAAGAAGCTTGCAGGAAGGACACTGATTTAACTAAGTTTCCTAACCAATGTGCCTGCACAACCTGTTTTTCCCTTGAAACACGTATTGTCTTTCCCCAGTTCCACAGATTACCCTTTGGGAAATATTGCTCCAAACCTTCCATCTTTTCATTTCTCCCCTCACTGAAATTCTTTGCATAATTCAAGCTGTGCCTATAGTCTTCCCTGACCATTCCAGGCACCTGTTCTTCTCGCCTCCCCAGGGTCCTGGTCGTCTGTACCAGTTAGTTTCAAAGCTTCTTTTGGAGATTGAGGTGATGAGGGGCATTTCTCAGAACAGCCACAAGCCCCAGGGTCATGGCTTTCCAAGAATCTGGCCACTACCCTCAAATTACCCTCCAGTCTCTGCTGTCATTTGCCATACTTCCTCACTCCACTGCACCAATGCCCCTGAACTCAGGACCCCCTAGCCAAGACAGAGATCTCCATAGCTTTCAGGCCAGAGCCCTGGCCATCTGTCCACCCACCCCTGTCCCAGCCTGAGGTCCAGGGACCACCCATCACCAGCTCAGGGCCTCAGGCAGCCCTGGCCATCCAGGCACCAAGCAGGTGCATTTTTATGATGTGCCTGGGCCCGAGGACATAGGCATGGACAAGACAGACCGTGCCCTTGGGATCAGGGAAGTGATATGCCATTCCCTGCTGGGTTAGCTTCCTATGACTGCTGTAAATAATTGCCACAAGCCAGGGGCTTAAAACATAGAAATGTATTCCCTCACCGTTCTAGAGGCCACAGGAGTCTGAAATAAATCTGTTGGCAGAGTTGGTTCCTTCTGGAAGCTCTGAGGGAGAATCCATTCAATGACTGTCTCCTAACTTTTGGTACTTGAGACAATCCTTGCTGTTCTTTGGTGGTAGCCACATAAATTTACTCTCTGCCTGTCTTCACATGGCCTTCCCCTCTGTGTATCTCTATGCGTCAAATCTCTTTTCTCTTATAAGGACACCAATCATTGGATATAGAACCCACCCTAGATCCATGATGATCTCATCTTGAAATCCTTAACCTAATCACGTCACTAAAGACCCTATTTCAAAATAAGGTTACATTCATTGGTCCTGGGGACTAGGACTTAGATATATCTTTTGGGGGACACATTCAATCCAGTACACAGGCCCTTGCTTCTCCTCATTGGAGATGTGATGAGGGTCCTTGCTTTCTCACCCAGGAATCCCAAATGTCACTTCATTATGGCCTACACTCTCAGGCATTCACTGTAATATAACCCGGGCATGGAGAGGACTCATCTTTGGGTCTTAACCTCTCTCTGGCTATTGTCTGACCTTTGTGGACCCATGAGTTTCCCTTTCACTGCAGAAGGGT
Source organism: Myotis daubentonii (assembly GCF_963259705.1). NCBI lineage: Eukaryota > Metazoa > Chordata > Mammalia > Chiroptera > Vespertilionidae > Myotis > Myotis daubentonii. The sequence goes on along the minus strand of NC_081853.1, from coordinate 32,028,848 downwards.
ATACTAGTAGGATATAGCAGCGTGAAAAGAATGGTCACCATGCTAGTTAGAGTTGCTATTTACTCTGCAGGCTCCGAGGAGAGAACATGTTGATCCCAGTTCTCTCTTGCTTCTGAGGTCTGGACCAGTCTGGACTGACCCTCTGCTTATATTTTTTTGTGGTGAGAGGGGCCTTGCTTTGTCCATTTCCCCCCTACTGCCCTCTAGGCTGTGGAAAGTGGGCAGAGCCTTGCCATTTCCCCAAGATTCCTGGACGTGCCTTGACCTGTTGTGATTGAACATCTTGCTGTTGGCTTCCTTTCTGAAGCCCCCTTTGCCCATCTGCTAGCTTCTCTCCCTCTGCCACCTGGTTTTGTTGTGTTATATTTCCTCTCAACTGATCTCCTTCATGCCTCTGATTTAGGTCTTATCACGTTAAAGGGGATGTTCCTTGAACCCAGGGCCTATGGCCCTGTGAGTGCTCCTATGACAATACATGTCCATTGAGGTCCCAAATATATAGCCCCCAGCTAACAAATATACTAATTATACATGCTCTTCTGTAAGTTTATTAGCGGTGAATGAAACTAGTGCTCCCCATGCATGTTTCTCCTGTTTACCCTCAGATCCTCTAGGAAAGACTTAAATTCCCTCTCAAATCTGGTAAAAAACAGGTAGCCCAAGAAGATGGCATCATAGACCAAAATCTGGCCAGTCATCTTCCATAGGTACCCTTTGCCTAGATTTCCTGTGAATATAAACCTTACTTAATTTTGTTTTTGTTCAATAATTATCCCCAGGTTCCCAGCTGGTGTCTTTCTGATGTATTGTGAAGGTCACAACAGGCTTCTGTGGAAGTTAGTAGGTGTGTTGATAACTTTCTATGAAAATAGCACAAAAAGGGTACTTCACTATTGTATGCTAAAATAATGAATTAGTTGGTCAAAAATTACAAGAATAAATTTAAATATCACTGGTCAAATTCTGTAAGCACATTTGTTCAGGCCAGAGCCCTTGCCTGTCTAGACTAGGGATCCAGCCTGCAGCCCGTGTTTATCCTGAAATGGCAATGATAGACTTGAATAGCTGCAACAGAGACCATAGGGCCCATAAAGCCTAAAATATTTACTCCCTGGCCCTTGACAGAAAGTTTGCTGACCACTAGTGTAGACCATCATAATGCACATCAGAGCAGCCTAGCTTCTGAGGCCATGGTAAATTAAGGCCACCTAGGAGGGTGTGCTCCTGGGCAGACTGGAGGACTCCCCTGAAGCTGTGTTCCTTCCAAGCCAAGATGGTCTGTCACCTGTAGACATCAAGAAAATGCAAGCCAAGACCCATTCGGTTGATGGTATTATGTCCAGTTGTATAATGAGATCTCAAACAGTAGGGCACATGTCTGTCTCTTAGTAGTCTTGAGAATATGTTATAATATCTATGAAAGCATTTTATAAACTCTTAAGGGCTAGTTATAAAAACCATATGTTAACATCCTTTATCAAAATGAAATACTTCCATATAAATATAACAAAATATGTATAAGATCTACATGAAGAAAATTAAATTACAAAACTTTGATGAATGAACTTAAAAATCCCCTCAATAAATGGAGAGATATTCCATGTTCATGGATAGGAAGAGTTAATATTGTCAAGATGTCAGTTCTTCCCAACTTGATCTATGGATTTAATGCAATCCCAATCAAAATCCCAGCAAGTTATTTTATGGATGTAGACAAACTGATTCTAAAGTTTATGTGGAAAGACAAAGGACCCAGAATAGCCAACACAATATTGAAGGAGAAGAATAAAGTTGGAAGACTGACACTACCTGATTTCAAAACTTACTATAATGCTACAGTAATCATGACAGTGTAGTGTTGGCAAAAGAATAAACAAATAAGATTCATGAAGCAGAAGAGAGAGCCCAGAAATAGGCCCACATAATTATACTCAACTGACTTTTGACAGAGGAGAAAAGGGCAATGCAATGAAGCAAAGATAGTCTCTTAAACAAATGGTCCTGGAACAACTGGGCATCCACATGAAAAAAATGAATCTCTAGACACAGACCTTATGCTCTTCATAAAGAGTATATGTCTTCAATTTTCATCCAAATGTTTAGAAATAATAATAGATAACATTGATGAGTGGTTATTATGGGTCAAGTATAGTAATAGACACTTTGCAAATAGCATTTCACTTGATCTTTATGTTACCTTGAGAAACATGTATATTACACACATGTTACTGATGAGGAATCTGGGGCTCAGAGAGGTTGTGTGGGTTCTCCAGGGCCATACTGCAATTATCCACACAATCTAGATTAAAACTCATGTCTTTTTTATTTCAATTCCAGTGCTCTATTCCAGTGCTCTTCTAGCTGGACTATGCCTGGCTAGGTGGGAAGGTGTGTGTTTTCCTCTGCTGGAAGGAATAGCTTTGCATCATTTTTCTAAAGGAAGGGCAGATGGGCCCAAGGAGCTTGGTGAAACATAAAAAAATACAGCTCAGTTGTCTCTGGCAATTCCCAGATTTAACACTGAGTTTTGGCTGTTGTAGAGTGAAGCTCTGTGTTGTCTTGCTGAGATGTGAACTTGAATCACAGCACCAAGGGGGCTTTCAGAAGGGACACAGTTGCTTTGCTATTCGCCATTTGTCATCATTACAATATGTTACATACATTAGAAGAACTTACATAGTGGGGAAAAGGTGACCCCCTCCCTCCCTAGAAAGCCAGCCAGTGGTACTAGTGATGGAATCAAGAGAAGGTAAAGAGAATAGACATCCTTCAAGAAAGAGTGTACACTTGGTTGTATTACTCATTCTAAAAAGTAATAGAAGTTTTGGGACACATCCACATTTAGATATCACCAATTGCGTCTACCTTGGAAGTAAGGAATAACTGCCCATACACATGCTTGCCTCACATGCACTTTCCCTTCCAGTATGCCAGAACCTCGCCTCCCATCTCCAGGTCTCCAACATGTTGCTGCCCTAAAATTTAGGGTCTCCTGGTACAGAGTTAGGGACCAGTACATTCTAGATAAGCTTCCTCCCTGAGACGCTGTAGGTGAGGGCAGGTGGCCCCACTAGGATCTCATTCCCTCACTGATTCATTGACCCATTCACCCATCCTCACAGTGAATGTGTATGGGCCAGTGCTCTGTGTCTGACCCTCACCTGGGCACTGTTAGAGAGCCTGTAGTGCACTTCTCCATTGCAAGCCCCCTCCTCTCAGATTCCAAACACAAGATGTGGGGCCTTCTGCATATGCACCTAGCGGCCTCAGTGTATCAGGGATGGAGGTGCTTATATTCCCCGTGTGGAGTAGGGGCCTTGCCAGGCCTGTCAGTCTGCACTGTGTGAAGGGAAATGGGGCTTTTGTGAGTTCTCAAGAGAATCCGCTGGCCCATTGTCTGGGCCCAGCTCTCCACAGAACTCATTAGGACAGGGGTGGGCTGGGAAAGGCCGGATGTATTCTCAGCCAGGGCTGAAAACACTGTTCATCCCAGAAACACCCTGTTAAGCAGCAACAAGAGTACAAGGAGGGAGGAGGCAGCTGGAGGAGGTGTGAGGGGTGAGGAAGGAGGAGTGAGCAGGGCCGGGAGGAGGCAGGCGAGGGCCCGGAGGAAGAGCACCCACAGCAGGTAAGGGGAGCTGCTTCTTGGGAAACTTCAGGTCCTGGGGATGGAGCCAGAGCTCTGAGGAGCCATTCTTCTCCTAGGGAGACCCTTGCATGCTCAGTTGGATTCATAAAGGGAATTGATAGGGAGATCAGAGAGAAGTAGGATGTGCCCACCAGGGGAGGGGGCAGCTCCCTCCCCTCACCTGTGCTGCTCAGACCATGCAGACATGAACTTAGTGGTGGATGCTGCCTGACCAGAAAACAGCACAGATAAGGTGGTGGGGCTGGAAGAAGAGCTGATGGAACCAGGAGTATAGGAACTGGGAGAGAAAAAACTCAGAAGGGCCTGCCCTCCTTATAATCTGAAGGGCTACCATGGAGAAAGGCAAACAGTTGGTTTTGTGGGGGCCCTTTCAGGAGGAGCACAAGGGCTAAAGAAAGGGAACCCCAAGAAGCCAGGTTTCTGACAGTTGGGTCCATCTGATAAGAAAACAGCCCGCTGGGAAAGGTGGTGAGCACCTCACCTTTGGTGGGATGCAAGCAGGAACAAATGACTAACTGGTGAGGGTGCTGTATCAGAGGCCCAAGCTTGGGGTGGAGGAGTCTACAAAACCTCTGGAGCTTTTTAAATCTTGAAGGTTCCGAATTGAAAATGGTGCTTGGATTTGGGGCTTAATACCCTGATGCATTTTGATAGGAAGGGATGTGAGTGGGCAGAGGGCATCTGGATAAGTCATCATTTCAACCTGGAAGGCATGGGACAGAGCTCCAGATCTTGAAGCCAATGAACTAGATATTTTCTCAGTTTAGAAGGAAGAGAATTGCAGATGTCATTTTCTCCCTAAAGCTGTTCTTTTGGCCAGAAAATCAAAATAGGGAGTCGAGAGGTTCCAATCTCTCAAGGTAGCCTTTGCCCCAACCCAGCAGGGAGAACCCAAGGCCAGGTTAATGGACAGCTCTGCCCTTCAGTTTCCAGTGTTGAAGAGGAGGAGGTGACATCCAAGTGTCCCCAACTACCCAAAGTTAGGAGACCAGGAGCTGATTTCAGCTTCCACCCAGGCAATAGCTTCAGTCCAGAAAGGCCGAGAGTGATCAGTCCAACCCCATCCTCTGTCCATCGGGGAGACTGGGCAGAGAGAGGTCCCGGCTCACATCACACACTGATGGCCCAGTGAGGCCTAGACCCCAGGCCAGCTGTCTCCTGTCTATTCCCTCTGACAGGGCCTCCCTTCTCCACATATCACCTTAGTCGCTTGTTAGGAGGGAATAGTTCTATATAATGTCTCCTCTGTAGCTAAGAGTGCTGAACTAAGGCCTGCGGCATCCAGGTTGTGGTGGAGAATTCATCTAGTCCCCAAAGCGGCAAACTCAAGGCCTTGGGAGCTATGGGAGATCTTGGGCCCCAGACTTCCCCTTGCTGCCATCATGCAGCAGGGGGCAGATCAGATGCTCACAGCCAGAGAAGGAGGGCAGCATGACTCTGGCTGCCAGGCCTGCTTGTCCCCAGCTGTGGCAAACCCAGCAGGACCCCTCTCAGGCCAAGAAGGGAGCTTTGCCTGGACCTTTGAATCCATCTGGAGACATTTCTGCACAAAGCACACACTGCGAGAGTTTGCAAGGCTCAGAGAAGACGGTTATGGCATGGAGACTATTTGGGATCTCAGGGAATGCTGGATGCCAGGAGCCGGTCAATGCTATTGATTAGGACATACAAATAGAAGTCTTCCCAGGCTCTTGCCAGATGTCTTGGCCATGATAGAGAGGCTTCAGGAGAATGAGTGACAGGCAGCTGGATAGGGGTTCCCTGCCAAGGAGATGATGAGAGGCAGAAGGTCCATTCTTGGAGGCAGGAGGCATTGTGGAGTTAGGGGGGCAGCTCTGAGGGGCCTTGGGCATCACCTCATTGACTCTCCCCTGTAGCCTCACAGGTTGGGGAGGCCAGAACTACAATCTCACAGCCAAGCATGAACCATTCCCCTAGTAGGCTCCTCTCATGTCTGCTCCTGGTGGTCCATTACTCCCATCACCACCTGCCTCCCTTCCCCCTCTGTACAGTTAACAATGGTCATGTGGTGCAATAGCACAGGGTTAGGACCCAGGATAGACAGGCCATTGCAAGCAGAATCAACCCTACAGAACAGGGGCAGAATGATAAAAAGCAGAGTTCTTGAGACCAATGCCATGGGGTGGGCAGCCGAGGTGTGGCATTGCTGAGGAGGACAGACACTTGGAAGAGGGTGTCAGCACAGAGGGTTAACACCTGGTGGGAGGTACACTGGTGGCTTTTAGGGTCACTCAGCACTGGTGGCCCCTGGGGACTCAGCAGTCCCAGTCTGGTCCAGGATGTGTCCAGCTGATCACAAGAGCCTGCCCGCCCAACCCCCAACTCCTTCCTTCTCTGACTGGTTGCTTCTCACCTGGCACATCCCCCAAATCCCTACCACAGCCACCCACCCAGGGGACGCTGGCTTTCTCTGGCTGCTGGCAGTGCATGCAGGGCCCCTAGGGGCACAGCCCTGTGCCAGTGACATCTGAGAGTTACTATGCCACAGATCAATCTGGGATGAGGGTGCAGGAGGGCCGGGAAGGGGAGGCAGACGGCAGCATGTTCTTCTGATTAACGAGCTTGGGCCACCATCCATCGCCAGCCTTCATTAGGGCTGCAGACAGTCATTTTGCATGGGCGTGCGGGCTCTCCTCCCCGCTCTTCTCCAGGGTGATTGATGCCCCCCTGGGTGCCCACATCTCTCAGAAAGTGAGAGGCCCTCTCTTCTTGTGCCCATGAGGAGCAGGAGGCAGCAGCTTATTATACATGGTTCTTACCCACGTGTCATTGGCGCCAACTCATGGGTCTGTCAGAGTGGCTGGGGAAGGCAGATTTAATCTTCCTTAGAATCCCTGGTCCTGGAAGACTGGAAAATGCCAGGCTCCTCAATTTTAATAGGTCTTGGACTCTCCCCACAAAAATGCAAATAGGTAACGCTGAGCAGCTGCGGGCTCCTGGCCAGGCCTGCGTCATCAGTGTTGGGGTATTGATTTAAATGATGTTCCTGAACCACTGCATCCCTGTGGTTCTCTCTACTCTTGTTGTCCCTTAGCTGTCTCTCGCTTTGCTGCTGGATGTGTTGTTGTCGGGGAGGCATCTGGGTGAGGAGGAGGTGAGGCCTGGGACAGAGCTTGGCTGCAGGTCTGCTTAAAGGCCTGGGAGTGGGTGGGATTGGCAGCAGTCACACCTGGGCCAGAGGGAGGCCTCAGAGGTCTGCTCTGCTGTGCCCACTGACACCATCTGGCCAGTTGGCTTCTGCCTGCAGATGTTTTGATGCTGGAGCCGTCTGGAGATCCCCAGCCAGGAGTGGTGAGACTACTTCTTTGTTGGCTCTCTGGCTGTGGCATATCTTCAGACTTAGGAGGAATACATGTGGATCTGAAAGGGTGTCTGACCATTGTAAAGGATGAGAGATTACAGACATCAGAATGGGAAAGGGAACTGAGACTGAAGGGAAAGAAGAAATCTGGAAAAAGAAAGTCTGTTTGGGGCTTGTACCCAAATGGAAGGCTTTTGGTCTTTCCTTCTCCCTGTTTCTGTGTTTAGTCTTGTGCTCAGGGCTTCTCTTTTGTTGGAAAGCATCTACCAGCCCTTGCATTACCTGGTCCCCATCTCAATCAGTGACCTATATGGAGATGAGAGGCTGTGCTAAAGGTGGAGAGGCAGAGCCAAGGGGACCCCAGGCTACCCTCAGGCGTGGGAGCCTGCAGAAGGAGAATAGTCTCCTGAGGGCAGGGCCCAGCCCTGAGCTTCCCCTCAGCTTAGGCCAGAACACTATTGAAATCATTTCACTGTAAAGAAAACCCACCAGGACTGATACAGCAGGAAGATCAGTAGCAGGTCAACTAGAAGGATAACAGGACAGACACTGTGGCCACCCTGCCTTTGTTCTGGAGCACTCCCTTGACCTTGGCCTCTTGGGAAAACTCAAAGGGTAGTGGAGCTGCTTGCTGACCACTTCCTAAGGGCTACGGATGCAAGGAGAGAGTCCTATCTGAAGTTCTTGTGGCCTCACCAGAGGGAACACTCTGGTGGCACATGGGACATATAGGAGAGGAACCCACTGCTCAGTGCTTGCAGGGGTTGAGGTTCAGAGGGGGGAAGTACTGGGAGCACTGGCTTTGGGATGTGGCGTTCATCAGAGCAGAGCCACTGGGTGGAGCCCCTTAAACTCCAGCCTGTACCTCTGCCTGAGCTCAGAGGACACCGTGAGGAGCGCCGGGCCCAGGAAAAGTGCAGCGCTGCTTCTGGGGCCTCAGTGTGTGTCTGGGGGCCGGGGAGTCACTTGGCTCTCTGGGCTCCTTCTTGTTGGCCTTCCCCATTGCTTCAGACCTGGATGAGCCATCCAGACAAGGTCCAGCTAGTCTTCAGGAGCAGCTTGCTGGACAGGCATTTAGTGCCCTTGCTGAGGCCGTGGGCCCATCCGGATCTCCTGTGCATAGCGGGGAGAAGGAAGCTACATGTGTCTCTGTCCGGGTTGGGCAGGGATGGCTGAGGGAAATGAGTATGGCTGGAGGACTAAGGGTAGCTTCTCAATCACCGGAGGCTGCCAGGGCTGGTGGAGCCAACACTCATCCTTCAAAGTGGGCCTTAGAGTTAGAGACTCACAGGTTATAGCTGAGGACGTCAGGCCATGAGAGAGACTACCAGGTCCCAACATGGAACGTAACAGTGACTACTATATGAGGACCAACTACGGCGTGTCAGAGGCTGCGGAAGGGCTTGGTGAATAGTCTCTCACTGGCTCCCCACAAGCGTCTGTGACATTGAGGCTATTATCCTCATTTGATGGCTGGCTGGACATCAGCCTTAAGGGTCTAAGTGACTTTCTCAAGGTCGTACAACTGGATAGTGGTGGAGTTGGACCAAAAAAAAAATCAGGTCTGCCTGATTCAAGTCCAGTGTGATCAGGACTGGCCACCCTGGCAGGTGGCTGCCTCCTTACAGGGAGTGCTGCTGGACATGATGCGGACAGGTACAGGGGACGTGGGACTGGCCACCATGAGCTACTAACCTAAGCCTGAGCATCACCAGGGGCCTGACACATGGCACAGTTGGAAGAGGTGATGGAGGGGAGATTAATGAAGACACTGTTTACAAAGGTTTGTAAAGCATTAAACAAAAAAGGCAACGAGGATAATAACACAACTAAGGACTAGCCGCAGGGGTGGGGGTGAGGGGATTTTACCACCCTAGGCCTGAAGGACAAGGGTTGGCTCCATGTTATCAGAAATGGCTACAGAAAGAGCCAGCACCCTCTGCAGCTCAGCAGGGAGCAGCCGGGATATACCCCCAGCTCCTCACTGCCCACACCCTCCGGCTCTCATGGTGAGGGGCCCAGTCACAGTGGTCTATAAGGTCTGCCTCCTGGGACAAGTGGAGTAGAAAAGGGTGGTGAATGGATCTGGAGGAGCAAGTGAAGACTCCCCCTTACCTGCTGGACTGGGTGAAGGAGGCACCTGGCCTTCTTGTGCCTGTATTTCCCACGCGTCTAGCACAGGGCCTGAGTATGTGTTGGGAGAACCCAACATCCTCTTTTCCCGGAAGTCTATCCTCCCGCTATAGGTTGAATTGTGTCCATCCCAAAAAGGATTCACCAAAGTCCTAACCTCACAATGTGACCTTATTTGGAAATAGGGTCATGGTGGACTCAGTCAGTTAAGATGAGGTCATACTGAAATAGGGTGCTGTCCTTGTAAGATGGGCCATGTAAGGACATGGAGAGAATGCTGTGTGATGACAGCAGCAGAGCCTGCAGTGATGCAACTGCAAACCAAGGATTGTGGGCAGACCGCCAGAAGCCAGGAAGACTCAAGGAAGGATTCTCCCCTACAGGTTAGAGGGGGCACATGGTCCTGCTAAAACCTTGAGTTTGGACTTTTAACCTCCAGAACAGTGAGACAGTACATTTCTGTTGTTTTAAGCCACCTAGATTGTGGTTCTTTGTTATAGCAGAATTTCCATCTTTTATGAGTGAAAAGCATTTTCAGGGTACAAGTGTATAAACTGTGAAGTCATCATAGGCCCAAGGCAGGCCTGGGGGTTCAGGAGGCAGAGGGTCTGCCCAGACTATAGAGCTATAGAGGTTCCCTTTGGTTTCTTTCTTTCTCTTTCTTTCTCTCTTTCTTTCTTTCTTTCTTTCTTTCTTTCTTTCTTTCTTGCTTTCTTGCTTTCTTGCTTTCTTGCTTTCTTGCTTTCTTGCTTTCTTGCTTTCTTGCTTTCTTGCTTTCTTGCTTTCTTGCTTTCTTGCTTTCTTGCTTTCTTGCTTTCTTCTTTCTTTCTTTCTAAAAAATATGTTTTTATTAATTTCAAAGAGGAAGGGAGAGGGAGAGAGAGAGAAACATCAATGATGAGAGAGAATCATCAATCGACTGCCTCCTGCATGCTCCCTACTGGGAATTGAGTCCACAACCCAGGCATGTGCCCTTGACCAGAATCAAACCTGGGACCCTTCAGTCTGTAGGCCGACACTCCATCCACTGAGCCCAACCAGCTATGCTCTCGCCATGTTTCTTAGAGACCAGTCTAAGAACAGGAGCCAGAGTGACCCTCTGAGACCACAGAGGAGAGAGACCCTCACAAGCCACAAAGGAAGCCTGAGGCTGAGCTGGGCAGAGAAGGCAGCCCTTCTGAGGCTGATCCCCCGCCCATTCCAGCTCCCAGAGGAAGAGGTCATGCCCTGACCCCATGCTCTGGTCAGCTTCCCTGGGATCCGTGCTTGGCAGAGCCCTGGGAGGGAGGGGCATCAGAACCGTGCCCCTGGGCCTCCCCACTTGTTCATGGGCTATGCCCCCTGTGAACCAAGACCAGATCTAGAGCCGTCCCAGTCCTTAAGACACATTTCCATGCTATGACCCATCCAAGTGCAGCTTCCTTCTATTTACGATAATTAATTGCACCTTGGAAAATAAAAGAAACAGAAGGAGAAGGGTGTGGTGGGGAGGGCTGCGTTGATCTGTGTGTGCTTTAAAAGAGCAAATTTCACAGTTTGTATTTATAATCCAAGTGCCTGTTCTGTCTCATTCAGTCAGTCAGCCATTCAGCAGATGGGTTGGCTGGGCTCATTCAGTTTACTCAGGCTTGTTTCTCTTCCCCACCGGCCACTATTACACATCAATCAATGGAGACATCTACTAGGCGCTCTCTTCGCCTAGCGTTTTACACTTGGCAAAGACAGTAAATACATGTTAGTGCATTGAGTGTTTTCAAGAATGTACAGAGCATCTTTCTGGGTATGGTCGCTCATGGCTGCAGGAGGGAAGGCCCCTCTCTCCCTGAGAAGATCAGGCTTGGACACTCAGACACAGCTTGATTTGCTCATCAGTTGTGGATCTGGGACTTGAATTCAGGTCTCTGGAATTGATTGAGCATTTATACTGTATGGGGATTCCCTAGAAAGGTGGGTGAAGGGCCTCACCGTGGTCAGGGGTGCCCAGCACCAGCACAATCTAGATTGGGAGTGGGGAGACTATCTTACACATATTTTATTACTGCCAGTATGGACTCAGTCCTAGGGTGTGTGTGTGTGTGTGTGTGTGTGTATGTGTGTGAAAGGGGTGGTCTCAGTGCCAGCCAGGGGCTGGGAAGGAAGGAGGAAGTACCAGCTGCATGGCAGGCTCTGTACACCTGTCATTTTATTCAGCATTCATAACTGTCCCTGGGATCCCCCCTTCCTGCCATTCACTGAGGCTGTAATTGTAGATTTATCTGTATGGTTATTTGATTGAGTTCTGCTTCCCCGCTTGCCTGCAAGCTCCCTGAGGGCTGGATGTCTGTCTGTTCCCTGTCTCTGTGGCTGCACAGTGTTCGCTTCGCCTGAGGCAGCTGCTCAGACAGCCTGTGGTGAATGGATACCAGAGCCCCTTTATGCCCCCGTCTTTCAGCCCCTCTTCCATTGATCCCGACCCTTTGGGAAGGCCAGTGTGGCTTCCAGGCTTCAGGAGTTCCGTGGCCACGAGGGCAGCACAGGGCGATGCTGGTAGGGCTGCACTGGTCCTTCTCCTCTTGGAAGTCCCTGGACTCACCTTGTCAAATACACATGAGGCACTGCTCCAAGAGCTCTGGGAACCACATTCCATTTGTATATGTTGTTGTAGATTGTTACCACGACAGAAGGATGTTGTAAATATTTTCAGCTGAATGTCTGAATAATGCTTCTCCAAAAAGAATGGCAGAGCTGTAAGAAGAGGTTTATTTTTCTCTCTTTCACCGTGATGGATATCTAATTCATCCCAAATGTCAATACATCCCAAGGTGCCAGTCCAGACAGAAAAAGGAAGTGCGTACAGACCCAGGTGGCAGCTGCCTCTTCCTTCTCTTGGACCCAGCCCCACCACCCGGAGCCTAGGCAGTGTCCCCCACCCCCACCCCCACCCCGGGTTGGAGGGGATATCCTGAGGGTCTCCATATCAAACCCAATGCAGGGAAATTGCTCCCTGGGAAATGGGGTCTCTCTGTCAGGCTTCTTGTGCACCCCATCCTTCTCAGGTTCTTGCCAGGCCAGCTCTTGCCAGAAGCTCCCTTCTTTCTCCCCTTGTGACCTCCCATCCTCTCCTGCTCACAGGCTCCTGCTTCATCCTGTCCACTGGTCTCCGCCCCTTCCCTTGGTGTCTCTGTCACCTCTTTCCCAAGAGCCAAAGGAGCTCTCTGTTGTACCCTCCCCACCACTGCGCACCTCTGGGCAGGGGACCCCAGTGTCTCCCTTTGCCTGCACACAGTGTGATGCTCTCTGTTGGACGGGCCCACGTGTTCCCCTCATGCAGAAGAACCCTCTCCCTTCCCATGAGTTTTCTAGTTCCCTTCTCATGGGCTCAGCCAGAATAGGATGCCAAGTGTGACTTGGCTTCTTGTCCCCCACCCCCATCCCCACCTTCAGGCCTCGATGGTGAGTCCCTCTCGGGCACCCACCGCTCTGAACCACAGCTATATCCTCGGTGTATGTTACTCCCTGGTCTTTACAACAATGTAAGGAAGAGGGTAAATGAGATATCATTAGATACTTAATGTCATTGATTCTTACAGATATAAGCATTTCACAGATACCATCATTAGCTTCTTTTCATAGTTAAGGAAGCTGAAGCTTGGAGTGATTAAATCATAGTAATAACAGCCTATGGTTTGCAGTGCCTTGTCTCACGCAGTCCCCCCCCTCCCCCCCGCCCCCACCCTTCACAGTCCTGTGTAGTAGATAGTGCTAGCTCTACTCTAAAGATGAGTAGGGAGGGAAGGGGAGAGGGAGAGGGAGAGAGAGGAAGAGGAGGGGGGGAGAGGACAGAGAGATTGTCCCAAAGTAGTGGAAGTGGGGCCTGCACCCAGCTCACCCCCATCAGTGGTCTCTCTCCATTCGGTGTGAGTGCCCTTCCCAGCTCTCCTCCTGTGGGCAGTGAGTGCATCCCCTAGAGGGAGAAGCCAGGCTGTGGGCGTGGGTCCCAGAGTCCTGTCCCCTGTAGACATCAGATCTGACAGCAGCACATGCACCTCCAGCTGGTTTGGTCCCCATGCCCCTGTTTGAGAGCAGAAGTGATGGTAAATATTTAATTGTGCTTCCACCATAACTTTCTGCCAGGACTCTCAATATGCTTTATAAATGCAAATGAGCGCACGCTTCCTCTCCGGGGAGATGTAAACCTCCTCAAATCACTTTTATGCAGCCCCCACCAGAGTGTAATGCCATCATCAGGCGCTATCTGTGCCAGGAAAGAAATGGCCCTTAATCATATGGAGTGGATGGTTTACGGTTTCGTGGCCTCTGTCTCCACGGCGGGCGGGATGCAGAGACACAGATACCTCTCCCCGCAACTTCGGTCCACCAGCGTGGCTGGAAAGCATTATTGAGAAACAGATTCAATTACAGCCCTTGAGCAGGTGACTATGAATATAATGAAAACTTAGATTGTATTCATGGGCTTCGCAGAACAAACCCGTCTTTGGTCTTTGGAAGGTTAGGAGTGAAAGCTGATTCTAATTTTTGATCTGGACTCTCTTTTTCTTGCTGCCCATGTTGTGTCCTCCACCTGTTCATGGCTACTTCCACATGATCCTGAGGTTGAGGGGGTGCATTATGCTGGGGGCTTTTGTGGCATTTTGGCTTCATAAGCAAGCCCCCCCCCCGCCCCCGCTTACCCCAGGGTCACGGCAGAGGTCCCGGAAGCCCAGGTCTGCCTGGCAGGCAGTGGGCTGGGATGTGAGGCTATGGGCGCCAGCGGGGAGGCTCTGAGAACCTGTAGAAGTCACTGCGCATTTCCATGCCCTGGTCCCTAACGCTGCCACATGGGTTTGGTGGCTCCTGCCTCAGGCCCACCTGGCAGAGGCATTTTAATCACGAAGATGAATTTCTTCGGAGCCTCATGGAGTGTCTTCTGAGAAGTGTATTATGTAAATTCGGTGTGTCATTATGATCATTATTAGTGCTGTGAAGTGGAGATGAGGGGGAGAGGGAGGGCTGCTCCATGCAGGGATCGGCCTCCCCAGCTGTCAAAGAATCAGAGGAGAAAACACACTCGAGGAGTCTGTGCCACTTCTGGAGCTCCCTCAGATGTTCACGAGGTCTGACTCTCAATCAAAACCCAAACTCAAGTGGGCAAGAACAGGCAGCCTGCTTTACCTACCTTACTCCCTTCGGTTTGCAGTTAGAAAACCGGTGCCAGGGTGTGGCAGAAATGTCATCTAGGCCACATATAGGGTATGTACTTGTGGAGGAGGGTGCCTTGCTGGTCCTGTTGGCTCCTGCCCACATGAGCCTCTGTTGAGATACCCTGTATACCATCTGACCCTTGCTCACTGTCCATGCAGGTCACCCCTGGAACATTCCAGGCCCCCTTCATTAGACCCTGTTCAGATCCTAAGTCTCCATCTGTGTCATGTCAGCTTGGTGCGGTCCCTTGCTGCTGCGTCACCACATTGGGGTGCTGGATGTCCATGTCCCTTTCACCTCGAAAGATTCCTACCATTATCTCTTCTCTGGGATTGAGCGCTGGGAGGCGAGAGCAAAGGGAACCCCCTTCTCCACACAGCTCCTCATTCATCACTTCTACTTTCATTCCCTTGGTCTTGCCCGTGGGTTTGTTCCCAAACCTTTGATTTATGCCAGGCGTCCTTCCCTTTCCTAAGGAGCCAAGATTTTATAGCCCTGCATTCTTCATTCCTATCTCCCATCTCCCACCCGAAGCAGTGAGCAGAGACTGGCTGGTCACGTGAGGTGGAGGGAGGGCTGTTCAGGAGCAAAAGGGAACAGGGGAAGGAGAAACCCAAACAGCCGCATGTTGTATATTCTCATTTGCTGAGCGGGTAGGACGTGCTGTGCCGGTTCCTTGGATACATGCCCCGGGACAGCAGGTGGATAGGACACCACCACCAGCCCATACAGCACCACTGTGTGCATTTAAAAGGCGATCCTCGGAACAACTAGATATACACAGGAAAAACACACACAATTGTATATTTGACTCATACCTTCTGCCGTAAGCAAAAATGAACTCAGAAGAGATCATAGACCTAGGTAAGAGAAAGCTCTTTGTCACCTTGGGTTAGGCAAAGGTTTCTCCGATCTGACACCAAACCATAAAAGACAAAGTTGATAAATTAGACTTCATCAAAACTTAAAATTTCTGTTTGTTGAAAGACGTGGATAAAAGAATGCCACAGAATAGGAGAAAATATTTGCAAAGCATGCATCTGATAAAGGACTTGTATGCAGAATATATAAATAACTTACCAAACTCGGTAAAAAGAAAACGAATCACCCTATTTAAAAATGGAAAAAGACTGAATAGACCCTTCACCACCAAAGTATACAAATGGCAAATAAGCATGTGAAAAGATGTTTATTATTATTCATCATTAAGGACATGGAAATTAAAACCACAGTGAGATACCACCACACACCTATTAAAATGGCTGGAACTTAAAATGACTGACGATGCCAGTGTGGTGAGGATGTGGAGGACTGGCTCTCTCCTACTCTCTCATGTACTAGCCCTGAACTGGAAACAGCAGGTAACTGGGGAGTCAAATTGCAGTGAGCCTCTACAATGGGATACTACTCAGCAATAAAAAGGAATGAACTATTGATATAAAGCCAGTAAAAAAAATATATGTACTATGTGATTCTATTTATGTAAAATTCTAGAAAATGCCAATTAATCGATGGTGACAGAGAGCAGATCTGTCATTGCCTGGAGACAGTGAGAGGGTGGGGCAGGGACAGGAGGGAAGGAGGGATCACCAAGGGACAAGGAAACTTCTGGAAATGATGGATATATTTATCATCCTGATTGTGGTGATGGTTTCACAGGTGTAAATATATGTCAGAACTTCTCAAAATTGTACACCTTGATTATGTGCTGTTAATTGTATGTCATTTCTACCTTAATAAAGCTGTTAAAGAAACAAAGAGGCTGTGGGTTTGCTGATCAGGAGCTGGTGGGCCGCCTTTGGGGAGCAGTCTCTATTAAGAGGTCGGGGCAGGGGGGACAGTCAATAATAAACTGACAAGGGAAAAAGAAAAACATGCCCTGTTCTCAGGACACGTTACTGCTACCTTCCAGAAATCTGTTGTAATAAACACCAGCACTGTGGTCACCATATTGCACCTGGTGATCTTGGCGTGTGTACTGTAGGGACCCCTATGGCCCAAGAGTCAGGGTGTCTGTCCTTCACTTAATGGCCTGAGGGAGTGGTAACCAGGAAGCAGACTGCTGGGGTCTGACATGTGCATTTGTGTTCTGGGTGAGCCCCCAATAGAGTCTTGGGAAAGGGGGTCTGCATGTATCTGGGTTCAGGGGGCAAAGGGCCCTGCAGGAGGGCCAAGTCTTGGGAGAGTGGTTGAGGCCAGAGGAGGGAAGTCACCTAAGGATGTCAACACAGATGCCTGAAGGGGAGGCAGAGGAGAGGAGGGCAGGATGGACAGGTGCGATTGAGGAGCAGCCCAGTGGGGAGGAAGAGTGCAGAAAGAGGTGGCTCCTGGGCCTGCATGGCCCTGGAAGAGCCTCTAGGGAAAGTATTGATGGAAGAAGCCGTGTCTTAGGTATAAAATGGTGAGTGGATAGATGACTTCATCCCATATGGGTGGGTTGAGGTCATTGGGGGCGAGAGCTGCGGACCTGGCATTGGAGACCGGAGGCCTGCCCAGCTCTGTACTGAGCTGCATGGTCCTGGCAGACCTCTCCCCTTCTCTGCTTCACAGAGGCGCCCACAGCTCCTGGCACCGACATTCTGCTCATAAGTAACTTCATGGACACCAAGGCCACTGTCCAGCGATCCTTCTGACTGACCAGATCTTCTCTTTTTGATCCACAGAAACGTTAATGGACACCAGGACGGCTACCGCAGAGCTGGGCTGGACAGCCAATCCCACATCTGGGGTGAGTGTCAGACGCTCCATCCTTCAATCCTCTGGTAGTCCTGGGCCTGTAGGATGGCTGGGCGGGGGGGAGGTGGGGGGAGGAGGTGGAAGCAGCACCTGCCTAAAGTAGTACCTTTGTGGGGTGGAATGTAGGTGTGAATGGCTCTGTCCACTGCCCCCCACAGAGAGACAAACCAGGACTCTCAGGCTGACCATCTCTTAACAAAATGACAAAGTTCTTCAGGGAGCTGGCACCTAGGTGGCTGGGCCATGCCTGTGTGGGAATGGTGGCAGTGGCTGCCAGTGATCTGTGGCAGATCAGAGCTCTGAGATGCCCATGGAGCTGCCAGGAGGGTAAGGGCATGAGGAGGAGCTGGTGTTAAGAAAGGCCGTGCTCTCTTCACCTGGAGCTTGCCTTAGAGAGATGTTCTTCATTCATTAGCTCAGTGTTCATGCGCCTGGCCAGACCCCTTAGCTACAAAACTGGACCATCCTTGAGGAGATCATGGCCTCCTGGGGGACCACCAAGTTCACAAAGAAGCTGAAGTACATCTCTTATTTGTGGCAGTAGAGAGATTAACAGGCAGGTGAGGGCACAGAGCTGGGAGTGAGAGACTTCGGAGGGATACAAGGAGCCTTTACGAGCTGGGTGTTAGAGAATGAGCCTGATCGGTGGTGAACAGGCAGTCTGCGGAGTAGGAGGAATAGTTGATCAAAGGGATGGAGTCATGAAAGGACCGGAGAGAAGAGTCTGCTCTGGGGCATGGCAGGGTGTCGCCAGTTCTGAGCTGGACCAGGTGTAGGTTGGAAGGTGGCAGGTAGAACAGGGCTGTGACGGCCACTGGATTTATCCTGTAGGCAATGAAGAGATCCTGGGCAAGAGAACAAAATAGTCACACTTGCTGATAAGCTTGGGAGAACAGTTGAGATAAAAGCATTTAAGAGACTCTTTCAGCTGTCTTGCCTGGGTCAGAGGAGTCTAAATTAAAACGGTACTCAGTGGGCAGGTCGAGTGAAGCTAAGGAGAAAACATTGGCAGCATTTGGCAATGGATGGACTGTCAGGGGAGAGGGAGGAGTTGGAGATGAAGTGCCAGTGCCTGGCCTGGAGGACTGACTAGCCGCAGGGCTTCATCACAAAGGGAGAGGATGGAGGGGTGAGTGAGCTCTTCATCCCAGCGAAGGGGTGAACCGGCTGCGGCAGGGTGGCCTGGCTTTGACATCTGTCCTGAACCTCCTGTCTCTTTCCCTGTCTTTGGAAACCTCTGCTCAGGGCCAAGAATTGCTTTGTACCCCTTGATGCACATCCTATCCCAACAGGACCAGTTCTGCTGTAGGGACAGTTCTAACTGGGCCATTCAGGTAGCAGGGCAGTCCTGACCTCACCTGTGCATACTTCCCGGGCTCTTGCCTTTCCTGGGTCTTAGTCCCCAGAATTTAGAGAAACGCACTGCCCCAGGTGCAAGCATCATGCCTTGGGGTGGGAGGACAAGGACTAGGATGAGCTGGGTGGGGCGGGGCAAGGGAAATCCTGCTGGACACACTGGCTAAGGAGGGAGCCCTTCCCATCTCTACTGGGGACTTTATGCAAAGCTGATGAGGTGGCAACTTTTCAGGTTGCCTGGGTATTAAGAACTTGCCTCTCTTACAAATTATTTTATTGTTTGAAGGTTTGTATGTTTTCACAAGGCATTGGCATGATTTATGGTTATTAATTTACCCCTTGATTTAAAGGAGACACACCACCTGTCTTCTTTAAACTTCTGATCTCCCTTCCCAAGAAAGATTGTCCTTTAGGAAAACATTCAAAGTCAAGCAATGCTCTTTAGAGACAGCAGCTGGCTGAACTGTTCCCTGCTTGCTCTCCTCCCCGCCGCCACCTCCCACCCCCGCTGGTTAGCAGTCACTGCTCAGCTACAGATCCCTGAGGTCCTCCCTTTTCTCTCAGGGACATATATGTGTGTGTATATATATGGGTTTGTGTATATGTATATATATGTGTGTGTATGTATGTATGTGTGTACTAGTATATGTGTGTGTGCACATATGGGTGTATATATATCTTTATATGTGTAAGTGTATATGTATATGTGTGTGTCTGTTTATGTATATGTGTGTGTGTGTGAAGTTAAATGAGCTGATTTTATGGTATGCCTCTGTAGGCAGTTCCTAGAGTTCTAGAAATATCTTAAATGATGGGAAGGTATTGGACTAAGTGGAGAACTTCCAGGGGAGGTTCCACTGTGAAGGGAATACCCCATTTGAATGTCGGTGTTTGGTACATTAACTTCCAACACAGAAACGTGCCCATGGAAGCAGGCACACTGAGGCCTTATGGGATAGCCACCATAACATTGTTATGGTGGTTATCATAACATAGCCAATCATAACATTGTTATGGTGGCTATCATATCATAGCCAATCATAACATGGCCGAGCATCTTCAGAGCCTTTTTGGCATATAGTGAGCAGCAGGAGGGGCAGGCTGGCCCTCATCCTGGATCGAGAGGAAGGATCAAGGACAATGCTTCCATTCCAAGCCCTCTCACTGTCTCCCTCTGTTCTCCTCCTGGACAGCCGCCTTCGATTCTGTGAATACACCAGTGGCTGCCAAGTGTGTGTCCCTGACCCAGGCTCATGTATCCAACTGCCGCATCTCTCACTGGATACTCACAGGCATGTCACCCTCAACATGGCCCAAGCAGAATTCACCCTCCTCTCCTTCCCCACTTTCCCCCCACATGGGCTCCATCTGAGTGCATTGTAAAGACCAGAAACTGGAGCCACTCTTGACTTCTCCTTTAACATCTTCAGGCCTCATCTCACTCAGGCCATCCTCAGGAATGCCTTTGCTGCACCCCTGACCACATTGGTTCTCCCATCACAGGCCCTCTGCATAGCACATTTCACAGTTGCTACTTCACATCTCTATGTGTTAGTATTGGACTCATTTCTTTCCTACCCCCCCACACCTCTTACCCCCTGCCCCCCCCTCCCCCCGCCAGCTATGCTGTAACCTCCAAGGTGTCCAGAACTCTTCCTGTTTGTTCACTGTTGGAAACTGGCACCTACCTGTCACTACTTGACAATGTATATTTGTTGAAAGTTTCTGACTTGGGCAAGTGGGGTGCTGATGGTGCCATTCTTGAAGATGGGGAACCTACGAAGAAAAACACGCTTTGGTGGAAAGAGGCTGAGTTCAGTATTGGACCTATTGAGTTTGAGGTGACTTTGGGGCATCCACAGAGAGGAGTGCTGTCACATCTGACTCATGGGCAATGGGGTTAGAAGGCAGCCCCACAACAAAAGGAGGAGGACCCGTGACTGCACTCTCCCAGGGAGAGTGGATGGAGGGAGAACAGTTGACAGCTTTGGATGGATAGTCTGCATTGAAGTATCACATAGAGCAAGAGGAGCCTGAAAGGGGGACTAAGAAGGTATGGCCCAGAGGCAGGAGAAAACCAAGAGGTGGGCCCTCATAGAAGCCAAGGGGAAAGAGTGTCAAAGAGGAAGAGGGGACAGAAGAGGAAAATGCTGTTGGTGCTAAATGTCTCCACTGGGCTTGGTCCAGAAAGGGGCAAAGACCCGTCCCAGAAAGGGGGCAAAGACCCCAAGGTGTCCTCTGCAGTCAGGATCCCATACATGCATGCTTAGGATGGAGAAGGGTGGGTGTGCATTGTTCTGGTAGCCTGGGGATTGATGACTCGTGTGGAGGGTTTCAGAAGGGATAGGAGTAGGGAACCAGAAAGCAGAGTTGAAGAGTCAGCAGGAGGCGAGGCTATGGAGACAGTCTGTGAAGCGGGGAGACAGTGCATGAAAGACAGGAAGGGTGGCACAGGGAAGCTGTGGGTGCATTTGCCTTTCTGGGGAAGGGACTCTTTTTGTTGTTGTTGAAAGAGCAGGATGGAGATAAGGTGCCTAGAGAGAGATCCAAATACTCAGGTGTGGTGACAGAAAATTTTTTCAATTTTCTATCTTCTCTCTGACGTTGGAGGCAAGGTTCAGAGAATGAGGGGTGGAGAGTCTTGGGTAGCAGGCTTTAGGAAGATGGACAAGATTGGAAGTGACTGCTACTGTTGGAGAGGGGGAGAGGGGCTGCATGTTTGGAAGGAACATGGCTGGGAGTAGGGCCTAGTTGTGGCTGCAGGCTCTGTTCAGTTGTATGACTGTACCTGGAGGAGGTGTGGCGGTAGAATCATCCTTGGTTATATAAGAATGGTGGGCTGGAGGGGTAAGGGGCTGAGGACATTGGTGAGAGGAGATAGGCATCTTGTATCATGGCATCTACCCAATAAAAAGAGTGAAACCAGCCCTGGCCAGTGTGGGTCATTTGGGTGGAGCATCATCTCATACACTGAAAGATTGCAGGTTCAATTCCTAATCAGGGTACATACCCAGGTTTTGGGTTCTATCCCTGGTGGGAGGTAAATGGAGGCAGCCAGTAGATGTTTCTCTTCTACATCCATGTTTCTCTCTGTCCCTCTCTTTTCCTCTATCTCTCTCTTAAAAAAAAAATCAGTAGAAACATATCCTTGGATTTAAAAAGAAGAGTGAAACCTGAGGGAATGACCGTTGTGACAAAATACAGGGCCCAGACAGAGGTGTCAGTGAGACTGGAGCAGGACAGAGGCCGTGGCTTGAGTCGGGCTTGGATGTAAGACACAGAGTTCTTCTGGGTGATGAAAAGGTCTGGCGAGCAGGGTCAGGGTCAGGCATTGAGAAGCCAGGAGGCTGGGTGGGTGGCCCACATCTTCCTGGGACCCAGTGGGGAAGAGATGGGGCTCCCCATCCCAGCAAGGGGGCAAAGACCCAGGTTGTATACATGCATGCTTAGGATAGAGAAGCGTGAGTGTGCATTGTTCTGGTAGCCTGGGGATTCCCAGGGAACTGGGTTTGCCTCATCCATAGTTCTGTCCAGGGGCCCTGCTGACATTGCAATGAACCCTCCCCACACTGCAGGGCCTGTGAAGTGGGCTCCCCAGGGAGAGAGAGGCCAAGGGGCTCTTCCTTTTATGAGGCTCATTGGGTATCTTCATTGCTGTACTTGAGAACTGCCAGATATGGGAAGGGGGGTTGAACTGCCCACCCACACATAGCCCACAAACTGTTTTCAGTTATATTGCTGCAAAGTGGATCATAACATTACCGGTGAGAAACAGAAAGGATTTATGCTCAAATGTAAAATGTTGCTTTATAGTCTAATTGCAGTTCTAATTTAAAGCCTTTTGGTTTAACCTGAATCAGAGGCCACTGGTGAGCAGAGGGGCAAAGTAATGAATACATGTATAATGTATGTATTAAATGCCAGGGAGGGGCTCAGCTCCTACCAAAAGGCACCCTGGGGACCCTCACTGGTGGCCCTGGTGACTCCTCCCTGGGGCTGGCTTCAGTTACTTCTCCCAAACCTTTGCGGTCAGCCCTGCTCTACAATGTTCCCTGACCTTCACATTTCAGGAGCTCTGGGCAGTGGGGGAGTTCAGTGAGGTTCCATGGTAAACAGTGCCATGCCTAGGCACGGGCAGCACTTGGCAAAGGTTGCACAGTCCCCTCTCACCAGTCTGCCCCAGTTTCAAGGTGCTGCCTGGCCCCCTCTGCTCTTCCTTTTCCCTGACCCTCCCTGCATCACTCTCTGTTCCCTCAGGTGCCTCATCTCCTGGGGAGCCCTCCTGGAGGCTACTTCCCACCAGGTGCCCTCTTCCCAGCACACTGTTCAGCTCTCATGTGTTGATGTGTGGTCTCTCCCACTGGCCAGAGAATGCAGCATCCCTGTGTCCCCAGTGCCCAGTCCAGCACTGGCCAAGGCACAGGTTCCAGTAAAAGTTTGTTGGCCAAATACATGAGGAAGGCCCAGAGCGTTCTTGAGCATTCTCTGCATTTCCGATGCAGGGGGTCTGAATTTAGGAGATGCTCAATTTCGATTTATTGTAGCCCTCTCAACACCCATGTGGTTATGAATATCTTTTTAAAGAGCTTGATTATGTAAATAGAGCCACCTTTCCTGAGCTCAGCATGACAAGGAAACCAGGACACCACCTGAAAATCCCAGTTACTTGCAGACATGGGCTGTGAGGGATTAGAAAGGCAAGCCCAGGTCTCTCTAATAGTGAGGTTTATTCTATTTGCTTATTGGAAATCCAAACCCAAAGTTCTTTTACTTTCCAAGAGTTTTGCCAGGGCTCACTGGCTTTTGCCACCTGGGCCACCGATGGTCTGTGTGTGCTGGTTCCTGTGCCTGTGGGACATGTGACTTAAGTGTAAACATCTCCTTGATTTATCTTCAAAGAGCTCTCCACAGGCTCGCAGATGCCAGTGCTGTCGGTGCTGCCCTTTGGAACCACCTTCCCGGCCTGTGATAGAGGCTGTTCACTGCTGTATCACTGGCAAGTCTTCCTCAGGGGAGGTGGGATTCAACAGAGGGAAAATGGAAAGGAATCCAGAGCCATGCCTGATGAGCCTTCAGGATGAGCAAGCCATTGTGCATGTCTGTGTTCTGTGTGTGTGTGTGTGTGTGTGTGTATGTGTTTGTACATACATGGGTTTGTGTATGTGTATATATATGTGTGTGTATGTATGTATGTGTGTACTAGTATATGTGTGTGCACTTATGGGTGTGTATATATTTTTATATGTGTAAGTGTATATGTATATGTGTGTGTCTGTTTATGTATATGTGTGTGTGTGAAGTTAAATGAGCTGATTTTATGGTATGCCTCTGTAGGCAGTTCCTAGAGTTCTAGAAATATCTTAAATGATGGGAAGGTATTGGACTGAGTGGAGAACATCCAGGGGAGGCCACTGTGAAGGGAATACCCCATTTGAATGTCGGTGTTTGGTACATTAACTTCTAACACAGATACATGCCCATGGAAGCAGGCACACTGGGGCGTTATGGGATAGCCACCAGTTATCCATGTGTGGACCCTCCTGGCCACTTGGCCGCCATGCCTGGGTGTCTCCTCTTCCCTGTCTGTCGGACCCTCCAGGCACCCTCGCCAGCTGCCCACACCATGAGAATAAGGAAAGCACATTCAGGAGAGAAATCCACTCTAATAATACCCCAGTCGTTCCAAGGCCAAGCAAAATCAATTGGAATTTATCTGGTCTGATGGGTGAGAAGTTGATGGAGGAGCAGTGAAGGCTCCAGACCATGTATCACATAAACCAGAGCCGGTCCCAGCTCTGTAGCTCCCTGGCTGTGTGACAGTGGGCCAGTCTTTTAGAGTCTCTCAGGTGTTTCCTCCTCTGCTCAATGGGGTAGGGATGGTGACTATTCCGTATATGAAACAACACGGGTAAAAAGTTTTCCTCAGTAAACACTAGACCTAATCCTCGGGAGGGCTGGAATTTCTCTTTTCTTCCTTTGATGACTCAATCATGCTAAGTAAGACAGCAAAGCCTGAGCTAAATTAGGCAAATCCAAGAGAAATTTAGGTCTGGGCAAAGGGATTTGGTGAATGGAGTTTTACGGTATTTGAATTTCAGGCCGTGCCAGGGGCAGGCAGGCAAAGGGGGCCCGCGTTGGTCATCCTCTCTCAGGCTGGTACTACCACCTGGGACTGGGGAGCCTTTGTCCTGGTCGCTGGTTGCTGGAAGCCACACTTTTGTATCAGTCAAGGCTTTCTGGTGGTCAGTGACAGAAAAGCACAACTCTCAACCTTCAAGGAAGTATGTTGGCTTCTGCAACTGAATGGTCCGGGGCTCAGGGGGCTGCATGTGTTGGCTGGTCTAGATCCTTAGGATCCATTTCTCTTTCTCCATCCCTACTCTTTTTTCTCGCTTTCTTTTCCCATTCCCTTTCTCCTTTCTACTCCCATGGTGTTGGCTCCAGGCTGAGCCTCCTCTTGGTCAGAAGAAATCTGCAGCAGCTCCAGCCCTCACAACCATATCCCCTGGGGAAGAACAAACACCTCCTCCTGGTCCCCCCAGCAGAAGCCCTGGGATTAGCTCCGTGTGGACCTGGCTGGCTTGGCTGGAATCCCACGCCCTCAGAACCAGTCCCTGCAGCCAGGAAAAACAAGGCCCTGGTTGCTCCTCTAGGGTCCTTTGCTGTGCGAGCCTACCAGCACCCTGGGGGCTGAGGGGTGGGAAGGAGCAGTTTCCCCGAAAGGAATCAGGATATAGGTGCCAGAAAGATGAGTAGATGGCAGGTAGGGAAAGTGAAAATCTAATTCTGTATCCTGAGCAAGTGCTTTATAAGCATGCATGCATTCATCCTTACAACAGCCCCACTTTCCAGAGGAGGAAACTAGAGGTTGAGAGTTGTGCTTTTCTGTCACTGACCACCAGAAAGCCCTGCCTGATACGAAAGTGTAGCTTCCAGGCACAGAGCAGCTGTTAAATTATCGGCGGTGACATGGCTGGAAAGAGCCAGCACTGGCATTTAACCGCCTACAGGCTGCTCCCCTGTTGACAAGCCTGCTGTCCCACCTGTCCCAGTAAAATCCTGCTCTCCACGCTGTCTGCAGGGGGTGGCTGCACAAGGAGCTCTCAGGTTGAGTTGCTACGGGCTCCTTAGCTTCAGACTCAGTATCTAAAAGGTTTGTTCTCATGGTAGGAGACATGGCTGGTATCCTTTTCCTGAGCTGTTACCCAGGAATTAGTACTGCTGTCACAAGGAAGAAGCCCTGCCTCCCAGGGGGTGGGCCTCTGGCCTCCCTGCCAGTCTCGCCTCCCTTCCCGCCCCTGCCCTCTTCAGGTAAACCACGGAGATAAGTCAGGGCTCCCCACCCTGGGCCCCCCGCCCACTCTTTATCTTGTTCTCTCACTACCCAAAGGCCTGTAATTAGGAGACATTAGCAGGCTCAAAACAGCTTTCATACCTGAAACATCCTCTGTAATTGCACTCAGCAGTGCTCTTCCCTGGCTATTAATGTCACTTTTATGAAGCAATGAGGAACAAAACACCCCGAGGCACTTAAAACATTTTTTTTATATAATCCTTGTCTTTTACCAATGGAAGTTTAAAATCACCTGCCTGATGGAGACAGTGACAGACAAACGCACGGGGGCTCAGGATGAGAGCCCTGGAGGCGGGGCCCTGGGGAGATGGGAGGTGGTCCCTGAGATTGGAGCTCTGGGAAGACTGTGATGGCCTTGGGGTGGGTTGGGTGAGGCTGGGTGGATCCCTAGGGGTGGAGAGGAGGGCCAGGTGAGCAGCTAGGGCACCGTTCTGCGTGGCCTCACCATTTGTGCTTACTGTCTCAGGGGGTGTTTATATGAGATCTTTTTGTGGACACCTGTGTGCCTTTAATAGAGAGGTGAATAGAATGTTACAGATGACCAGTGTCATTGAGTAGTGTGTTAATTGTTACGTTGGCTGCAGAACTACATTGGGCATGACTGTGTATATGTGTGGATGTGTCGGGGGGAGATATGGGTGGAAGGGAGCGAGACTGATGGAGGGAAAGCTGCTTCTCCAGCTGCTGTATTAATGAATTTTGGGAGTTGTGGTAGTTCACCAGTCTCACTGTCTGGCAGATTTATTTTCTTGCTCTTGGAAATGGCTCTGACTCATCAGCAGAACAGGAGATCTTTCTGCCCATAGAGTCCGGGAGGGAGCCCCAGGGGTCACCCAGCCTCCTTCTCCCTCTCCGAGGCAGGCTTAACCCTCATTTGCCTGGACAGACAGGTGCTTTCCTCTTCTCTAAAACTTTCCCGGACCACATCCCTTAGCGCAACCCTGGAAACCTTTTTCCCACTGCAAGTGAGCCTGAGGACCAACTGCCTGAGGACAACTCCTCTCACATTGAAGCTGGGAGTGGCTGCCAGGACCCGGAAGAAAGCAGGGCTCCTGACACAGGAACCAGGATGGAGCCGAGGAGGGTCAGCAGGGCCTGTTGCCCTGAGAGCCTGAACTCCTAGCTCCCTCACACTGGTTTCCTTGGTGAAGGAAAGAGGTGTATTAGTGGGGAAGACAAAGCATTAGAAGGAAGGCAAGGCAGAGTTAAGAGGCCTAGAAAAGAGGGGCAGGAGGAAAACAGGTGAAGAAGCAGGCATCAAGGTGGGAAGAAGACATACTGGGCAGAAGACATATGGGGAGCCTGAGCCTGGGTCAGAGGGACAAGGCTGGCCTTGGATGATGCCTTTGTAACTTGCTTCCAGTTACAAAGTGTGGGGATAATTTGGCCTAACCCTCACTGCACTTTGTAGTATAAAAGAGCAAGCACAGGGTTTAGAATCTAATGTCCTGGGTATGTTTCCATTTTCCTCTAAGTTCTTTTAACTTCTCTGAGCCCATTTTCTGCCTCTATCACAAGGGTAACAGAAGACCTTGTTTTTAAAGTGGTTGGCAGGATTATAGTGTGTTTACCTTTTTCGAAAACTCTAAAGCTCAGTGAATACTGCTTGATCTGCCTGGCCGGTGTGGGTCAGTGGTGAGGGTCAACCTAGGAACCAAGAGGCCAAGGTTCGATTCCCGGTTGGGGCACATGCCTGGGCTGTGGGCTTGATCCCCAGTAGGGGGTGTTCAGGAGGCAGCCGATCAATGATGTTTCTCTCTCATCGATGTTTCTCTCTCTCCCTCTCCCTTCCTCTCCCTATAAAAGTCAATACAAACTTGTTTTTTTTTTAAACCTGCTTGCCCTGACTTGGCCTCAGGGTTGCAATGACACATGTTTGAAGGACTTCACTTGCATGGGATGAAGATGGGAACTGATTGAGGGGGCCCTGAGATACAAAAATCTAGTGATTCTGTTAGGTTGTGGCTCTTGCATGAATATCCTCAGAGGTGCACCCTGCGACTAATAACAGTGTTGTTATTAATAATGGTGATAACTACTGCTACTACTGGTCACCAATAATAAAGTGCTCACTGTGTACCAGGCACTGAATGTTACTTGTATTAACCCCCTGAATTCCCACCAGGCCCCTGGCAGCCAGGTGGTACTTCTCCAGACACTGAGAGTTGGGATGATTATCCAAAAATCACAGGACTGCTCAGGGATTTCATTGAGACTGACCCCGGACCTGTCTGACCATAAAGCTCACTCTGTACCTCTGCCCCCGAAGAAGTGTAAGGAAAGCATGTCATATATATCATCCAGAAACCAGAGGCTGGGGCAAGGAGAAGCACTTTTCTCAGTTTCTAAGTTTGAAGCCAGGTGTCACTGAGTGGTACATGTGATAAGCACCCCCTGAATTGTGTTTTGAAGCAAGCTATACTGGGAGAGGCAGAGTGGGTGCTTTGTGATGTGTGGGATTTGGGGACAGAGAATAGCAGGTCCTCGAGGAGCCTGGAAGGGGAGGCCCCACTCCCAGAGCAGGTGAGGCCTGGCCAGGGATCCAGAGAAGGACACAGAGGGTACCTGGGGATGGCCGGCTCCAGGCAGTGATGCAGGAGCCTCTGGTCAGCACCCGTCCCCAGGCCTTGGCACATGTTTAGGAAGTGAAAACTCCTGGGAAGGAAGAGACATGAAGTGGCCTCAACAAGCTGCTTTGTCCCATCCAATGGCCTCAGCGTCAGGTCTGCTGAACCAGCCTGTCCTCCATTTGAGTTGCTCCTCTGTTGATAAATGGGGGGTTTAGTCCTGGCAGAGCCTCACCGCCATGTGCACTGTCCCGTTCACCACTCTTTCTGGTGGAGACAGTCACGTCCAACACATTTTCTCATGTCACAAAGGACATGAAAGAGGTTGGAGTCAAGATTCAAACTAATCTTGCTGATTGAGAACTCTGCCTTCAAACGAACACGGTTGGTGGTAAGGGTCTGCATTGGCAGTTAGGTGCAAGCAGTGCATTGTACAGCAAGGAGCCAGGGTTGAGCCAGGTGAGCAGTGTCTCAGGTAGTGGGGACTTTCGTGTGCTGGCCACTCCTGGGGATGGACCAGAGAATGCAGGTTCAGGAAAGGCCAGACTGAGCTGGTGGCCCCACTGTGTGCTCTGCTGGCTTGAGCACATCTGCTACAATGGGTTTATTCTGGGAGCTGGATTTTAAAAGGGAGATTGGAAAACCTGAAGTGTGCCCAGTGATCATGTCATTCAAAGAATGTCTGTGGACCAGGGAACCTCAGCCCAGAGATGAGCTGCAGCAGAGTCCAGGAGGCAAAGGGGTGAGAGCAAAGGGCTCCCCAGGTTTCCCAGGACCAAGCGAGCTTCAGCAGCTGCAGTGCCAGGAAAACGTCCCCTGCCTGGGTCAGACACAGTGGCCACATTGCCACAATTGGGGAGGAGTATGGACAGGATAGAGGGGTATGTGTCTCCTTCCAGGCCAGATTTGATTGTTTTGCACCCTGATGGAGGATTCTCCCCAATCCTGAGAATGGAATGAAGCCAAGAGCTCCTCTAGCAAGGCCAGCCTCTTTCTCTCCTCATGGCCCGCTCTTGTCTCCAGGACCTCTCCAGCTGCCACAGACAGCTTGGCCCACATGCAGTCAAAAGTCTGCATTCATGGAACCAGGAGCCCATTTTCCCAGCCTCCAATGCAGTGTGGTGGCCCAGCTTCAGCCAGCCCCTTCTCTGCGTTCTGAGCAGAGATACCTCCAAGCTGAGGGATGTGTGATCAGTCTCTATCCCAGGGGTAGCTCTGCTCCTAGTCACTGGAGCCCAGGCCTGGGCAGAACAGAATCAGGAGGTGGGGGCCTGGGGCCCGCAGCTCCCGCCCCTGCCTTGTACGACAAGGCCTTGTTGGGCAGCAGTGAGGACCACATTCAATCCACAGCTTAAGATAATCGCATGTGTGAGGCCCTGGGATAATGACAGCTGAATACCCTGCCACTGTTGCCATAGTGACCAGCTAAGCACTGATTCCCTCCTTTTTTTTTTCTTTCTTATTTTCTGGGTCTCCTTGTTATAGGGCTAGCTGGTGGGGTGTGTGTGTGTGTGGGGAGGGAGTGAATTTGGGAGATGGGAAAGAGGAGGAAAGGGGGAGGGGAGACCCAGAGGGGCAGCCTATTATATTCTCCTTAAATACCCCAGCTGGGGGTGTTTTAAATCTCAACAGAGACTGAGAGAAACAGTGTCTTAATCCCCAGCTCCCTGTGAATTATTTAAAGGGATCTTGTCAGAAGGATGAATTTGTCACTGTTGCAGTGTCAACAGCAGCAGCAGCTGTCATAAGGCTGAAGACCCCACTCCAGGCAGGGCCTGGCACAAACTGCTGCTTCCTGGTGGAAGTGACAGTGGCCTGGGGCTGTGGACAAGGAGCCCCTCCTGAGGCACAAGCCTGCAGTGTTTGCCTGGCGAGCTGGCAGAGACCTGGGTGTGAAATGTACCAGGATGTAGAGAGATGTGCACCATCTGGACTCTGGGCCTGGCTGGCCTCGCCCTCGATTAACAGGGCTCCTACAGCCCAGGACCCTGGGATCTCTGAGCAGCGAAGGATGCCCACCCTGGCCAGGAGTGGGCAGAGCAGACCAGTTGGCAGAGATATGCAGCATTTGATGGGTGGGCACACAGGCCCCACCTGGGCCAGAGCCAACACTCCCACCTACACACACACACACACACACACACACACACACACTAGTACACACATATGCACATGTGCACACATGGCAAATGATGAACAGGTACAGACAACCAGGCAGACGGGAGCAAGTCACGGGTCACACATCATGGGAGGAGAGCCGAGGGAAAGTGACCATGCTGAGAGACAGGCTAAGTAAGCATGTGCTTCAGGAGGGCCAATACCCATAATGACTGAGTCACAGGGTTCTCTTACTCAGGTCTAGTACTTTCCATGTATTATCACATGTAACCCTCACAGCCACCCTGTGAGAGGGTAGGTAGGTAATATTAGAGGGGGAAACTGAGGCTCCAGAGGTTTGAAGACTCACCCTGGTCACATAGCTGGGTTAGGCTGACTCCAGAGTCTGTGACTAGGACTCCTGTGCTAAGCCAGGGGTCCCCCTGACCTCCAGTGTTCAGGGTTAGGCCGGGTGACAGCAGTGCTTCTTAATCCCAGCCCTTTTATAACCTCCTTCCCAGCAATCCAGACATATTCTACTTGGGGCCCTTTGTCCCACGCTCACCTCAATAAAGCATTTCTTGCATTTTCCCACCATCTAAGTTTCCAAAAGGATTTTGTGGAGACTGCACTGGGAAACAATGAATATGTGTTTTCCATAGTCTAGTTATTTCCATAGTCTCAGTGTGTTGCTCACCCCCATCCTGGGGAGTGAGTGAAGAAATAGTTAGGGAATCATTGCTTTGTGCCTCTGCAGCAAGCATGTCAAACTCAAAGGCTAACATGGGCCAAATAAATGAGGCACGTGGCCCGCGGGCCACGAGTTTGACATGGTTGCTCTGCAGTGTGGTTACCCTATCAAGGCTTTGGGCTTTCAAAAGCAGTGTCCTGGCCCAAGTCTGAGCTCAGCTCTTTGGCACACTACATGGGGCCATGGTAACGAATGGGGGGTGGGAGCATTCGTGTCCTCCTAGCCTGGTACATCTGGGAGGTAAATTTAGCCTATTAGGGGGCAAGCTGGTGCTCAGAGTTCTCAGGGGAGTTATTGAGTAAATGCTGCCTTGGTTGGTTGGTATCCTAAACGGTAGATCCCTCTGGACTTGTAGGAATTTATGCCCACAGACCACATTTCACATTTTAATTAGCCCTCTTGCTTGTCTAATATCCTGGTTCTTTCAGGCTCAGGCAGATGTCTGCATGGGAGCTGCATCCTCGGAGTGGGCTGATCAGCCCAGCCCAAGCCACCTGCTGCAGGCTCGGTGGAGTTGCGTGCTGCTTGGGCCTCAGTGGGCTTCTTGTTCCGAGAGGCAGCCATCTCCACTGGGGGACCTGAACCTGGTGTCTGGGTTTCCCCTGATTGGGCAAGGCCAGGGAAGTTCCTTTATGGTCCCACTGGGCAAGGACTGTTTGCGACATAGCAGGTTCCCTCACACAGCAGCTTCTGCCTAAATGCAGACCGCTGAAGGGGACCAAAGCCTGTGAGCTGTGTCCAGTTTTGTCTTCTTGTGGTCTGAGCTGGTGGCTGACAGTGGCCCAGAGACTGCCTGATTGGGAGAAGAGAGTCCACCCTGAAGCCCGCCCAGAATGAGCTGGGAGGGGGCTGCTGGCTCCCTCTGGGTCTGTAAGGAGACAGTGTGTGGCCCTTTCCTCAAGGTGTTCTGCTGACCAAAGGGTGGAGTTATTTATCTAAGATAAAGCAGGTGATTTCCACACCCTGGTACGTCAACCAGAGGTGGATCCCCAGGTTAACATAACAGTGATGATGCTGAGAGTAGTGGTGATAATTGGTACTTAGTGAGTGGTAGTTACCTGCAGGCACCACACTAGATGAGTTACTTTGCTGGTCCTCAGTTCTCGATACCCTGCAAGGTAAATAGTATTTTGTAGACAAATGAAGCTCAGAAAAATGTTGTGGTCACAGAGCTATAACTGGCAGAGGTGCAGGTCCACCTGCCCAGCAACTCTCTCGCCTCACCCCGTCCCCCCCTCCTGCCCCCATGTTCCCCTTGCTCTGTGCAGTCGGGCAGCCAAGCTGGCCTCACGGCTTTCTTGGTAAGATGTCGGGCACACTCTTGCTCAGGAGAGTTTGTTCCTGTTTTTCTCTGAGCCTGGAATGGTCCTCCCTCTTGTACTCCCTTGGCTGGTGGTTCCTGCATGTCATGAAGATCTCTGCTCCAAAGAAGACCTTCCCTGGTGACCCCACTTCTGGCTATCACTCACTATCTCCTTACCTACTCCTCACAGTATTTAACACCATCCCACTTTATTTCATTCATCTGTTTTCTTGTTCATCCTCTGGTTCACTCTATTAGAATAGAAGGCCCATGGTGACAGGGACATTGTCTCTTAATTACTACTGTGTCACCAACACCAAGAGCACTGTTTGGGGATGTAAGTAGATGCTTAATTCTTGATTTAAAAACGAATTAAATGAGCTGGGTTGGAATAAAACATAATAGTGGGATCTTGTTGGGCTAATAGAAGCCCAAAAGGCAATTTCAATGATTTCTGTCATCATATTAAATAGCAATGTCTCTTCCTGG
The DNA here is from genome assembly GCF_963259705.1 of Myotis daubentonii. Taxonomy (NCBI): domain Eukaryota; kingdom Metazoa; phylum Chordata; class Mammalia; order Chiroptera; family Vespertilionidae; genus Myotis; species Myotis daubentonii. The sequence goes on along the minus strand of NC_081853.1, from coordinate 31,995,910 downwards.
CCAGGCCTTGTAGAAAAGGTTTATTCCTGGTGGTTATTATGATGCATCATCATGGTAGTTACTGGGTGTTCTGGGAGGGGGCAGCGTCCGCTGGAGAGGCTGCAGCCATCCAGGAAGGGGCCAGCTATCCCAAATCTTTCCAGACCCATGCTTGGAACTGTCTTCAGAGGCAGAGAGTGAAATCAGCCCACTTCTCTTAACTTCATTTAATTGTGGCTCTTCATTTTTGACCAAGAAATATTATGTGTTAGCTGGCTTATTCACTGACTCATTGAATTTAGCTCCAGTTGACCTTTGCCTGTTTCCAAAATTCAGATCCACCCTTGGAGGACAGAGAATGTGTGAGCATCTCTGAAGGTTGTTCTACAAGGCAGTGTAGATGGAGTTTATGGCAGTGATTTTGAATGGGAACAGCATGTTTTAGACACACGTCCACACACAATCAGCCAGACTGCAAATAGTCCATAGCATTGTCCAAATGTAAATGGCAATCTGGGTCACTCCTGAGCAACAGCCCTGCAAGCTCTGACTTCCAACAAGCAAGTCAACAAGCCGAGGTCCAGAGGAACCTTGAGGTGTCTTTCTCAGGCATCCAAGTGCTGGTCTGAAAGCCTGAGCAAGTGCTTTCCAATGGGTGCCATTCGTTTCCTTCTTATGCCACCTTCAAGGGCAGGTGGTCCATCTGCATCACAAATAGTGCCCTTTCAAAGGCTCCTAATATCCTGCTGGTTGTGTAAGGCTTCTTCCAGGAACAAGTGAGCCTGGTGGCACCTGCATAAGTCCTCAGTGAAGGACCAGGGCACCTGCATAAGTCCCCAGTGAAGGACCCCGGGTTGCAGAGGCAGAGAAGTTGAGGAACAGACCAGGGCCTTGCTCATCCCCTCAACCTGTCAGTATTTATGGAAGGCTAGGCGTGGGAATATGGAGAGGTCCCCATCACAGTCTTGCCCTCTAGGGGCAAGTTCCCCTGGAGGGTTGATTTGTGAGACTGCAGCTGTACTGAAAAAAAACAAGGTGGTTGTCAGGAACTATCCAAGAGGCAGCTGGATAAACAAGTGTGGGGCCTTAAGGAGAGGTCAGTGATGTACCCCATGGTCGCTGCAGCCTCGTGTGTGGATGAGATCATGCAGGCTGAAAAGTGAGAGAAGTGAGTGAGGGTAGTGCCCCTAGAAACCTGTGCATTCCACTGGTCCCAGACATGACAGAGTAAACATGCCATTGCTGTAATACCAGTGTTGCAAAGCTAAATGTGTGGAATTACTTCGCTTGTTGAAATGAATAAATTAGTCAAAACATAATTCCCTGTCCTCAAGGAGCTCACAGCCTGGTATCACAATCCAGAGTCACACACAGAAAGCAATTAAGGAATCGTTCAGAACAGTGTTATTATCAAATGCTAAATTGTGTGGAATAAGTGCAATTATGCTTAAGGCATTCCGAAAAATGGTCGCTGAATATAAGCTGGGAAGGCATCAGGGAGGAAATGAGACTGGATCCCCTACAAGGAGGGAGCTGTGAAGAGAGCTTGGCTCAACCATCCATCAGCTGCCTGACTTTGGGCCAGTTATTGAATGTCTCTGGGCCTCAGTGTGCCCATTTGTCAACAGAAGTTCCTGGTCAACACGATCTATGGTGGCTTCTAGCCAGATCTGTTATTCTCTGGTTCTGAGTTGAGATGAAATGATGGTGGAGTAGAAGAAAAGTGTTGGGGCCAATGAGAACATCAGTGACAGTATCGAGGCACAGAAATGGACACGGTTTCAGTGTCCAGATATGAGAGGATATGGCCCATGTTTGAGCCCCTGCCATCTCCTGCTTGGTCTGTTGTCATTAATTTTTACCAAACAGCAGGCCAGAGCTTGAGTCCAGGCAGAAAATAATGCCAACACACGGCCATGGGAATGTGAGAGAGAGGCCAGGTAGGAGGAATACTGTTCTGGAAGAAATGGCAAATTATGGTGATAAATCTGGTGTGTTGGATATAGAAGGCATTTTGGCCTGATTCCTGCCTGACTCCAGGTTGGAAAATCAAGTGGGTTTTTTTAGGGGGGTCCTGGGCCCGAGATTCTGATCCTGTCTTTGAACCACTCTCCTGATTCTCCCCAGACCCCCAGCATCAGTGACAGGGATGCTTCCTTGGCTACCTGTGCCTGCTCTAGATGCCACCTTTGCCCCAACTTAGATACCAGGATTGTTCATCTACAAACAAACTAGACTGAGCCAATATTTGTCACTTGGGATACAGGGATTAAAGAAAGGGGTGAGAAGGGCATTCCTGGCTCAGTGGGTGGGATGGATAGGGGCATGAAGTTGCTGAGGGCAGGCTTGCATGGAGGATGGAGGCCACACCAGCATGTTGGGGTATCAAGGTATAGGCTGGAAGGAACTCAGATAACAGATATATTGAGATATTACTTACATGTTATAATATCTATGTATTTTAAGTGTACAATTCAACAGTGTTCAGTAAGTTCACCCTCCCCCCCTCCAAAAAAATAAAAAATGATTCTTCATGCCCATTTCCAGTCACTCCCCCTTCCTATGCCCAGTGCTGGGGAAAATTAGTACTTTTCCATCTATAGATTTGCCTTTTCTGAATATTTCATGTATATGGACTCATATAATATGTGGTCTCTTGCGTCAGGCATCTTTCATTTAACATAATGTTTTAGAAGTATATCCATGGTATTGCATGTGTCAATAGTTCATTCTTTCATTTATTTCCAAATAGTATTCCATTATATGCCTACATTATATTTCGCTTATGCATTCACTAGTCAATGGACATGAACAAAATGTGCCATAATAGAGTCCAGTTGAGAGCACCAAAAAGGGAAGACTACCATCAGGTTGGCATGCAGCATTATCAGTCTTACTCCACAAATCATGATGTCTAAGAAATGTCCTGGGCCTTATTTGCTTTTAGTCAAATTATTTCAGACTCTGAGCTTCCCATCCCACTGGCTGGTGAGAATTTCAATCTCAGTTCATGGCTCTTCTTTCCACCGTGACTGTGCAAAGCTCCCAGAGGCCCCACTCAGAGCAAAGCTGTCATAATTGTCCTAGCCCCTGACCCTCTGAGGCCAGCCACCTCCAGGTGTCCTAGACATGCTTAAAGCTCTGGAGGTGGTGGCAGCCTTGAGTAGTAACTTTGTACTCCACATTCTTACCAAGACTTGATCTTTTTAAGTTTTTGCCAATCTGATAAGCAAATCATGGTGTTTTGTTGTTTTAATGGGAGGAGATAATTACAGAAAAGAACACAGGAAGCAATATGTCAAATGTCTGAAAGTGGAGGCTGAGAAACTGCTACTGAATGGAGACCTTTGGGGCGAGCAGTGGGTGTGTCAAGGGGATTGGGGCTAACACAGACCTTGGTTAAAAGAAACTGGATCCTGAATAGGAAATTGGGCATCTATGGGGTAGACCAAGAGTGATAAAATTTCTCTTTATTAAGGATCTGGGAAGTGGTGTGCCTGGGGACACAGCATAGCTCAAAGCCTGGTTGGGGAAACAGGATGCAAGAAAGAATGTTAAGGGGACACATAGCTCCTTGGATCTCGTCAACCCAGTCTGGCTCTGTTCCTCACCCTCCACCTTAAACTACCCCCTCAACTCCCGCACACTCAGCTCAGTGAGAAACTGGAGATTCTGCCCCCAAATATCGTTCCAAACTGCACAGTCTGGCCCAACCCATCACCAGCTCTTGCCTGGACCACTACAATGACATCCAGCTGCCCTGCTCATGGACCCAAGCTGCCCTCCTGCACAGTCTCTACTTTGCTTCAGAGAAATCTTCTAAAACCTCAGCTCTAATGACCTGTATTTTTCCTCCCTGAAACTCATCCATGACTTCCAGTTACCCTCAAGGAGAAACTCAGAAGTTTTCCACCGGACACCTCCCCTTAGTCTTATTCCTGCCACCTGCAGATCTCTATTACTCTTCTGTTATACCAGTAGTTCTTAACCTTGGCTGCACATTAGAATCACCTGGGAATCTTTTTAAAATCCTGATTTCTGGGCCTCATCCTCCGGAAATTCGGTTTCTTTGTTACTAATGTTATGGCCCCACCCCATAACAAAGAGAATTTCCAGACAATGAGGCCCAGAAATCAGGATTTTAAAAAGATTCCCAGGTGATTCTAATGTGCAGCCAAGGTTGAGAACCCCTGTGTTAGACAGTCTTCATTCTTCATTGGCACCTTTCCCTATCACAGAGCCTTTGCACCTGCTGTTCCCAGGCCCAGCTGCTCGGCCCCTCTCTGCTCCCGTAGACACACCTGGCTGACTTCTACCCATCTATTCCCTCTCCGCTTGGAGGGCCTTCCCTGACATTCCTCCATATATCTGGTACACTTCCTCTCCTGGCACCCTGTTATTTTCGCTCACAGCAGTTAGCACAAGTGTAATTATTTAGTTATTTTAATAAACATTTGTCTAATTTCTGTTTCCTTCACTAGATTATAAGCTTCATGTTGCTGTATCCCCAGTGGCTAATGGAATGCCTGGCATAAAGTTGGCATTCAGTAAATATTTTTTCATTGATGAATGCATAAGGGATAAAGCAACAAAACTGATGCCAAGTATCATAAACAAATAACAATCTTCGTCCTTCCCTGCTGAGAGTGCCTTTCCACCCTCATCTCCCTTTACCAAATCTTCTCTTTCTTCAGTGTGCCCGATCCTAATTGCCTCTTGCTTGGAAAGCATTTCTACCTCCTCTAGCCCGATCTGATTGCTTATCTTTGCAACCCCCAGTAGCACCCGCTGGCAGGAGAAGAATGAAACAGGGAAAGAAATGAATGTGAGACTCTGTGGTGGCATTTTTCCAAACAACAGGGAGTTCCTCCCTTTCTCTCAATTTCTCTCTACTCCTTCCCTGTGAATATGTGGCTGTATTCCCCCTAATTTGCTTTGATCGCTCCCTTAGGAGTTGTCATGGAATCAATTAGATCGGTAGAATTTTATGACTCGAGGTCACCCAGTATGACTCCTCATTTTACAGATGAGAAAACTGAGGCCCAGAGAGGTTAATGTTTGAAACAATTACCTCTGTTGGGTCTTATAATACCAATCAGTGTCGTTTTCTAAGATAAATGTTCTCAATATCCCCGCTCCACAAGAGTATAAATCCTCATTCTGTCTATTTAAAACCTACTCGTGGTGACACTCTCAGTGCTAAGGTGAGCCCTGGAAGGTGGGCTTCCTGTCTTGCTCTCACACAGCAGAACTCCATTAGTCTTGGGTGGGTCAAGGATTCTGGCTGGGATCGGGCCCCCAGACTAAATGGGGGCCACGGGCTTCACCTGCGCACAGAGTCGCTGCACGTTCCTGCTGAGACCTTATGTAGCACAACTGAAATATGGACCGTGAGACCTGCTGTGTTTAAACAATTACAGAGCAGCCAAATAAACCTGTCCTTCCCTCAAAAGTCACGCAGGGTCAACTGGGAGGAAACGATTTCAAAACCGCCATGAAAAGGGAGAGAGGTCTGAAAAATTTCAACGAAAACCACCGCCAGCTATTTCTTCTCCCTAATGTATTTGCTCTCTGGTTGCAGAAAACCAGGCAAGCAGAACATAATTTTAACAAACACATTTAAATAGAACATAACACACAGTCTTAAAGAAGGAATAAACAGTAGTTCCTCGACATCTACAGAGTCAGTAAGAAATTAAGCAAGGTCCACATGAGGTTTGGTGGTGTGCAAGCATCCCTGATGGAGCTCACCACGGACTGCAGGGTGGGGAGGGAACTGGCCCCCTGAGGGTGCTGGGAGGGGCAGGGGAAGACAGGCCCTGGAGAGACTGCAGCTCAGATGCCTCTGTGGCAGGGGCCAGGCAGCAGGAGTGGCTGCAAGGTCACTTTACGGCTGGCCATTCAGGGCCAGCTCTCTATGCCTGGTCTTGGGGTAACTAACAAGTGCATGTTTGAAAGATAGCCTTGCCTCTGCCCTCTTGCTCCTACAGGCAGTTAATTCTGTGCAAAATGCTACTGTAGTATATTTCCCACACACACATCATTGGCTTTTAGCTCTTTTAATGAAGAATCCTAGTTTATATATTTCAACTCCACACTGTATAGAATAAGGAATTAACACAATGTTTAAAGAAATAGACATGATTTGGTTTCTTTTATCACCACTGCCAATAGTCAAGGATCTTAAACTATTTTCTCTTTTCACTTTAGGAAGTTGAATTTCTTCTACCTCTTGTGTCCTTATTTAGCAAACACACTGAAGCTTCCGGGAATACCCCCAATTCTTGAGATTGGGGTCCTGGGTGAGCCCAGCTGCTTCCTTTCCCTGCACAGGAAGAAATAATGGCCCAGCAACTCTTCTTTGGCCCTTGGCCCTGAGTGACTCAGTTAATGAAGCCAGGACCTCATGGACCCCTCCCCCTCCTTATTGATTGTTACTAAAATAAGTTATTTGGAGAATTTCTTTGACCATTCAAATAATTGCTTTCTATCCCTTCTCCTCCCCATGGCCTCTTATGGTCATGTGATCAGGGATGACTTATAAGATGTATTTTTGTCTGTAAATGGAGGATAATAGTATCTAGTTCTATTGGGAACTGTTGGGAAGATTGAGAGATATCACTTAATAAATGCATTGTTTTTCTTTTTCCAGTTTACAGGGCGATAAAATGAGAGCTCTCTTTTCCAACACAAAGCCTGGTCGTGTCTTCCTTATAAAGAAGCTTTCCTTACCCCCTAAGTAACACATTCTCTTCCATCACATCTTTGCTTGAAATGTGTGCAAAATGAAGCTTAATTTCCTCCATTAAGGAAATTTTCTCTCTCAGCAGCCCCTACCCTTACCAGGTTTATAGTCGATCTAATTATTTCAAAGAGTTGAAGTTATAAAACAAAAGTTTATGAGAATCTAAGTTTGCTGAGAAATTTGGAAAAGTTTCACATATGCTTTTCAGAGATATCAAGAAGCTTCATCACAATAAATGAATTAGGTTCAGAAATTAGGATTTCCAAGGTGGGGGTGTCATGAACTTATGCTCCTAATATACAGAGTGGCCTTTGAGAGTAGAGGCTGTGGCTTGGAAGAATGTCCTTGCCATCATGTGGGGCTAAACCTGCAGATTGTCCCCATGGATGTGATAAGCCATTGTCACAGCGTGAGAGTTGTGGGTTACATCAGTGGTCAGCAAACCTCGACTCGCGAGCCACACGCGGCTCTTTGGCCCCTTGAGTGTGGCTCTTCCACAAAATACCGACTTCTGCGCATGGGTCACAAAGTTTCAAATGCACTTTACGTGTGCGCCTGCATGTGGTATTTTGTGGAAGAGCCACACTCAAGGGGCCAAAGAGCCACATGTGGTTCATGAGCTGTGGTTTGCTGACCACGGGGTTAGATGAAGGGAGGCTTTCTAGAGTAAAGTCTTTTCTATTTGGGGATGGGCTGCATAGTATTTTGAAGCCCACTTATAGGAGACCTTTAAAAGCAGGTTAGGGTTAGATGTGTTCATTTCTCATGTCAAACAGGTGGACTGGTGAGCTCCTAAGGCCCTCCTCCAGTGCCAGCCTTCTCTTCTGACTGCCTCTCTGTGTCTTCTCACTTTCTATTTTCTGTTTTCACATGTGTGTGCCTGTGGACTGCTTGGTACAGTGGGAAGAAGTCAGTGGCTACGATGAAAACCTCAACACCATCCGTACCTACCAGGTGTGCAACGTGTTTGAGCCCAACCAGAACAACTGGCTGCTCACCACCTTCATCAACCGGCGGGGGGCCCATCGCATCTACACAGAAATGCGATTCACTGTGAGAGACTGCAGCAGCCTCCCCAACGTCCCAGGCTCCTGCAAAGAGACCTTCAACTTGTATTACTATGAGACTGACTCTGTCATTGCCACCAAGAAGTCAGCCTTCTGGTCTGAGGCCCCCTACCTCAAAGTAGACACCATTGCTGCAGATGAGAGCTTCTCCCAGGTGGACTTCGGGGGAAGGTTGATGAAGGTCAACACAGAAGTCAGGAGCTTTGGGCCTCTTACTCGAAATGGTTTTTACCTCGCTTTTCAGGATTACGGAGCCTGTATGTCTCTCCTTTCTGTCCGTGTCTTCTTTAAAAAGTGTCCCAGCATTGTGCAAAATTTTGCAGTGTTCCCAGAGACCATGACAGGGGCAGAGAGCACGTCTCTGGTGATTGCTCGGGGCATGTGCATCCCCAACGCAGAGGAAGTAGACGTACCCATCAAACTCTACTGCAACGGGGACGGGGAGTGGATGGTGCCTATCGGACGCTGTACCTGCAAGCCTGGCTATGAGGCTGAAAACAGCATGGCCTGCAAGGGTAAGGTCTGAGACCCCTTGAGACCTCTGCTTCCTGCCCACCTGGAGCAGGGCCAAGTCTGCAAGGTTTCCCACCTCGAGCTCTGGATTATGCAGGAACAGAATAGCCCAATGGCTCTTATATTATAAAGCTCTGGGTAACCTTCATCCCCTATGCTAGGCCTGATGATTTTCTAATGGTGTCCAACCAGAATGTCCATATTAATGGTAGGGGAAGAGATGGGAAGAATTCTAAATGGTGGATAATAACTTAACCATCAGTTGTATCTAGTTTTGGGACATTGACATTCTCTCTCTCTCTCTCTCTTTCTCTCTCTCTCTCTCTCTCTCTCTCTCTCTCTCTCATCTCTCTCTCTCTCTCTCTCTCTATCTCTCTCTCTCTCTCTCTCTCTCTCTCTCTCTCTCTCTCTCTCTCACACACACACACACACACACACACACACCTGCATGTCCAGCTCCATGCTCTGAGGCATAGAGAATTTGGGATTTGGGTTGTCATGGGCAGTTCACTCAAGGGTAATTGAGAGGTGATTGAATTTGGAAAATATTTTAGTTTATTTCAGTCCAGCTCCCACAGCACTCAACTTGGTACTGAACCCATGTAGCTCATTAACTCAAAGCCCTCTGGCTTGGCTGTCTTCCTCTAGGGGCTCAGTGCCAGGCCCTGGGGTAGGGATGGGCCTAGTTTTGGCGTGTCCTAGAAGGAGATGAAGCTATTGGAATGGGGGTGAGATGCTATCATGAGTTTGCTTCTGAATGTTACAGAGTGATGCAGACTTTGCAGTTTGTGGGGGTCATGGTACTGTGTGCTCACATAGGCTCTGCTCAGTCCGAAGGAGTACATGTCCAACAGGTGGCAATCAGTGTGCTGAGCTGGATCTCAACTCACTCTTCTCTGGGAGTAAACAGAAGAGTCTAGAGCAAGCATGTCAAACTCAAAGGCTAACACGGGCCAAATAAACGAGGCATGCAGCCCACGGGATGCGAGTTTGACATGCTTGGTCTAGAGCAGCGGTCGCCAACCGGTGGTCTGCAGACCACTGGTGGTCCATGAGGTCTGAAAGGTTGGTGACCGCTGAACTTGGGGGAGAGAGTTGGGGAAGAGAAAACTGCTTTCCTTTATTAAGTTTCCTTTGTGGCCTTCAAAGTTTCAGACTCTTTCAAGGGCAAGGCCTCCTACATGGACCTCAGAAATTACCACCTTGACCGTAACCCATCATTCAGCAGCCTTAGTCCTTTGGGGCATCTTGGAGGAGGGGGTCTATAGTAGCTCCTCTTTCTTTAATATGAGCCTCGTGCCAGCTGTCTTCCCTGGCATCCTCCCATCCCATCTGAGCACCCGGCCTTCCCTTGTGTTTCTTCCTCACTCACCTGGCTCCCCAAGCACCTGCAGGCGAAGTGCCAGGCACAGACAGGATTGCTGATGCCCATCAGCTCTGCGATCCTTTGGACTCAGCTAATTGGCTGGGCTGGGGCCCTCACACAGCCTTTCTGAGGCCTGCTGAGAGAGGAGAGCTGCGCCTTTGTGTCTTTATTGGATTTCTTGGTTATGGTACCCATGATGGATGGTGTGGAAGCAGAGGGGAGAGAATGCCAGATCAAGCGATGAATCAATGCAGACAGTTTTAAAACCAGCCTGGCCTGGTCCCACAGCGCTCCTCTTTGTCCCATTGGTTGGAGGAGGGGCGGGAGGTGCCCTCTTTGGCATTTGTCAGGGTCTGAGTAGGGACCCAGACACCAGGCTGAATTCTTAAAGGGGCAGGTGCAGCAGCTTGCAACAGTGTGGGTGATGTCTCCAGGCTTCAAAGGGCTGCCATGCCACACTTGCTGGCTGGGTCCTCTTGTTTTTCTGATTATTTCCTGGGCAAAACGGCAGGAACCTGAGCAAGCATTGATTGGTTCTGATTTAATTGGGACTCTGGGAACAGGCTCATTTCTTTGGGCTAATTGGAAGTTTTCTCTTTTGGGGAGTTCTGCTGTCCATGCTGCTTGTCAGTGGTTGTCCTGGGAAGGCCTGGGGAGACAAATATTTAAATCCAAATGGTTTCTTTCCAGTTTCCCTCCCCACCTCCAACCCTCTCTGGACTTTTGGGGTACATTCCTAATCAAAGCTATTGTGAACCTGGCTTGACTTTACAAACTGCTCCTCGCAAACTCATTGGCATGTGGAGGAAATGGGGAGCCCAGGGCGCCATCCCATTGCCATTTCAGTGGCATAGGCAGCCGCATTTTGGTGGCATTTCCAAGAGTGGAGAGGAATCAGTTAGCATCATAGGTCCTGCTGCCCAGCAGCCTGGCTGAGCTCAGTGACCTAGACCCTGAAAAACCCCCTTTTATCCTATCTCCACCACTTTAAGTTGCATCTTTGCCCTTGGCTTTGCTGGTAACCTTGATGGTTGAGCCAGACCTCCCTTCCCAGGGCTGAGGGAAGGTTCTCCCCAGGAGGTGCAGAGATAATGGGCACAGATGGTTATCTTGGGGAGCTCTGCACCCTTTGGTTTGAGATGGGAAGTGCATGTGGATAGATTTGTGACTGGGGCCATGGTGTGTCTTCAAGGGATGTTCAAGCTGTCAGGCAGGCACCGTGGCCATTCACAGCACTCCTGGGGCACTACAGGTGATGCTCGTGAGCATGGAGCATAGTGGATGCCAGGGAATTGTGAGTGAGAAACAGGGAGCCTCCATCAGCTGTCCTGGAGAAAAAGGCAAGTTACTCTCTCCCAACACAGTCCTGAGAACTGATGCCCTGGAGCCAGACTGGCAAAGCCTGGGTGATTCTGTGATTCACAGAAATGTGGATCTGATAAATGATCTTTTCTGGATATTTGAGTGTGAGCCTTTGCATGGGTTGGTAGAAATCTACAGGTTGGTAGAAAGAATATTCTTTATATTATTGTTCTGGCATGACAGACTTTCACAACGGCAGGGGCTTTTTCTCCTGACTTTCACTTTGCGTCTGCTGAACCCCCTCCTGTCAGAGTCATGGTGACCAGTCGCTGGGTTGTACAGAAGCACCTGGAGACCAATTAGGCAGCCCAGCCAGGGAAGAGGGGTCCTGGCCCAGAGCTGTTTCTGCTGTGAGGCAGGAGGAAGGGAAGAGGATGGGGGCAAGCAGAGGAAGCTGTGGGGAGAGGAATGTGGGGCAAGCGGCTCACACATGTTCCCGCGGGCTCCATGGTCTAAGGCCTGTTCCCGACTCACCCTTTCTGCACACACAGGTTGGACCCATCAGGCAGAGCATCCCAGCAGCCAGCTGACCTCACCAGTGACTCTGCCCCCATCACGCATTTGTCTCTATGAAATTGTTAATTACTAGGAAAATGGCCATCTGTCCCCAGTTCAAGTTTCATGCTCATGGCACAGTGGATTAATGAGAAATCCTGGCTTTGTCCTTACCCACCCCGCACCTTCCCTGCTCAGGTTGATGGCTAAATTGATTCTCTGTGTGGGTCCCTATAGCCTAATTGTCTCTGGGCTAGGGAGGCCAAGATATGGTCCTCTGCAAGCCATCTCTGTGCTGTGAAGCCTAAACTATCATGAGCTGATGTTGGTCTCTCAGACACTGGAGGGGCTGAGATTGGCAGTTGCTAGGGGTAACCTAGCACAGGCATGCCCCTTACCTCTCTGTTAGAAACTTAAGGACTATAGTATCCCATATGGGTGCCTAAGGAAAGGTCCCCGGTTCTGGGACAGTCTCTGGCAGCCAGGTCCTAGCTGGAGCAGTGTACCCACGGGGTTTGGATCTGCCTCTGCCCCTGAGTGCTCCCTGAGGGCATGGCTTGTCCTCCCAGGCACGGATGGTCTTCTGGAGCTTCCAGAAGGAGCTGCCCCATTAGCCTTCATCTCTAGCCACTGTTAGGAGTCAGGAGATGGCAATGCTATACATAACCATCCTCCCTTGCTCCTGTCCCTGAGCGTATCCACTGCAGAAGGCACACCCCGACCCATGGTCTAGGCCTTCATTCCTGGAGCTGTCACTTGCAGGGTGGGTACAGGTAGATGAAAAGGGGAAGGGAGTGTGTACAGGTGGAAGAGGCCTAACCTAGAGAGGAGCTGGTTTTAGTCCTGGCCCTGCTGTGACTTTCTGGTGGTTTTTAGTTAAGTCCTTTACTCTGGACAGTCCTATCTTCTCTGCCCACTTCTCAGGGTGTGGGAAAACCAACTAAGATAATGGAGAGGAGACTGCTCTGTAAGCCAAGCAATGCCATGTGTTGCCAGGTGTCATTGCCCTTAAGCTCTCCAGAGCACCATCTGACTCTGGTTACTAAAGGAATAAGATTCTGGAATGAAGTTGGCCTGTGGTATTCCTACCCAGAGACACAGGTCACAGGAGCCCTGAACATCAGTCATTACCTACCTGTACCTGCTCAGGTCCAGCTCCATGACTATCAAGAGGTGGCCAGTGAAGTCAGCACATAGATGTGATCCACTGTCTCTTGCCAGGTCAGTGGGTCAGTGAACCTGCGTTTGAAAGGTGTGGCTCATGAGGCCTGCTTTGAGGCAGGTGGTCTAGGCAGGTGGTCTTTGTGAGCTGGAGGTCTGAGTAGCGAAAGAAGACTCCCCAAGCACAAGAGAGAACATGGTCTTCCGAAGCAGTGAATCTTGATCGCAGAGTAGACTTGAGAACTCACAGGAAAGATTTTATAAATTGACATCTCAGATGCCCCCTTCTGAGACCCTGTTGGGTGGGTCTGGTGGGGGCCCAGGCTGATAACCCCCGAGTGTGAGGTCCAGACTAGGACCATCTCTGTAGCTGGAGTTGAGAAGAAGGGGGCACCAAAGGAGGTCAGTGTAGGTGTCCTTGGGTTTGTGGGATGTGTAGAAAGGGTGGACCTGAGCCCCTGAGGGGATATAGAAGGGGTCTGGGAGCAGGGACTGCAGGCAGGCTGGAGGGTGGTTGGACTGATCATGGAGCCTGCAGGCCGACAGGAAGAAGATGCTCAGAGAATCCCCTTACTTCGAGTAAGGGGTGGGGACCGTGGGAGGGCCGTGAGACCCTAATGAGGCCAGACGTTGTCAACGTGGCACCTCAGCTGCTACAAAGCCTAAGAAGGGCTCTGGGAAGAGCAGGCAGGGACAGGAAGCTGAGAATGGACTCAGAAAAGAGCAGCCTTCTCTGCAGCTGGCTGGCACCAGCTGTTCACTTGGGACTGTCCTCAAAACAGCAAGGGTTGAGGGGCACCACTGTGCTCAAGGGCACATCAAACCTGTGGGATACCCATGCCCTGCTCAGGGCTGGCCAAGCAGAGTTTGGGCTGAGGGTCCAGGTTCTGTACCCAGGAGTCCACATGGACTTTTCAGGGGCTCTCAGGTTAGTTAGGACCAACCCAACTCTGGATGTTGGCAGGCCTTGACAACTCTTAAAGCAGAACAGCAGTTCCTGCTTCGCCTATCTCCCTGTGTGTCTCCCACTCATCATGTATCTGTCACAGCCCCAAGCTGGGCCTGAGTGCTCTGGGTTACTGCCTGTGCAGCCCTCCATGGCGCTCCTCAGGCCGGACCCTCCCTGCCTTCCCCTCAGAGGTCTCTTCTTCTGCAGCTTCTTCTTCACTCCTCTCCTCTCCCCAAAGGGGACTTTTTTCCCTGATAATTTTCTACCTACATGTAAATTCTTTCATGCCTGGAAACCCAAGGGACATTTTGCACCTTCCAACAGTTTCGGTGCCTTTGTCAACTTGAGCAGCCGAGATGAGCCAATTTATAAGCCTGGGGGAGTTGAGACGGAAAATCTGCAGGATTCGAAGGTAAAGAAAATTGTGTCTAATTTAGCTCCTCTTGGAAAAAGAAGTTTCTAGGGTCTATTTCGCTCTCCCTTAGGGTTGCTGGTCCCAGCTCTGGTTCTCCACCTGCCTCTCCTCATCCTAGATGCTGAAAGAGAAGGTTGGACCCTGAGGGAGTGAGGAGCGTGTGTGTGTGTGTGTGTGTGTGTGTGTGTGTGGCGCCACTGTGCTGGCAGTGCATTCAAGGGTACTGAAAAATGCTTTCTGCTCTCTCTGGTCCTTCTGCAGTTGACTGGTGAGTGAGAGGAAGGCCACAGCTCAGGCAGCCTCCTCTTAAGCCCCTGGGAGATCAGTTCTGCTCAGGGCCCAGGGCCCTGGGAGGCCAAGGTCATTAACAGCACAGCCCTGTAAGATGAGCTTCATAATAGGATTTCCCAACAGGGTGCTTCATTTACAAATCCCTGGGGCCTCCTCTGCTCCCCACAGTGGCCCTGCCCAGCTCTCTCCAGAGAGGAATCTGATGTAATTGGCTGGATGTAATGGGCTGTGACATGGCAGGAGCAACAGCAAACAGAGCTGGAAGGATGCCCTTCTGCCACACCGACTCCTGCATACTGGGCATGGGGACTCAGTCCCAGGCTCTGGTGGTGGCAGAGGATGGAAAGGGGGCCAGGAAAGGGGAAGCTCGACACGGCCCCTTCTGCCTTTGAAAGACAGGGGTAGAAGCACCCAAGTGCCATTGGTGTTGACTAAACAATCATGATTCACCCTGGCCATTGCTAGATTTACTGAGAATAACTGATGATATTCTGTGCATGAGACCTGCCCTGGGTAGGCGCCCATGACTTAATAAATCTGTGTTATCAAAGATGACAATGAAGGCACCCTCTGGTCATTACTGAGATGGTGTGGGTAGTAAAAACATCACGCTGGCCATGTAGGTAGGGCCCTGGTGCCAGCACTTACTGCACCCTCATTACTCATGAAGAGCTATATAGTCTGAAACTGCCCAAGCTGGGGTGGGAATGTGTGGGATGCTGGGAGACCATCTATTGTGAATGCTTCATTGTCCGTAGAGTGAAGGTAGCCAGGAAGCATTTTTGGGCAGCAGTCTAGGGAGCCCCAGCTAGTTGACATCACAGATGGGATTAGAACTCAGGTCTGGGGAAGCCACCATCTGCCTCTGCTTCTGAGACTGGATGTTGTTGAAATTAACTGTCCTTAGAGGCAAATATGTATTTTCAGAAATATCAAACTTCTCCCAGCTGTTCTCTCATGAATTCTCTCTGCGACTGTGCTGTCCCTTATTTTGCTTGGGGTCCAGGCACTCGCTGGAGTCATGCTCTGTGGTTGTAGGTTTCCACACTATATAACACAGAGCTTGTGTCAACTGTTACCATCTTCCTTTGAACCTCTCCAGGAGAAGTACTCTCTCCAGATGCTCTGACATGTTGACCTGCCTCTGAGCCATCCAGAGGGTGCACGGTGTCTCGGTGGGTGACCCAAGCTCCCTGGGAAGGATGAGGTCTAAGGCTCTGTGTTTACAGAAAAGGACAGAGGGAAGGTGGCCAGGCTGGGGACTGGAGGCCTGATGGTAGCTCTCTAATCCACATCGAGGACCAGCATGGGCCCCTAGTGCTGAATTCCAGCGCTGTGGTCAGACTTGCCCCTTTGCTTTCTTGTCCCTGTCTCACTCTGGAGCTGGGCAGTTTCCTTCCTCAGAACTTGAGCACAAACCTCTATATGCACAGACTTTCTCTCCTGGAGGGGGAACTACCACTTTTGAGTTTGAAGCATGGAGATGAAAAATCATTGAATTGGAGCCTGACTGGAGTGGGTCCCCGGGAACTCGAAGGGTATACATTCTGTTTCCACTGCTTGTGGCCATGGACAAGCTGGGCTGACAGTGCCCGGTGCTCCTGGACTTCAGTTCTCCCTCAAGGCAGTGGGGCAAAGAAGACCTAAAAGGGTCCACCCATATGCAGATGGAGAAGGAAAGCCTCCTACACATGGCCACATTGCCAGGAATAAGCCTTATTTTGCCAACAGGGCTTGGACAGGGACATTGGTAGAGGAGCAGTGTTGGCTTTTCCCTAGGGGAGGGGCCTCTGCCTGGAGATGTCCTGTCTACACCCTCCCTGCTGGCTGAGCTAAGAGCTGGAGTACCAGTTACCTGGGAAGGCAACTGAGCCCTTCACTTTTGTTTGAGGGCCAATTAATAAGGCAAAGTAGGCAGATCCTGGGGAGATGCAGTTTACTACAGAAGAGTATGTCTGGGTCTGCTCTAGGAGCTATCCCATATGGCAGAGGGCATCCTGCCTTTCTGTGTGCCTACCCAGCCCGCTGCAGGATGCATCTGCACATTTACAGGTATGCTGGACTCATCCTCCAGTGTGTGTGTGTGTGTGTGTGTGTGTGTGTGTGTGTGTGCGCGTGTGTGCGCGCGCGCGCACGCTCTCATGGCCAAGGAGGTCAAGGAGGAAATCAGCTCAGCCACATCAGGCCCTGGAGAGGCTGGTGCGGAGAAGGGGGCACGGTGGGGAGCCTCAAGAGGCATCTAGGAACCACAGGTCAGAAATGCAGGGGCAGGGAGGGCTCAGCCCAGTCCTCCTGAGGGCTTTCATTGAGGGTAGGACCCAGTTTAGAAGAAGGGCTGGACAAGGACATGGGCCTTTTGTTTCTGGCTTGTTCTTGGCCTTTGTCTGGAATAGTCCCCCAACCCTATGGGCACACATTTTTAGTAGGGGCTGGAGTTCCCTGGTCTCGGGTGACACTTGGGGGCCTACTCTGGTCATGTCCCTGCAGGCCTGCATGGTTCTGGCTCCAATTCTCCAGGCAGGTTGAGTTCCCCTTGGGAGTTCCTGTGCAGTGAGTGGTCCTTGTGCTCACTTTTTCTTCAGGTACTTCCTGGGCACCTACTACTGCCAAGCCCTTTATACTATGGACTCAGATTGAACACTCTGACTTCTAAGAGTTTGCTACATTCTTAGCTCTTAGAAAGTGTTTGCAATGTCCAGAGGGCAAGGGGACCACACGGGGTTCTGTGGACCTGGGAACCAGTGGAGGATGGCTTCTCCTAGCTAGATGAGACCTCTGAGGACAGGGAGTCCAGCCCACTGGATGGCACTTCCTTTGCTTTCCCCCAGCTTTTAGACACCTCGAGTGGTGGGACAGTCAGACTTCCCGAGGCAGCCTAGTTCATATCTGAGCCCTACATCCTGGTATTGAAACAAATCAGGAGCTCTCTGCTCTAGTCCCTGAGGTAGAACTTTTGTGCATATCTCTCTCATCCCAAGTTACCTTTTGTTGTTATTATTTTTAAAATAGTTTGGTCCGGCCAGTGTGGTTCAGTGGTTGAGCATCGACCTATGAACCAGAAAGTCACGATTTGATTCCCCATCAGGGCATATGCCTGGGTTGCGGGCTCAATCCCCAGTGTGGGGCAAGCAGGAAGCAACCGATTAATTATTCTCTCTCATCATTTATGTCTCGCTCTCTCCCTTCCTTTCTGAAATCAATGCAAATATATTTAAAAAATATTTTGAATACTTAATACATAGGAGAACTAAATTCCCCTTCCACTCTGGTCCTCACCAGGGTCCCACACGGTTACAATTTCTGACAGACTCTTGCAGAGAGGGCGCATGCATTTGCACACCCAAAATATAGACATACCTTTCTCCCACCTGCACTGGGGCAAAATGCACAGGGTTTTCACCTAGTTCCCCCACCCCCTGTCTCACTCAGCAATGAAGGTTTACAGTAATTGGGTTTTATTACATAGAAATCTGCCTCATTCTTTCCAGTGATTGTTAGTATTCCATTGGATGGATGCACTTTTATTTAATTGGCCCTTCATTTATATACATTTAGGTTGTTTCCTGTTTTTTTATTTCTAAACAGTGTTTCAACAAACATCTGTGTGCATTCATCTTTGCACTTAAGTGTGAGCATATGTGTGAGACAAATTTATTAATTTATTCAATGAATATGTATTGAGGACTTTTATATGTGCCAAGCGCTTTTCTAACAGCTAAGGATGAATAAATTTTTAGAAGTAAAAGTGCTGAATCAGAGTATATAAATATTTAATTTTGATGGATACTCCCAAATGGTCCTCCAACAAAGGCATTTTCTACCAATTTTTGCTCCCACCAACAATGTAAGAGTCCCTATTCCCCGTCCCTTTGCCAAGATAATAAAATATCAATCATTTTTATCTTTGCAAATCTGTTAGGTGAAAACCAGCATCCCATTGCGGTTTCAATTTGCCTTTGTCTTACTATGAGGGCCACTGAAACATGGCAGAGTTCCACGAGTTGCCCTGCTCAGGAGTTGAGACACAAGCTTTTCTATAAAACATATCATTAAATCAGGAAATTTGCATGTTGCAGGAAGTTTGGCGTTTTCTCAATCCTTGATGTAGTCCACTCTTCACTTTCTTCTCTCCCCATTCCCTCCTGCCCTGCATCCCACCATTTATATGTTCTTTATCCATCTGTCTCACAGGGCATTTTTGGTATATGCCATGCACCTATTTTGGCATTTTTCAGAGTGTGGTAGGTGAAGGGTGCGCAGATAGGACAGGAAAGAGCAGGTACTGATGCTGAAAGGCCATGCCATTCTCGTGGTCCATCAGGAAAGCTGGCCCAGCCTGGTTTGGTGGGAAACACACCTGGCTTACCCATCCTTCCTTTCCTGCCCTTGGGCCTATTCTGGACTCCCTGATCTGCCCCTCACATTTCTCAGCTCTTTGGCTCAGTCCCACATCTCTACCTTTAACTCTCTCAGCTTACCTCTGGGGCCTGAGGCCTCAACTCACCCTGGTGACTCCCCCTCAGCCACCCGTTCCTGTCACCAGCCTTTAGACTTCCTCCCTCCAGCCTCCTCTTCATTTCTTCTGCACCAACATACTCTCACCAGACCTGCCATCCCTTCCGCAGCCTCCCTGAGTCAGTGTCAGACCCATCCTTGACTAGTATGCCCCAGCCGGGAGCACACACCTTCCCACAGCCCTGCTGAAGCCCCCAGGCCCTGCTTCTGAGTGTTGTCTTAGCCCTGGATCGCTGCCCACTGCCGCCATTCTTTTTATTTTTGTCTTCCAACTCTGCAACAATTCTATCTCTCTGGGCCGTGCACTTCCTACCTCTCTTACTTTTCTTAGTCTCTCTCTCTCTCTCTCCTCTTGACTCTGCTCCTCTCCTGTTCTCTCCCCTCCCTTCCCCTTTCTTCTTTCCTCCCTTCCTCCCTTCCTTCTTTCCATTAAAGTAAACATATTCAGCTTTAAAAAAAACACGGAATCAACTTAAAGAAAAACAACAAATTAAAACTCTGGTGTGTAGATTTGGCAAAAAAGCAATCAAGATAACATGCAAATGACTGATGTTTGAAGAGAATGCGGACTTGCTCTGTTTACCTGGGCTAAGGAGGCAGTCCCATGTTTCCTTGTCAGACCATGTTGATGGTTACAATGTGGATATGGAGCGAACGTTCCTGGACTGGCTTCCAGCTTGCTTGGCTGTCGTTTATGGAGCACTCATTACATACCAGATGCTCTGCCAAATTATTTTCCTGCATCCTCTCTTAAATCCTCACAATAGCCCTGTGAGGTACCCAGGACTACCATCCTTATTTTTTAATGGAAGATACTGAGGCACAGAGAACTTGAATAACATTGCCAAGGTCATACAATGTAGGACTCTGAGGCCCGGCTGGTAAACGCTATTCTCTACTCCTTCCCAGCTGGAGAAGAGCAGGATTCACTTAGGGACACATCAGTGATTTGTGAAGTGAGCTGAGCCTTCAGTGTCCCATTTGGACTGAGATAGAAGCCATCGCAGTTTGATCTGCATTTCCCATTGGCTAGGGACCAGGTAGCCTTGGAGTTCATGGGGTGACCATGCTCATGGGCAAGAATGAATTGAAGATACAGTTGAACCACCCCCACCTCCACCTCCATCGTCAGCCCAACTCTCAGTCTTATTCTCTCCTCCCCCTTCCTCGTAGGCAGGGCCACGCCTGATACTTCTCTGCATCCCTAATGCCTACTCTGTGCCATCTGTTAGATGAGAACAAAACAAAATGCATTGAAAACAAAATTTGTGGAAGCAGGATGTGAGCTGAGCAGGAAGAAGGGCTTTGCATTAGGATGTGTGAGAAAACTTCCCAGTAGCGTTGAGTAGCGTAAACTCCAAAGAAACCAGTCAGGAACCGGGTATGAGTCTGCTGACAAGGCGTGCACTTGCAGAGGTGATGATGGCAGGACCAGATGGAGGAAGTAACCAGTGATGGCAGAGGCCTTGTCTGTCTGTTGTCCCATAGAGTGACACATTGTGCACACACACAGAACAAAATCAACAGAATGGTCGCAAGCCCATGCGTCATGAAACCCTTTCACTGAAGGTTGTTGGTAATGTCTCAGTTTGACAGAGGACATAAGGTCAATGCCACGTGTGCATTTCAAGTGGAAAATGACAATCTGGTCTTTGCACAAGATGGCTAGAGCTTCTCATTGAAATTGTATGGAATATGCAAGAACTCTGCCAAATCATGGGCTTGGCAAAATTTTGCCTGTTCTGGGAATTAGGTGATTTGAGGGTTTCTGTTTGGTTTCTGAGTGTGTCACACACATGGCTACATTGGAATGTGGAGACCCTTGTCACGTGGGGCTTTTCTTTTCTCACTGGTTCTGTTTGTCTTCCGCTCTGTGTCTTTGGCCAAATTTGTCTCCCTATGTTTTCCTTTCCTCCATTTATTCTATTATCTTGTCTGTCTTCTCTCTGGACTTGCTTTGAAAAGAGAAAAAAGAGGAAGCACATTCCATTGGTAGGATTTTAATGAATGAATGGCTATTTCCATTCATTCTTTTTATTTTTTCCCCCCTAGGAAACTGTTTCGATGCAAATTGCAATAAAAATGAATTCTTTCAAGTAGTAAAATACAGGAAATCAATGTTAGTCATTGAAATCAATTGCAAATATTACAAAAATAATTTTTGTCATCAAAATTAATATATAATCACACATGTTGATAATAAGATCATTTATTAAAAAGAACAATAGCTCCCCCCTCCAAAGTATCTCTGCAGAATGCCCTGCTTCTCTGTGCTTATTTCTTAATTTTTCTGAAGCATTCTCTGCTTCTTTCAGCTTCTTCTATCCCATTTTCAGTTTTCTTGGCTTATGAGAATTCTTTCAAGCTTCCTTTTTTCCCTAACATATTTTAAATCTTTCAATCCAGCTACTAGTTAAGGACCAGTAACCAAAGCTGTTCATTGTTGAATTTAACGTACCCAATCAGAGTGACAACACCCTGCTTTCTTTGACGGGATCTCTGCCCACCTACTTGCCCACTTCCCTAAGAATCTCCTCTAATTAAAACTCAGTTATTTAGGAGCGTGTTTCATCTTTGGGGATTGGCCTTTCTATTCCCCTTTCCTCTGAGCCCCACCACGGTGTGCTTACTGCCTCCTCCTGGGCACCTGGAGAGCCCCCTGTGAACTAACAGTGCCAAAGGAGCAGCAGATCCCCTCTGCTCTGAGGGCTTTCTGCAGCCCTGGGGGTAGTGGATTTGCTACCCAGAGAGCTGATAGCATCAGTACACAAGCCAATTGGGCATCCATACACCCACTGCTTCTTGACCCAAGAGGAGGCAGAGATGGCTACCCCTGGACATCCCAGGGGACGATGGCCTGAATCCTCTCTCTACCCTGGCTTCCCCCAGAGGCCAGGCGTCTCCAGGCCTTTCCCCCACAGTCTCCTTTCCTGCCTGTAGCTGTGTGCTGGCCCTTCCTTCTGGACCACAAAGGGCTCTGTAGACAGACATTGTGTGTTGTTTGCCAACATGGGGGCCGGGGTACACAGAGGGGGCGAGGGAGAAGCCATCTGCTCTCTCCTTTCACACGGACCTTTGCTTTCTCCCTTTCACTCTCCCCCGATCTCTGTCTTTGAATGTGCATACAAAAATGAAAAAGCAGTTGCTAATTAGAGCAAGAGAATGGGAGTGAGCCTGGAAGAGGGATACAACAGAGAGGCCCGCTCCCGTGCAAATCGGCCAGCTTTTAAGAGCCAGGGAAGGAAGGACAAGGGGGCCCTGAAGGGGCTTGGGGTTTATTTTGACAAAATAAGCAACAAAGCTTCTTCTTCAAAATGGGAAGGCCGAGCTTTGTCTTAACCTCCCATCATAGAAGGGGAGGAAACAAGAAATGACAGTTTCCCGTAAACTCCCAGGGCTGGCGGCTGGCGTCCACCTACTCTACCTTTTCTTATCTTTTTCTCTCTCTCAATAGCCCAGTAAACAATAGTCTCTATTTTGGGGGACTTTAAATGTATCCTTTTATTGGTAATTTTGTTCTGCCTGATAGAGAGAGTGGGAAATCATTGGCTTCTTTCCCCAGGCAGGGCTGGCTGGGAGAGGGGAGCGTCCCCACGCAGGAGCAGCTGAGTCATCAGGAAGCCCCCGCTTGGAGAATATCCTCCAACAAATTGAGACTTTCTTTCAGAGTCCCCCCCAGCCCCCACTCCTACTCTTGGATCACCCAGCGATTTCTTTTTCTAACCCTGCATCATTAAGTGTTCCAGGAGCCGTCCTGATGTGTGTGCCGAAGTACTGGCTGCCCCGTGTGTGGCTGGGGGGACAGCAGCCAGTGTTAGGACAGGGCTCTGCTCAGAGGGTTCCACTACAGCCAGGGCTGGGGGCACCCACCTGGCAGTTCTGCCATGGCTTACCATGGAGCCGCCCCTGCATCATTCATTCAGGCTCACTCTGAAGGCCTGGAGGTGCCCAGGTGGACTGACTTTGGAGAGCTGTCAGTCATGGTGAGGGAAGGTTATTGAGAGATGCAGTTACTCCTGGTATAAGGTGAACAGATTGATGTCGCAGCTATGTGAAGGTTTTGGCATACAGGCCCTGTGCATTGAAAAAATGAGGTTATTTTCCGATTTCTTGTGAATGTAAACAAATGAAGACAAGACCGGAGGAAGCCTCATCATGGGGCATGTTGGTACTAACTAGTCAGGGAGGAAGAAAGGAAAAGGAAATAGAACCTGGAAAGAAAGGATGGTAATTTGTTCATTCTCTTCCACTGGTAGCTGCTGAAGGCGATGGATACACACGAGAAGAGAGAATGACCCACTGGAATCTATTGGGAAGATCCTCTGATTCTGGGATGAGGTTTCAAAATGCACTTTCTGGGTGTCCATGCGCAGTGGGGCTGTCTCTAGCACACAGGTGTCAGCTCTTGGTATTGTCAGTACTTTTTATTTTAGCCATTTTAATTGGCGTGTCCTAGTATCTCATAGTGGTTTTAATTTGCATTTCTCTAGTGAATAATGATGTTGAATATCTTTCATGTGCTTATTGGCCATCTGTTTATACTCTGTGGTGAAGTGTTTATTCAACATTTTTGCCCATTTTAATTAGGTTGTTTTCTTACTATGGAGTATTGAGATTTCTTTATGTATTTTGCATACAAGTCTTTTTGTTGAATGTATAATTTGAAAATATTTTCTTCCAGTCTGTGACTTTTCCCTTCTTTCTCTAAACAACATCTTTTACAAAGCAAACATTTATAATTTTGATGGAATCCAATTTATCCATTAAATTTTTTTTATTAAAAACTGAATTTTAAGAGCAGTTTTAGGTTCACAGCAAAATTAAGAGGAAAGTACAGACATTTTCCATATACTCTCTGCCCCTACCCATGTGCAACCTCCCCCATCATCAAAATCCCCTACCAGAGT
Organism: Myotis daubentonii; assembly: GCF_963259705.1. NCBI lineage: Eukaryota > Metazoa > Chordata > Mammalia > Chiroptera > Vespertilionidae > Myotis > Myotis daubentonii. The sequence goes on along the minus strand of NC_081853.1, from coordinate 31,972,145 downwards.
GACACATTAGCACCCACAGTTCATAGTTTACATATGGGTTCACTCTTGGGGTGCATTCTGTGGGTTTGGACAAATTCTTAATGACGTGTCCACCATTACAGAGTATTTGCACTGCCCTAAAAATCCTTTGTGCACTATCTATGCCTTAATCTCTCCCCACTCCTCCACCCTGGACAACCACTGATCTTTTTACTGTCTTCATAATTTTGCCTCTTCCAGAATGTCTAGCAGCTGCAATTGTGTGGTATGTAGCCTTTTCAGACTGGCTTCTTTCATATGAATTTAAGACTTCTCCATGTCTTTCCATGGCTTGATGGCTCATTTTTCTTTCTTTTTTCTTTTTTTCATTTCTTTTTAGAGCTGAATGATACTCCATTGTTTGGAGAATTTATTCTTTTTTATTTTTCAGGTTATCCAGGTTATGGAGACTTTTGGTGTCATGTCCAGCAATTCTTTGCCCAGTCACAGGTCACAAAAGTTTTCTCCTAATCTTATCTTAAATGTTTTATAGACTTACATTCCACTACATTTAGGTCTGTGATCCATTTTGAGTTAGCTCTTATTGAAGGTCTGAGATTCATTTTATTATGATTTTGCACATAATATACAGTTGTTTCAACACCAGTCAGCTGTGTGGATGACGTCACCTCCTCTAAGCCTTTGAGTGTTACCACCCTCCTCACAGCGTATACCACCTCAATAGCCCTCCCATTTCCCCTACCTAGATTTATTTTCTCCATAGCACTCATCATCTCTAACACAGTGCAGTTTACTTATTGATTGCATGCACCATTTGTCTCTCCTCCCTAGAAAGTAGTCTGCATGAGGACAGGGATTTGAGTGTGTGTGCGGTGAGGGGGTCTGCTTGTTCACTGGTGTGTGCTGAGTGAATGATAAGGATTGGATGCAGAACTCTTCCCCTGGGGTTCCCTGGGGCACATGGCCACAAAGGGGAAGCTCCCAGGTAGTCCAGTCAGCCTGGATCAGATCAGAAGTGAGCTGCCCTGAGCTAGTCCCCTGCCTCACAGGTTCATCAGGCCAAACAGGTCTGTCAGAGTTAACCCAGCACTCTGGGCTGGGCTGTTCTTTCACACACCCGCCCACCATATTGTTTGAGACTCTAAGAACTTAAGCAATTAAACCGTTTTCCCTCTCAGTCTTAAAGTATTTGTTTCTTGAAACTTAAGCTTTATCCTTTTTTTTTTCCCACCCTTATACCCCTTGAAAGACAGAAAGATCTCTAATGCCTTGGGAAAATTTCTTAAATTTTCATCAGCCCTCAATCCTGGGTGTTAGAAGGGACTCAGAGACGAGCTGGTTGGCAGAGCCGGAGGACAAGCTGTTTAGGAGGCAAAGGTGGCTGGAATGGAGGCCTTCGACTGGCTAATGGCACTTCAGTCCAAGCGATGAGGCTTACCTCACCAAGTGGGAGGCCCTGGGAACCCAAGAAGCAAACCGTGCAAAGATATGGGGAGACCAGAAGAAAAGTGGGCAGATTAAATAAACTGGGGTGGGGGGCTTAGTGGATTCTGTGCCCTTCCATGGAGCCCCTCTTCATACAGTCCCTACCCGGAGTTCTAGCATCATTCTACTCTAGGCCTCACCAGTAGCCTGTGGAGTGTGTGTAGGGCATTGTGTCTCCCTGGGGTCTCCTCTGGAATTTCTGCATGGGAGGGCCTTGGGCAGCAGTGTGGTTGGCTGGATGGGGAGTGGGCTGGTGGGCATTTGAAGGCTGCATTTGCACAGCAAGCACACTGTTCTTAAAGTGAATGCTAATTTGGAGTTCGGGGGCAATGATGGGAACAGGATGGGAGGCTGCTGCTGTGTCTGTCAGGCCTGGCTGGTGGCAAGCATCTCCAGAAAGAGCTGCCCCTCCCCATCCTCACTACCCAGGCACAGCCCCCTGGATACCAATCCACCGCCAGTTCCAAGTGCACCCCGCGGGTCCAGCGGGTCCTGGCATTCTGCCCTCAGCTCAGCTAGCCGAGCTCTTTGATGATCTCTCCACAGCTCAGGCTCCTGGCCTGTTTGGAATCTGGTCACATCCTATGTTCATTCCCAGGAAAGCAAACCCACGTCGTCTCCTGTTTCTGTCTCATTTCCACCGCTGGATGGACCAATTCAGCTAATTTTCCCTTTTGATAAACTTTGCTTCATTTCGGTAGGAGGAGCTGCTGATTTTGAGTCATCAGAACTGCGAGGTGGGAGAACCCAACTTGTAATATTTCTTAAATTATACTTTAATGAAGATGCCTATTAACACTTGTAATAATTCACAGAAAAGAAGTCCAAGCAGAGCTGGTTGAAATATCTTCCTTTGTCTTTTTTTTTAATTTAAAGTGTTACCACCTTAAATGGAGGTCTTAATTACAGAGCAGAGACGGGAATTAGCAGTGTCTGAGAATCCCTTCTCGCGTGTGTCCTTGGCCACACCTCCCTCCATGGCTCCGAGGGAAGACCTGCCCCAGGAGAGGCTTCCCCTCCTCCCTGGGCCTCTCCCTGCCAGCCCTACAGAGCATCCTTGCTATTCACCAATGCTGCATGCAGGGCTTCTTAGCTGGATAGAAAGTGCTTGTGTCTTTGGGTCTTTCTCTGAGAATGAATATATATGTGTGTATATGTATATGTATATGTATATGTATATGTATATGTATATGTATATGTATATTTGTATATATATTCTCAGAGAAAGACCCAAATACGTATAGTTAAAGAGGTCATATCAAAACTGGATTCCCAAAATTGTGGTATGATTTAAATGTTTGCTTTTAACACAAAAATTGCAAAGGTCTATGTCATACTATGAGAAGACACTTGCAGGGTTTATGAAATGTATCATGTGCAGAGCCCTAAAGGCAGGCTGGCTGGATAATGGGACACAGTTTTAAGTTGTGATGGACTTTTTTTCAGTCCTGTGAGTACATCTCACTGAGCTTGAATTTGAGGCCTTTCCCAGATGGAGTGGGGACAGTTGGCCCTCCTGGCTTGCCTCTGACAGCCCTGCTCAGCCTCTGAGTCTGGGAGGGTGGCAGCTCTGACCCGGGGTCCCTTGTGCACCTGCACCTCTCAGGCTGGCCTCAGCCCCATCCCCTGTCTCTGGTCTGAATCCTCTTCTTGCTCTCTCTACCACTTGGTGGATGCTTCATGGACAGAGCAATTTTGAGTCTGATTCAGAAGACACGCAAATCTGATGCCCGATTGAGCTGGGGGCTGCCAGTACAGCCACTTTCCCTCCTTGGGCATGGGGAATGTGTCATCCTGCAAGAGCCCTGCCCCACAGCGCCCCCTGTGGTCTCAGATGCTCATGGGCATCTCTGTGCCCTGACTCCCAGGTCTGCAGCCTGTTCTAAGGTCAGACAAACAGCAAAGAGACTGCTTTCTCTGGCTGTGTTGATTGGCTTCCTTGTCTCTCCGAGCAGGGCAGGGGGGGCTGATGGTTAAGGGCAGGTAGACCAAAGTTCAAAGCACCAGAGGAGACCTCACCTCAGTTCAGCCTGATGGAAATGTTCCCTGCCTCTTTATTGTGGGGGAGCCAAGTATAGGTCAGGCAGTGGGAGGGGAGCTCAGCAGTTCTCCTTGCCTGCATTCCTCTCCTTCAGGGGGAGTCCTCTGCAGAAATACAATGCCCAGGAGTGGCAAAGGTGGGTTGGGGTGGGGAGCAAACATCTGTGGAATACTCAATCCTAGAGGAAAATGCTACAGCTCAGGCTGCCAGGTCTGAGTGGGAGAAGGTGCCTTATCTCTTTAGGGAATCTGTTTCGAAAGGTGTTGACTTTGTTCTACTGAGTTAGGAGTGTTGTCTGATGTGGACAAATGCAGAGAAGCATGTCTGTGGGAGGGATGACCCAAAGGCCAGTGGCAAGTTGGTGATGTGGCAGAGTCCTCCCCTAGTACTCCGGGTTCACCCATTTCCAGATTAATTTCCCTAAATCCCAGACTGGGTCAGTCGTAGCTATGTGCACCAATGCTTCTAGCTCCCCGTTGCTGTAAGAGAAGGTTCTCAGGCAAGCATGCCAAGAGTGCCCACATTCACACTAACATCACAGTCCCCGTACCCAGCCTGGTTGGCAGTGTAGGTTCTAGAGCCAGACCGCCTGGGTTCAGACTCTGCCATAGCACCTACTGGCTCCATGACCTTAGGTAAATTACTTTACCTCTCTGTGCCTCTGTTTTCTCAGCTGTAAAATGGGCATAATCATAACCTACACTCTAGGGTGGTTGTGAAAAATGGGTGAATTCATGCTTGCAAAGTACTTAGGACCTTACTGGCTCTCAGGGAGCATATAAATTAGCCATTTAGTTATTCTCCACCTCACACATGGCCTCCTGGAACCCCTCCCACTTCAACTCCAACCATTCAAATTTTAAATCTCATGAATCCTCCAAGACCTACCCCGACTTCTGCCTCTTCTATAAAGAGGTTATGCTTTCTTGCTCCAGCTGACAATTGGAAATAATCATTGACTTTTCTATTCATACCTGTCTCCTAGCCCATTGCCTATTTGTCACCACTTCTCTCTGCCCCTCAAATGCCTGAGGCTGACTGTGGGGCCCTGAAGGGCCAGCAGTCCCAGTCTGCATCATCCCTCTGTTTCTCGCAGGGCGAAGGGCCGCCAGTACTTCTTTGCTAGTTGGGCTGCTTCTGCGCTTTGCACCTCGCTGCCTGTCTTCCTTCTGCTCTTTGCTGTTCTCTTCTCCCTGGCCACCGCACCACCTCCCCCCCCCCCAGTCTCCCTCTGTTTCTCTTCCTGTCTTCCTCTCTCCTCCCTTTTGAGTCTCCTTAGTTCTCTGACCTCCCCCACCTCTCTCTTAATGAGAACGTTCACACATCATATTGATTTGGAGTTTTAAAAAGCCAGCATTGATTTTTCTGGGGGACTTTTCATGATCTTATTTTAAAATGTGGGAGGAAAGCTGTTTCAAAAGCTGTTGACTTTGTTCTGTTTCGTTAGGAGTCGATGTTGGAAACTCTTTTCCAGAGACTCAGAGACCTTAGGGACTCGGATGCCACATCTGATGAGCTGGGGGTCAGGACTGCCCTCCCTTTCGCAGGTCCAGGCTGGGGCAGAGAGCGTTGGGCAGGGGGAGGCTTTGCACAATGGCCTGGATTGAGGGTGAGGCTAAAGAGCATCGCTAGAGAGTGAGTAAAGACAAAGCAGACATATTGCAGGCCTCATGGGGGAGGCACAGGTGGGAGGAGAACAGTCGTGGGAATTTGCTGGTGAGGCTACGGCTCCTGCTGCTCTGGAATCCGAGACAGGTTACTGGGTCTGTCTCATGTCCTCCCACCTGCAGCACCTATGGACCTAACACCTTTGCCGGGTGCCTGGCCCTATGCTGAGGGCTTTGTTAATATCACCTCATTTCATCCTTCCAGTAACCTAAGGATGCAGGTCATATTATTTACAGGTCATTTTATGAATAAGACGAGATTATAGGAATAAAGTTAGCAAAGGACAGTAGGTTGACAAAACAACTATCTATAAAGATGGAATAATAGAAGGGTCTAAGAGGGCAGAATGAAAGGGGATGATATGTGTTGCCACTGGAAGATCTGTGTTCACACATGTAGGCTACATTCAATATTTTTTTGGAATGAGGCTGGAGACATATAAATAAATCAACAGAATTCAGTGAATGGACTAGGATATTTGATGAAGGGAAAAGAAAGGCCAGGAAGTAAGATGATCTGTAGTTGAAGATCTGACACTTATGGTCAGAGGTTGGTGCTCCAGGGGGACTGGTTGATTGTTGCCAGGTCTGACCTGCCCCACACCCACTTTGGTTTCTGCAACCATGAGCTATGACCACCCCTTTCCCACATGAGTTCAAGATGCAACCCTTTCTCTGAGCACTGCAGCCTGGCAACGCCCTGGCAGATGCAGAGCAGCTTCCTCACCTGGCACAGTAAAGGCAACACTGGGCGGAGCCAATTCACAAGAGCCATGAAAGGGGCTCAAACCATCTGAGATGGCATGGAACCTTTGGCCTGCTTGCTAACTTCCTGATATTGTCTAGATTTTGTTACTGAACAATTTTGCCCCCCCTTTTCCTCTGGCTAGCTTCTCATTTTGTGGATTTCGGCTTAAGGGTCCTTACTCAGAAGTCACCCTCTCTCCTCCTCTGTGTGCCTATAACACTCATAATGACCCAGGCATTTCTTCTCTCATGTCACATGCACTTCCCTAAACAACCTCTCCAGCAAAATTGCCTTCTACAACAACAGTGCTTCTGGGGGAAAGAAAAGTTAGGGTTTGCTAATCAACACTTGTGGAACTTTATAGCCAGAGCCCTGAGAAAGAAGCAATGCTAATAAAAATAAACCTCTCCCAGCCTTTGCACCCAGCCTGCCAGTATGTGGATTCTTTGTAGCCTTGAACCCTGGGGCACTGCCTTCCTCTTGGAAATGTGGGTCCTGGAGGGCACTGGCCTGGTGTTGAGACCCAGTGTATCAAATTTAAAAATCCAAAAGGTCCTTGTGAATGTTTTAACACTGGCAGAAATGTCTTCGTCGCTTCTCCATCTGCAATCCTGCCTTCATAGCTTAACAGAGTAGAGGAGGAGAGGTGCTTGAAGCTGCTAAACAGCCACCGCTTCCACTAAAGGAAGCACTTGTGTAGACTTTCAGCTGTGCTTCACATGTCACAAGGCCCGGGATGTGGAGGAGGCTGCCTCAGAAATCCCCCAGCTCCTGGCCTGTTTTCTTTTAGCAAAGATGTGCTCTGGGGAGGGATGGGAGGGGGTGACAGGAAATTCATCCTGGGCAGAATGGACTGCTGAATCCTGCATTCCTTTAATTGTACCTCTGGGGCCCACACCGTGGCGATTCCCCCAAAATACCTATTCCCTCATTTTCCAGCTTTCTCTTAGGGAAGGTAGCAAGGCTCAAAATGCTTCCGGCAGACTCCCCTTCAGTGGCTGGGCACCCTCTTGTCCCTTCCCCTCCAACCTCCCCCATCTGTTTCTCACCATCATTCTAAGCAGTTTCAGTTTTCCTAGGGTTACAGTCTACCCTGGGGCCCCCACTTCGCTCCTGGGGTGAGATATCCAGTTTTATTTTGGGGGGGTGCTCCCTACAAGGTTCATTTTCTCTGACTCTCCCTGCATGCCCTTCGCCCTGCCTTTTAGATGCTTCTGCCTCCCATCCCACCATGGGAGGAGTGAGTTTTCCATTCTTGCGAGATGCCTCTGGCATCCCCTGGGTTGTCTATGGGAGATATAAGGGGAGAGGCCTGACCCCCATGAACAGGAGAAACCATCAGGGCTTGGAACAGAGCTTCCGGCCTCCCCAGGCCAGGCCAGCAGGATGGCTCTTGGTCTGGGGATGAAAGAATACAAGGTGTTTTCCCCACCCTTTGTTTCCGCTGGGCCTGTCTGGAGGCTCCCCAGACGGTGTCATCCACGTCATCCAGACTGGAAGAGCCTGGCAGCTGTGCCATAGCCACACACCAGCCTGTGGCTGAATTAGCCCCTCTGAGGGGGCAGGGAACTGCTTTTGGGACCTCAAAAAGTGGAGGTGTAAGCCTTTTCTTTCTCCTCCATATGTCTCTCCCCCAATAGAATGAATCTCCCCCCTTCCCAAGCCATTGAGTTACCAAATTCTGTCCATTCTACCATTGAAGATCTCGGGAACCTTGTCTTCGTCTCCATTGCCCCCACCCTATTCCAGTTGGGCCCCCTCTGGGCTCACTGGCTCCTGTCCTGACTTCCTCTCCCGCATGGCTGCCCTAGCGGTTTTCTCCCAAACTAAAGCTGGCCCTGGCCACCTATGCAAGATTCTTCAGTTTTCTCCATTACTTCCAGGATAACGTATGACTCCCCACCCCCTCAGCAGCAGGGAATTTAGTAATCTGCTCCTGACTTTTTCTCCAGACCCATCTCCGACAGCCTTACTTCAAGCTTCTGGACAGACGAGGCTCAGGGGTTCCAAAGTGGAGTCTGGTCTTCAATGTTGCTGACACACTCTTTCCTCTCCCTGGAATTCCCATCTCTTTCAGTTGGTACAGCTCCAGCTCTGCTGAAAGGGTTCCTCCTTACTAAGCCACCCCAATGGTCCCCCACAGGGCATGCCAGTAGCTCTGGCTTCTCTGTCCCCGATGCTTTGTGAGTGTCGACTCCAGTGGCATCTATCACACTGTATAGGCAGTGTCCTCTCTGCGGGTCTTCCCATGAGACTTGAGCTGTCTGAGGGCAGGAAGACCTCCAGTCACTTCTGGGGCTCCTCACCTGGTCCAGTGCAGGTATTACAAGAACTCAGTCCACATCTGTTGAATGAATGAATGAATGAATGAATGAATGAGAGAGGGCTGTGGGGCTGCACAATAATGCAAGAGGTGGTAGACACTGCTGCCGCCTGGCTTCAGACGAGTAACATAGAACCAGCCTTCCTGGGTTTCCTCTCCCAGCACACTGTCCCCGTGGAGGGGGCGGCCAGGGACCTTGTTCTTGCCATCCCTATGATAATAGCTGGTCAAAGCCCCAGGGAAACAAAATAAAGGTGTTGGAGGATTTCTCTTTAGGGAAAGAAATATTCTCAACTTGTGTTTAGAATGGTGTTACAGCATCCTCTATCTTAGGAGTTGACTGACAGCAGAAGTGTACTTCAGTTATTTTTAACCTGGAATCTTTGGAAGAAATCTAGTGATTAGATCTTTAGAAGCTATTGTGTAATTCGAAAACGTTAGTAAAGGACCACGTTTAAAGGAAGAAAGAAAAAGAATAACCAGATTGATGCTTTTCAGTTTTCTCTGTAACTTTAGACTTTTGCTTCAGAGGAATTCACTGTCTTCAGAAGGGGACAACAGGAGTGTGAGCATTGTGTATGCGTGTGTGTGTGTGTGTGTGTACATGTGTGTACGTACGTGTGCACATGCATGCATGCAACTCCTTTCTCCATAAATAGTTTAAGATTACGTTTTTGCCTCACAAAGACGTTTTAGGAAGAGCCTCTTTCACTCTGTTGACAGCAACAAGGAGCTTGTGTACAGGACGTGGCGGCAGCCTGCACTTCTTAGAAAAAAAAAAAAAAGAAGAAAGAAACAAGTGTTCGAATGACCAGTCCAAGACCATGTAGTCAGTGCGTGTTATAGATGGTGTTTGAGCCCAGATCCTCTCTCCCTAAATCATGTTGTTGTTGTTTTTTTCACTGTTAGTTTGATACCCACATGCAGAAGTTATTTAGTTTATCCTCATATTGCATTGCTGTGACCTTAGCTGATAGATTTGTGTTTTGTATACCTCTTGCTGCATAACAAATCACCTTTTTACTTGACTTCAGTCCTCTGATCAAGTCATTAATTTCATAGCAACCATGTTTGTTATTCCCACAATTTCTCTGGATCGGGAATTTGGACAGGGCACCGCAGGGTTGGGTTGGCTCTGCTCCATATGGCGGGGGCATTTGAGTGTCTGGGAGACAGAAACATTGGGAGCCTTCTTCTCTCACGTGTCTGGTATAGCTGTGGGCTGGGATCACTAGAAGGCAGAATTCAGCTAAGTGTTCTGGAACCCGGGAGACTTACAGGGCCCCCCCCCCCCCCCCGCCAATGTGGTTTGAGCTTCCTCATAGCATGGTGGCCAGAGGACATTTGTCAATGTAAGACCCACCAGTTCCCTCTTCCACTGACATGACTTTCAATGACATGAAACACAACCCTTGCCAACCCATAATGATGATAAACATGTATTTGGTGGATCCTTCCTTAACAATTGATGGTTAAGCATAACAATGACTATTATTTCACTGTTTTTGAACCCTTACAATAAGCCAGACACTTTGCTAAGAGTTCATCCCTCACTGTAGCTTTGAGTGGTTGGCTCTCTTAGGCCCATTTACAAGTGAGTCAGTTTAGCCTTGACAGGGCGAAGTCACTTGTCCAAGGTCACACAGCTACTAAGCGGGTGTAGTTGAGGCTTAAGTTTGGCCTGAGTCCAAGTCCTTACTCTCCATTGGGTACATTACTTATCTTTAATGCTCATGCATTTTTTCTCTTTGAATCAGAGACCTGGAAACCACAATCAAAGATCATTCTCTGCAGTTGTACTTAGCGCTTAGAAGGCAGGGATCATTTTCAGTGATTTCTGATTGTTTGATTTCTTTTTGATGAATGAATGAAGTAGAGAAAGAAAGGAAGGGAAGAGAGAATGGAAGAAGGAAAGAGAGAAGGAAGGAAGAAAGACGGAGAGAGGAGGGGCGTTGATTCTTTTCACATAGAAGGAAAGATTGACGGTGAGGGGGCAGCATGGCTGTGTGCGAAGGCAGGCAAGTGTTCTGATCCCACAGAAAGGTGCTCTGTAAATCAGCAGAGCTTCCCTCAAAACCCGACCTTCAGCTCTGCCCTCAGTCTACCGGTTCTGTGCCTCAAAGCATCTCATTACTGCTGAAGAGGTTCTTCAGTCTACCACGTCTGAACCGACGGCAATTAAATACACAGATGTATTCCTCCTCACTCAGCTACTGGAAGGGAAATATTTTTGAAAATATGACAACTCGGTATCACAGCTCAGAGAAACTGGAGGAAGAGAGAAAGGGCTACAAAGGAGGCCTTAAACAGAATTTTTAAAGGTCACTCTTTGATTTTGTGTGTTACTTTCTAAAGCGGCATTTTGAGATTAAGGGGGTGGGGGGGAGCCCTGTGAATAGAACAATTATGGCCATGCAGTTAAATAATGGTTTACATCGGGGATCAACAACGGTCGGCGAGGCCTGAACGCATCGGCCTTTTCTGCAGCCGGCCCCATGTGCCAGGTGCAATTTGTTTTCCACGATTGCTTAGTCTTTATCAAAAGAGCAATCTGCAGTCCCGTGCTGTTCTTATCTGGTGCACGAGCCTTCGACTGCGTCCTATGTGTCGATATAAGGCTTGGGTTAACCTAGATTCCTTTAATGCGGCTTCTTGATGTTTTTAATAAAAAGGCTCCCCTTTGTGTCTTTCAGTCTCCAACCTGGAGAGTCAAATTGCTTTGTTCAGTGTTTACTCCTTGTGTGTGCACACACGTGTGTGTGTGTGTATGTGTGCCCTTGCATCAAATATGTTCATGTGCCCCTGCGGGTGTGTACACGCACGTGCATGACCACATATATGCTAGTGACTACTCTGTTGGCAACTTTCGTCCTGGAGGTAATGTGTAAGTGCCTAATTGCATTTGTTATTTAGCAATTAACCACTCGCAGGTGCAACTAGTTGTGAGCACAGTTCTGCATGCGTGACTAATTGCAGGTGTAAAAGATTCACCTCTTCAGTTCCCGTCATGGCTCAGTGGGGCTCAGTGCTAATTCCCCCTCACAGTCTGGGTTCAGACTCCTCTTCTGGCCAGAGGATCTCCTTGGGAAGGGGGCCCTGGGGATGGTGGGTTTCAGAGCAAGAAAGGACATGGAGGTGCAGGGGAGCAGGACAGTGTCCTTGGGAGACTCTCCATGGAGTCGGAAGCCTAGCCGGTGAGCTTCGTCTCCACCACGCTCCCAGCAAATCAGATCGTTTGGGTCCTTGGGCTGCGAACCTCCACAGCAGGTGTCTGGCATCTCCTTAGGAACGCCCTCTGGGAAGGACTTTGTTTTTCTGAAGGGCCTGCGGTGGGTGGCTGCCTCTCCTAGGTCCCTCTTCCAGGCAGGGACCCAAACCCAAGACCGAGGTAGTGGGTGGGAGTCTGGACAAGTATTCGGGAGGCTTGCATCCCTCTGCACTATTGCTGCCACACTAGGTGGCAGTTACATCGTTGGCCCCAGCAGTTCATCCACAAAGCGACGGTGACATTCTCCCCCACCTTTCTGGAGGGCTCCGCAGGTCCGAAGGGTCAGGTAAGTGTGACTTTGGTTATCTTTGGTTATGGACGTGCCTGGCAAAGAATAAATGCTGTGTCCTGCAAGGCAGTGGGCGACTCTGGGTGGCCATAGGGAGTTTCTTATGTGCAATGCGTTCGTGTTAAAAATTCTCCAAAGGGGCCAAGGGGATGAACTGGGAGTGGGGGCAAAACTGCTGGGCCTGAGCTTTCCTGGCTATGGCTGAGCCTCTCTCACCACCAGCTGAACATGAAGGCCAGGGAACAGTCCGACATGACTCTCTTCAGGGCTCGGACCCATCCTCCCTGTGGCCCCCCAGCTGTAAGCTCCCCTGCAGCGGGGCTTTCTTCCCCTCCCCACTAAGGCACACCAGCCTCGTGGACAGACGGCAAACCTGACAGCAGCAGCCTTCACAGAGCCCCTCTCCGCAGCTAAAGCCTAGAGGGGCTGGGGTTTGGGGGAGGGGAGACATGGGAGAAGGTAGAGTCCAAAGGAAGAATGAAGGCCAAGAAGTGGCTGGAGCAACATCAGATGCTGAGCAGACAGCAGAATAGAATATTCGTTCTCCAAGGAGCCTCTTTGGAAGGTCTGGGGGATTGGCTACTTCCAGGCTCCAGAGAGGGATGCCCAAAGCTCCAGAGAGGTCAGAGCTCCCAGCCCAGGGCCTGTGCTGAGCCACCTGGCCATGTTGGTGGCCTCACACTGATCCAGGCATGTTTCCGGGGGTGAGGATGTACCGCAGGTGGCGTGTGCTACAAAAGGAGGGTGTGATTGTGGGGGCCTGAGGCCAAAGGAGAGATGAGGTGACAGAGAGAGGACAGTCATGTCACACTTCTCCTTGTGGGCAGGATGAGGGAGTTTGGGTGCCCTTAATGGAGGGCGTGGAGCCTGGTGGGGACCTCATGGAGTTTGTGATCCCTAAAGTTTACTCCAAGGGGAAGCTGGATTGGTGGAGACCACCACCCTGGGGTCACAGTTTTAGTTGAGTCCTTTTTGTTGCACGGCTGAACTTCACTTCCCCATCCTGACCCTTGGGTTCCTACTCTGAGCCACCTTCTGTAGACTCCCTACAAGACTTACGTTGACCCCTGGGACCCTTGGCCTGCCCCTGAGTGGATTCATTGGAGCTCACCAGGGCTATTAAACGCAGCTGCCTGTTGGCGTTAAGCTAAGGGGCCTTTTGTGCCTTTTATTTCTCCAGAGACTTCAAAGCTTCTTGAAAATAGGAATGAGGACTTTCCTATATGTACTTCACCACTTCTACTTGTGCCTCAGACTTCTCCTCTATAAAATGGGATAATGAAGAACCCATTTAGTAGGGCTGTAGGGAGGTTTAAATGAGATGAGTAAAATGCTCATGATGTTAACTAGAATGGAGCAAACCCTCACTAAACATTAGCGTTCGAGTAGTTACTGGTGGTGGTGTTGTCATTCTTAACTTTTACATTGCTGAGGCTCCTTTCTTCCAAGAACACCTACTTTGCTGTAGATGGCTTAGGGTCAGTGTTACCCGTTGGCTTTGCATGTCAGAACCCCATAATTCGGAGGTTTGTGTGGTTCAACCCTGAATCATTGGCTCATTCATTACAGCAGATGGCCTTAGGGATGGCCCAGAAGCCTCTGGTCAGGAGCCACGCCCGATTCCAGCCAAGCAGAAAATGTGTTTGCCCCAAAATGTGGCTATTCCTCACAGATTTCACTAACAGCTCAAGAATGAGATGCAAATAAGAAGGCTGTATTTTCCCTGTTGCTTTAGGTTATAAATTCCTGCTTAACACACCAGGTCAGGATGTGGTGATTCAAATGCCAGCCCTTCCGCTTCATCCCACGATCCCCAGGAGTGACTGTTTTCCAGATAATTAAAGAGTGTGAGTGCCAGGAGAATCCCTCATGATTATTCCATGAAACCATCCTTTTCATTTGGGAAAAGGGGTGACAGAGTGTTCAGCAAATTCAGCCAGGGTTCAGCCAGCTCAGTTGCTTCACCTCTTAGATGCTTCCTTTTAAGTCATTCCTGTCAAATGCAATGTGGCATAAAGGAGGCTTTCTTAATTGCCAGTCCAACAGATGCATTGATATGTGGCTCTGTGTATGGCACTGAGCATCCCAGCCTACGTGCAGCTGATTTCAGACTTTAGCGAGAGCATTTGGAAACACCCAGGTGATGCCTTGATCCTACTTACCCACCTGGATAATGGAGGCCTGAGGCAGAGAACTCTAAGTTTCCAGTCCATACTGGACCACTAGCCCATGGGCTTTGGACCAAAAATGATCCCCAAAATATCAGGTTACTAATAGAAGCTTTCCATTAAGGACACACACACACACACACTCCAAAACAAGAGAGCTGCTTTCCATCATTGATGCATCTTTTTTTTTTTTTTCTTTAATGGAAGGTCAGTTTAACACCCAAAATCAGGCAAAGGGAGGATTCTTTTGTCTTGAATGTAATGTGTATCATCGTAGTCCTAGAACTGCCTAACTGTATGTTTCCAAAAATAAAAGGGGAAATGATATAATCTCAGAATTTAAACAGTTAAGAATTCAATCTTTGTAAAAATCTTTGTGAAAATTTAGTCTTTGTGGAAATCTCACTAATCACATTTATGCCTCTAGTGTTTCTCCATTCTGGCAGATTCAGTTGTGGGAAGAGCTGGTCTATCACTGATCATAAGATGAAGGACATTCCCTTTCTTCCTTATACAATTCCTCAGAACCTAGTTAATCATGAAATATTGGGCACTCATTATTCTTCAGCCTATTATGACTCAACATTTTGATAACAATACTAATAATGATTGCAAACATTTACTAAGCATGTAGTATGTATGGACACTGTCCTACCTAAGTACCTTAGTGATTTTAACCATCACACCTGTTAGGGACTGAATTGTATTTCCACCAAACTCACATGCAGAAGCTCTAACTCCCATGTGACTTTATTTGGAGATAGTACCTTTAAGTAGGTGATTAAGGTTCAGTGAAGTGATAGGGTGGGATCAGTGACCATGTACAGAGAGGAAGAGACACCAGAGCTCTCCCTCCACACACACACACAGAGAAAAGGCCATGTGAGGACACAGTGAGGCCATCTGCAAGCTGAGGAGAGCGAGCTCACCAGAAACAACCCTGCTGGCACCTGATCAGAGACTTCCAGCCTCCAGAACTGTGAGAAACACATTTCTGTTGTTTCAGCTACCGGTCTGGTATTTTGCTACGGCAGGCTGAGCAGACTAATGCCAGAGTACTGGGGGTTTGTACTGTCATCAGCTCCATTTTGCCGAGGAGGGCTCAGATCCCCGTAGTTGTGACTAGCTTGTCCGAGGTCGGACAGAAATTGCGGAGCTGGGCCTTGTTCCAGGGTCTGAGCTGGTACCCAGTAAGCAGCCTGCCTTACTCTGAGATTGGAGGGGGGCCCAGGCCCTTGCTCTTCAATCGGAGCCCCGGGCTCTGTGTTGTGAAAGGCCTGCCAGCCCAGGGGGCTGTTATGATAGAGAATGAATATAAAGTCCTGGGCTCTGAGCCGGGCACATAGTAGGCAAGAGCTGAAGAGATGCCAGTGGGATTTGATGAGGAAATAAATGAATAGTATGCTGAGTATTGGAGATAGTCCTCAGCTTACTGTTTGGTAACCACAGTTCTAGAACCGCTTAACTGTATTTTTTTTTCCCAAAGAGGAGCAGTTAGCCTACTTAAATGAGTAAATATAAGCAGACATATCACTGTCAGGTTCTACAAATTGTATGTTGAGGTGCTCACTGCCCTAACAAGAGCAGCCACAGTAAATGAATGCGCTGTCAGACTGAAATGGGACTCTCAGTACAAGGAGATGCGTGCCTCCCCCCAACCCCCCACCCCCACCCCCACTCCCACCCCCCGGCTTATGCGGATGGATACTAGCTGCGTGGCCATGACGGATACTCAGTATAATTATTCAGGCATCCACAGCCCTCAGTGAGGTCTTTCCTTGTATTACTTATAGGGATTTGTGTGTACTGCAGTCCCTTCCCAAACACTTACTCTCTTTTTATGAAATTCTGGTATCCTTGGATTTATTTCTGTCTACTTTGAGAATTTCTGTTTCAGGATACCCAGGTTTTAAATCACTGCTGTTGGGGATAATTTAGAGGAATGGGTGGGTGGTAGGAGAAAAGAGAGGATGGGTGGAAGGCAGAGCAGCAGGAGATGGTCCACAGTGTAGTGTGATGTAAGTGGTAAGTGTGAAGGGCGCAGTGGGAAGGAAGGAAGGCGAGAAGGAAGGAGAAAAGGAAAGAGGAAGAGGAAAGAGAGAGGAAGGAAGAACAGAGCAGGAAGTCAGGGAGGAAGGAGGGGAGGAGGAAGAAGAAGGAGAGAATGAAGGAAGGAAGGAAATAGGAAGGAAAGAAAGAAGGAAGGAAAACGTGAGATGCCTTCTGTCTCAGTCTGTTCTGGGAAGGTGACTGAGATGTGCCTGCCCTGGGATCAGAGTTCCAGAGCAAGGGCTGAGAATCTATCTATCCAGCCATGTTTGTAGGGCGCGGTAAGAAATTAGACACTTTACAAAGCTCTTCTGTGTAAAATAAATAGAGATTCCTGAAAGTATTTCAAACTTCCTGACTGTTTTGTGTTTCTGGCATCCCAGTGGAAGCAGTGAGGCAGGGTCCAGTAGCAGGTGACATAAATCGAAAAGTCTGGATATTTGATTGGAGGGCGTGAGAGGGGAAAACAATGTGAATTAATGTGTGCACTGACTGCACCAGAGCGGGAACATTACAAATGTCTTTTCAGAACCAGAGAGGGAGATTTTGAAAATGTTTGAGCAAACAGAGGCTAGTAAATGGGAATTGCTAACATGGAAATAAATCATAATGATTACTTTAACTTATACAACATGTTATTGATATTTTTGTGTGACATCTTTATTTTTTGAAAACTGACTTTGTTTTTATTAAAATCACACATTTCTATTAACATTTCAGAGAAGCAAACAAAGAAAAAAGGTTAATGAGGAAAGTGAAAAATGACTCAAAAATGCAGACACCACCATGGTTAAATTTAGGTCAACACCACTTTCGATGGATGTGTCTCTATAATCTATCTTTACTATAGTTAGAAAGATAGATGGAGAGTCAGAACTAATTTTAGAAAAATGTGATCATGGGAATCCTTAAAACATTAATTTAATTTTGTTTAAATATACCTGAAGAAAAAGAAAGTACTATAAAATGGAGGAAATCGCTACATTTGATAAATGTTTCTTCACCACAAAATATATTATTTCCTGAAAGATGCTGTTAAAAGTAAGAAAGAATATTATAAAAACAATGAGATTTGAATCATTATCCTGAACTTCATATTTCAGTTTTAAATAGTATCAATTAACCTCTTGCTATGAAAGATGAGGAAATTGGTATATACTTCTGTTTCTTCTATTTCCTTCCATTTCCCTGCCTCCTAATTTTTTTAATTTTTTAAAATTATCTTTTCAATTTAAGCTTTATAGTAATTTCAGATTGTTTTAGTTTTATTTCCATATTTAAAAAGACTGTAAGGACTCCTAGCCACTTCATCACAATTTCTCTATAATGAAATCATTATTTTGATTGATCTCTTGGTTGATCTAATTTCATTATGATGTAATTTTCCCCCTAAAAGGACTCCCCATTACTTGAGGTTCTGCATCTGTGAGAGCATCTACCTGTGAATGTCACTGTAGCCATGTCTGTGGGTGGCCTGTGTTTCTCTTTAGAGCTGACTTGTGGTTCTGTTTGCTGGCTGAATACTTCTCTATCTTTGAATTTCAGCAACTTCACTAGGCTCTGCCTTTGCCTTTGCTAATTAAGCCTTCCTTTTAAGATTGTTTTTTTTTTCCTACTAGCTCTCTAAAAACTCTGGGTTTTCTTGGCCAGAGCCTCTAATTTAGGGATACCAGTTGTCCTCCACAGATTATGTTGAGCCTTTTCTTCTCTTAATTATTTATTTTCTACTAGGGGCCTAGTGCACAAATTTATGCACCTTGAAGGAACTGTGGGCTGTGAGGCTATGGTGGATACAGGGGTGGTTCTCGGCCCATCCTCCACGCCTCTGCCTGGCCCTTCTGTCACGGCCCCAGTCCCCACTCCTGCTGCCAGCCACCGCTCCCATGCACTTATGGCTCCAGCCCCACTCGCACTGTTGCCGGCGTAGAGCAATTGGGGCTGTTGCCAACAGCAGGTGTGAGTAGCGACTGCAGCTGCCCCAATCGCCCCTCAGGAGCAAGGGGAGGTGGAGAAGCCTTCAGGGGCGATCGGGACCAGTGCCGGGCGCTGGCTGTGGTGCGAGCGGGGCTGGTATTGGTGGCAGGTGTGAGCGCCAGGCGGGACCATGGCACACGGGAGCAAAGAATTTTTAGTAAACACTGGAAGCTCACCCTGATGACAACAACCGGTGCCCCGCCTTGATCTGGCGTTCCCGCTCGCCTGCTCCACCATCTCGCTGCGGCCGATTCCCACCATGTTCCGTGCTCTGCCGCCTGCTGCTGATGCCCGCCATGTTCTGCACATGCCTCCTGGTGGTCAGCACACGTCATAGTGACCGGTTGTTCAGTTGTTCCGCCATTTGGTTTATTTGCATATTAGAGTTTTATATATATAGATGTATTTCCTCTGTGTCAGTGGTTTGATCTTAAACTCTATCAGTTATATAGTCATTTATATTTGTTTTATAATATTGTTATTTTGATCCATAACTTGTTTCTTTAACTGTGTAATCTCCCTTTCTGATTTTATTGTTTTGTTGTATTATCTGGTTTTGAGCTTTTTCATATTATTGAATTCTTCTGAAAATGGATCCTTATGGATAATTTTCTTCTTTTTCTTGGACTGTAATTTCTTCTATACTGACTTCTTTTTCTGTGTGTTTTTTTTAAATGCTACATTTCTATATTTCTTTTTTATTTTTTGATAATGGGTTAGCGTGTTTGCCCTGCTGTTCTTTTCTTTTCATGTTGTTCACACTGTGACAAGGGCAGCTCCATGCAAAGCTCCTTTTCACTATATGGAATGGGGCACTTCCCTTGACTCTCTACCCACTTTGCCTGAGGCCCATTTTTCTTTACAGCTGAGCTATAATTTGAGCGCCTTTCTGTACCTGGGGGAGGTGGAAAGCTCAGCTGGGTCCCTGCACATCTTCGATGGAGGCACTGTATTCCCCCGGCCTTGGATTTGTTAATGTTTCCAACCAGAGCTGATCTCCTCAAGTTTGGGGTGGTGATAGTGGTAAAACCTTGGCCTTGAATTGTTTCCCTGCTTCGGAGTGGAGCCCTGTAGCTTCTCTATCTGTAAGGGGTTAGCCCTGAAAAGCATAAGATTTAAAAAGTACCCTTTCCGCTTGCTCCTTTCCAATCCTCCAGATGAGGGGGACTAGAGGGATTCCTTAGGACTCTAACTCGCCAGTTGGGCTGGACTGGCCCCCAGATCAGCATGGTCTGCCTACCTCACCCCTGACCCCGCCACAAACCACCTTCCCCCTTGCTGGCCACCCATACTCGGGGCCTGCTTTGTGGCTTCCCACATTCTCTTCAAACCTGAGACTTTTCCGATATTGATCCTTTGTCTGGATCTCTTCGTCCTTTCTCCCTCTCATCAGATGTCTGGTCCTTAAGGAGGCCTCCGCACCACACACAGGCCAACCTTGTCATTCATGGGTGTGCACAGCTCTCTGCTCTCTGTGACACCGAGACCTGGTGTGTGGTGTGCCATTCAACTTTTTCGGGATTTTCCATTGGATATGTTTAGAAGCAGGCTGTTTACTTCCCTTATCCCTTTCATCCAGTAACACTCTCAGCCTCCACTTTTTCTAGCCGCATTTTGGAAACTTTAATCCTAGGTCACCTGTAAGGGAAAACTGCCTTTCCTTTTTAATTTTTGTGAAGGTCACACTGTCAACAAGCTCAATGTTGGGACCTAAAATTAGGCACTGCAGCCGTAGAAGCTTATGGTGCCCAGACACTAGCCCAGAACCTGAGAGGGTGGTCCAGGTAGCCAGTGGGCTGCCCTGGGATGCAGATGGAGGCCTGGGATCTGCTCCCAGGGCCCGACTCTGTAGGAGGCTCTCATGTCCAGCTGGAAGTTTATGGGTGCATGGTGATGCCTCTGAGAGAGGCAACCCTGCGTAGCTCTCTGTGAGCAAATGGTACATGCTCCAAACTCCCCTGGGGTCCCAGGGCGACACTGCCCAAGGTCTGGTCAGTGTGGTGAAAGCAAGCTTGTTTGTGTTCTTAATTTCCTGAGACAGAAAGGTTACACCAAGACAACATTCCACAAGAATTGGTTGAGCATCTGCTAGGTGACAGGCACTGTTGGAATCATTTGAGCATGAGCACAGAATGATCCTGCCACCGTGGAGGGATCTTTCTAGGGCTTGGACTTCCAAGGTAAATGGACCCTTAAATCCCTTGCACCCTCAGCCCCAGCAGTTGCTTCCTATAGCAGAGTAGAGTCAGATGGGGGCAGGGGAGAGCCCTGTTACCATGTTGCAACCCTCCAAGCTGGGAGTTCCCCAGGGCAACACCTATGTCATTTCTCTCTCCACCCACAGTGAGACGACAAATGCACCTGAATCTTACAGACCCTCCCTCTCTTACCTGATGGCTCAAATCCGGTCCCTCCTGACCTATCCCACCCTGGCCCTGCTGTTGTGGCCTTGGAATAGCACGGACAAGGGCTGTGCTTCCTGCCCTGTCTGTGGATTACCTCCCTTGTTTCTCACCAGGGTTTGGGGCTGATCCGTGGACTCCCCGCTCCACCAGCCCTTGTGTCCTTTTCTGAAAGCCTCTCCCTGATTGCATTTGTTTGTGACCAGCATCTTGAGGTCCAGAATGATGCCTGCCTGGCCAGAAGGGTCCCCCACTGGCAGGTTGCCCGTCTACAGTTCTTGCTCTGTCTCTCTGGAAGTCACAGCCGCATGGGCTGCCGGCTGCTGTGGAGCATGCCCCCTTTGCTCCCGGGAAGCCATCCAGTCTCATCTGATGCCAGGCGAGCCAGACCTGGGAAACAGATAGATCTAATCCTGGCCTTGGAGGGGACAGCTAAATTGTCAAGCAGCACACTAATGGGGGCTGCTGACTGCACAGGTATCTCTGGGTTATAAATGCCCAGCTCCAGAGAGTCTCCTAAGTCACACAGAGGACAACTTTATGATCCAGAAAGTAAAGCACTGAAACAAGATCAGCTTGTGACAGGCAGCAATTGATTGGGGATGGGAGAGAGCTTGGCTCAGGAGCTCAGAACTCCATAAACCATCAGAGCGCAGTGCTTCCTGAGGGAATATGCACTGACCATAGTACTGGGAGCCCAGGAAGCTGTGTGAGAGCTCTGACAGGATGCAGCCTTGACCTGGAGCACAGATGGGGCTGGGGTTCCCTGCACCACCCCAGTCTATTTCCCTCACTGCTCTCAGAGTCATCATCTTATGGTCCAGTTCTGACCATGAGCCTCTCCTGTGTGGAAAAGACTTCAGTGGCTCCTCCATCCCCCTAAGAGTCAGTCCATACATCTTACCATGGCATTCAGGGTGCTGTAGGATCCTGGGTTTGATGAACTTAACAGCCTCACTCAAGTCTGACCAGGTTTCTGAGTCTACACTCTAGCCACATTTAATGTCTCGGGTTTCCCCAGCTGTGACATACATTCTTACCTCTGCCTTTGGACAGGCTACTGATTCCCTTCACCTTGAAGGCCATCCTTCCCTACCTTCTTCTCCTTTAAATTTCTTTCACTGGTGCTTCAGGTTTTAGCCCAGATGCCACCTCTTCCAGGAAGCCCTTCAGGGTTCAGTGCCCCTTTCTTACGCATTCTGTGAACACCCTATTACAGCACTTTTCACAAAATTACGTATTTGCATTTTTCTATTTACTTATCTGTCTCCCTGTCAAGGTGTTGGCTGGGGTGGGAAATGATATTCTTTTAAGATTATTTTATCTCTCGGGCATGGTGCAGTGTCTAGGACATAGAAGATATTTGTTGAACAAATGAGTGAATGAATGAATAAATAAGTGATATGGTAAATGAATGAAGTAACATAGTAGGGGGGAAATTTAGCCTTCCCAGGACACCCCTTCTCCCAGTATGCCCTCCCCCTTGCTCCTCCCCAGCAGGCTCCTGAGGCCTCAGAGATATAGTCATCACAGGATCTCGGGCTGGATCCCCATTGCATGCCAGGAATGCTCTTATTCTTAGCGCCTCCAGACTCCTCAGTCATAACATCCTCCAGGAAGGCCTCCCTGAATCCATGGTGGTACAAAATGCCCATTGTGCCTTCCCCAACCTCCAGTGTTCACATTGCTCTTTGCATATGTAAGTCTTACCGTGTACCTTGTTGCCTTTTCATTGTGTATTTTTATGGCCCACTTTTAACTTTTTATTTTGAGATAATCTGTCATTATAATTATCTGAAATTATCTCAAAATAAATGCAGTTGTAAGAAATAATATAGGAAGACCCATGTGCCCTTCATCCAGCTCCCCACAGTGGCAGCATTTTGCGTAAGAATAGTAAAGTAGCACAATGAGGAAATTAATATTGATACCGTCCCTTGACTTTAATAAGATTTCACCAGTTTCACATGCACTCACATGTTTGTGTGTATATTTAGATCTATTCAATTTTATCACATGTATATACCAGTATTCATATATATGGCCACCACCACAGAGCAGCTGTAGCACAAGCATCCCTAGTGGTACCATTTTATAGCCATAACCAACTTCCTTCCTCTTCCTTCTCCCTCATCCCTGACAACAAAGCTCTTCTCCATCTTTATAGTTGTGTCTTTTCAAGAATGCCATATAAATGGAATCATGCAGTATGTAACCTTTAGGGACTGTCTTTTTTTTTTTTTTTTTCACTGAGCACAATTCCATTGAGTTTCATTCAAGTTATCGTGTGTGTCAATAATGTATTCCTTCTTACTTGCTAAGTAGCATTCCATGGTATGGGTGTACTGTAGTTTAACTGTTGAGAGATATGTGGGTTGTTGCCAGTTTGGGGAAATTACAATTAAAGCTGCTGTGAGCATTCACGTACAGATTTTTATGTGAACATAGTTTTCGTTCTTCTACATATGGCCAACAAGCACATAAAAAGACATTCGACATCACTAGCCATTAGGGACATACCAATTAACACTACAATAAGATATCACTGCACACCTACCAGAATGGCTAAAATAAAGAAATAGTGATAACACCAGATGCTGGCAAGGATGTAGAGAAACAAGGTCACTCATTCATTGACAGAGAGAATGTAAAATGGTATAGTCATTCTGGAAAAAAGTATTACAGTTTCTTACAAAATTAAACATGTGTTCAATCAGAAAGGATATATGCACCCCTATGTTCATAGCAGCACAATTCACCATAGCTAAGATCTGGAAACAGCCTAAGTGCCCATCAGTAGATGAATGGATTAGAAAACTGTGGTACATCTACACGATGGAATACTATGCTGCTGTAAAAAGGAAGGAACTCTTACCATTTGCAACGTCATGGATGGAACTGGAGAGCATTATGCTAAGTGAAATAAGCCAGTCAATAAAGGAAAAATACCACATGATCTCACTCATTCGTGGACAATAGAGACCATTATAAACTTTTGAACAATAATAGATACAGAGGCAGAGCTGCCTCAAACAGATTGTCGAGCTGCAGCGGGAAGGCCGGGGAGGGTTGGGGGGCAGGAGGTAGGGGGGTAAGAGATCAACTAAAGGACTTGTATGCATGCATATAAGCATAACCAATGGACATAAGACACTGGGTGATAGGGGAGGCTAGGGGACTGTCTAGGGCGGGGGGATAAAATGGATACATATGTAATACCCTTTGTAATACTTTAAGCAATAAAAAAAAAAAAAAAAAAATTAAACATGTGTTTAGCATATGACTCAACAATTGCACCCTTGGGTCTTTTAATTGTATTTTAAAGCAAGTTTAAAAAAATCATTTACAAACTCACCTTCATTGTAAAAATAAGAGTAGAAATACAATAACCATAAAGGAAACAACCTCATGTAATCTTGGTAGACATAACTACTGCTAATAGGTGAGTGTGTGTATTTCTTTTATAAACAGTGTCCTATACGTTCATGACTTTTTTTAATACAATATATTGTTTCTCCCTCCATGTTGTTGGGTGTCCCTGTTATCAAATTCAATGACTTATTTCACTTAACTTAGGCATCTAGGTCGTTTCAATTTTTTTCTCTTGCTACTATAAACAATACCTAATCAAGTTTCTTGTTCAAATAGTTTTGATAACTTAATGGATGACATTCTCAAGATAAATTCTAATAAGTGAAATTTTTAAATTAGAGTTTTCCCCATTATTGAAGCTTTTGACCAAAATTCCTGACTGCCTTTCAGAAATGCTATCCTGATATACCATTCATATCCTGGGTGCCCAAGAAAGTGACCATTTCCCCCCGATGTTCCCAACAATGACCATTATAATTCTTCTGATTCTAGTCTTATAGCTAAAAAATGCTAAATCTTATTTTAATTCAGATTTTTAAATTTTATTACCAGTTGGACTAAGGACTTATTTGTACCTCTCCTATGGTGAATTCACTGTTTATCTCTTTACCCATTTTCTATTGATTTAAAAGATATGAGCCTTTGTCATACATATTTCATTTTTTGCTAGTTTTGTAATTTGATTTAGTACTGTATTTTTGCCACAAACTTTACCATATTTATGAGTGCAGGCTATTAGTCTTTTTTCTGTGTGCTTTTCCCTTTGTTTCCTTCTTTGAAAGTTCTTCCTTACTCTAAAATGTGAGTTTTCAACACCATAATACTTACACTGAAAAATTGTGAGTACCTTGGGGCTGCTGTTCCCATGTTGAGTCAGGAAGTTTTCTTAATACAGTGTATTCAATCTTTCATTTCTCTGCACCGCCCCCCACCCCAATTTGTTTGCCAGCTTTTTAAAAGAATCGTAATTCTTCACTACATCAGTAGTGCCTACCATGCTCTCTGTGCCTAGCATTTAATATATAGTTTAAACTGGGACATAATTGCTAAGAAACAATGGAGAGAGAGAGAAGAGAAGAGAGGAGGGGAGGGGAGGGGAGGGGGAGGAGGGGAGGGGAGGGGAGGGGAGGGGAGGGGAGGGGAGGGGAGGGGAGGGGAGGAGAGGAGAGGAGAGGAGAGGAGAGGAGAGGAGAGGAGAGGAGAGGAGAGGAGAGGAGAGGAGAGGAGAGGAGAGGAGAGGAGAGGAAGAATAAATATGAATGAATGAGAACACTGGGCTTTGAGGGACATGGCAACAGCAGCAGGAGGAAGATAAGCCAGCAAGGGAGACAAAGAGTCACACCAGAGAGGCAGGGAGAGAGTAGAGCCCGTGGAAGGAAGCACAGGATGGGTGGGAGAAGGCTGAACAGGGAATACCGGCCAGTCATGGTCTTCTTAGCCGAGTTGCTGAGAAGGGTGTTGAGTGAAGCGGATTTGACGCCTGGCCAGTCACCGGTGACCTTTAGTTGTAGAAGCACAATAGAGACAATCCCTTCCCGAGGTGAAAGGCTGAGTGGATTGAGGAAGTGGAAGCAGCTCAGTACATATTTCAAAGAAAAGTAAAGAGACACAAGAGGGCTTGAGGGGAAATCGGCATGCCGGAAGGTTTTTGTTTTGGTTACTGTTGTTGCTGTTGTTGGAAGGGGGAAGATCTGATCTGCTGTGTATCCTAAGGGAAGGAGCTTGTGACTAGAAACAGCAATTTGCAAGATAGAGAAGGACTATTTGAAAAACCCCAGCCTGACTCGGATCTGAGGAGGATGAAATCAGATAGTTGGAGGGAAGGGGTTGGTCTGAGAGCTTCTTGAGGGTAGGGGCTGCCTTTCACTGTGACCCACAAGGTTCCTGGGCAAGGGAAGAGCAGGGGGCTTGTTGGATGGGAAAGGAAGACCCTGGGCTGCCATAGAGACACTGAAGGTGGCCAGGAGAGATGGGGAGGGCACTCACTCTTCTCTAGCCTCATAGTAAAGGAGGAGGGTCATCTGCAGGGGAGGGGATGGGAAGGGCCGGGCACAGCTGGGCTTTGTGTGGAAAAAGAAAAACAATTAAAGGGTAGCCTGGCATCTCTCTGGCTCAACCTAGGGGCTGAAGAAGCCTCTAGACATGATGTTGGATGGCACCACAAGATAAAGCATCTCAGGTGACCTTTGGCCCTTTCTAGAAGGCTCAGGAAAGCTTTCAGGAATTGGCTCTTTTCCTTACCTTTCAGGTGTTGTAGGTATTGCTCCATACTGTCTCCAGAGGTGGTAAGCACGTCAGCTGTGGACAGACAGTGAACTCTGTGGAGATGGTCCTTGTCCTCGATCCCCCAATCCCCAGACACCAGGCAGCACTTCTCCTCACCCCTCTGTACTCTTGTCTATCCCCTTTCTGGTAGTTTACCTCTCTAGGGACTAACTTGAACCCCTGAACTCGACTGGTTTAGCACTGTCAGCTAAGCAAGAAAACTGGTTGTGAAATACCCAGCTCTGAACTTCTGTGCCTTCTTGGGTTGGACAACGAGATCTCAATTAACTAATGCATCAGTTATTCAGTCAAACATCTTTGAGACCCTTGTGTGTGTCAGGTACAGACACCATAGAGGTGATGAGGCCAGCATCCCTGCCCATGAGAGTGTACATACAGCCAAGTGAGAAAAAAACTTACTTAAATATAAGCTTTAGGCTACGGGCAAACATTTTTTGGAGGGGTAGATAGTCCATTGGAATGAAAGGCAGAGGGAGGGATTAAGTGAGGTCTGGAGTCCTGTCCCAACCAAGTAGTTTCGTGATAAAGCAGGACCTTCCATTTGGTTGTTCCTTTCAGCGTTCTTCATTGCCCTTTCAAACAAATAATTAACCAGGCAAAAGTAATGCACCGTATTCTAGAACTCAACGCCCAGCACTACTCTCCAGAGTACTTGAACCGTGCCCCGGGGTTGGCATTGTTACAAGGAACTCTTGATGAGCATAATGCCTGATATTGTGCAATTGTGTGCAGTTGGCCTTCCTAGCATGGTTCTGTGTATGCACATCAATTACACGCATTTGGTATAATTTGTCTTTTTAAAATCACACCTTCTATTTTACCCCAAGAAGATAAATGGATCCTGCCTCCGTCTCAGTTCCATTGATTTTTTTTGGGTCCTATGGCGAAGCTATTATCAACACTAATCTCAAACCCTGCTAGGAGCCAGGAAGCCCTTAGAATACAGAGCACCAATTCCTGCAACTTCCACCTTATTTTTCTGTTCCTAGGCTTTTGTTCTGACTCCCTTCCCCATCTCGTTTTCAAATGTGATTTGATTATCATCCCACGAGGTCTGTTCCGCTGGCTCTGAGCAGACACCTTTCTACATATCTGACCTGGAGGAGGATGACTGAGGCCTCTCGGGAGGGAGCCTGCCCCTCCTCGGGGCAGGAGGTTTCTGTGACTTTGAAGACTCACTCGGTGGCCTCTCCTTCCTGGGAGACTGAAGCATGAGCAGCCAGGCAGGGTGAGCCCACACCCTTCATCCTGCAGCTCTCTAAATTACTTTTCTGGGGAGAGAGGAAGAAAAGAAACAGGGGCATTGGAATTGAAAGGCGATGGCACATCCGGGACGCTTTGGACAGCGAGCTCAGTGTTTGAAGATAGGGGTAGCAGTGGTGATATTTGTAGGCCTGAAGGGATGAATGTCAGACCTTTTTGTTTGCTTCACTTTTGCTTTGCGTCTGTTTCCCAGGGCTGCTCGGCATCCCCACCTTCTGCTGGACTCATGATCAAACTCAGGCTCTTTTTTAAAATATATTTTTATTGATTTCTGAGAGGAAGGGAGAGGGAAAGAGAGAGAGAGAAACATCAATGATGAGAGAGAATGCACACCCCCTACTGGGGACTGAGCTTGCAACCCGGGCATGTGCCCTGACTGGGAATCGAAAGGGGATCTCCTGGTTCAAAATAGGTCAACACTCAGCCACTGAGCCACGCTGGTCAGGCCAAATTCAGGATCTTTAAGCGTTCACGTACCACTTAAAAAACATATGGATTAATTTTTAGAAGGCAAAACATTCAGTTCCTTAAAATATTTCCGACAGTACAAAGGGCAAATGGTGAAGAGTAAGTCTTCCCCCACTGCTGACCCTTGGCCCTGGGCCCTCTGCACTGCTCTCCCTGGCTCCTGTGAGCTTCCAGAGACAGTCTGCACCCGGCACACCTACAGCTCCTCCTGCCTCCGCACTCCTCTGTGCTGCTTCGCCTTCCTGTTGTTTCAATATAGATCAGTGGTTCTCAACCTTCTGGCCCTTTTAATACAGTTCCTCATGTTGTGACCCAACCATAAAATTATCTTCGTTGCTACTTCATAACTGTAATGTTGCTACTGTTATGAATCATAATGCAAATATCTGATATGCAGGATGGTCTTAGGCGACTCCTGTGAAAGGGTCATTCGACCGCCAAAGGGGTCGCGATCCACAGGTTGAGAACTGCTGTTATAGATGATACCATACCAAGGCTCATACACCTGCCTCACTCTTAGGATTGCGTAGTAGTTTTATATGTGGATGTACAATAACTTATTTTACTAATCCCCTATTAATAGTTCTCTTGATTATTTCCAATCTTTTTGCCTTTGAAAAGAATACTGCACAAAAGAATTGGAAGCAAGGACTCAAATAGGTATTTGTACAAAAATAGCAGCATTATTCACAATAGCCAAGTGACAGAAATACCCCAAGTGTCCATCAGGAGATGAATGCGTACAAAAATATGGCTTGCTCATACAATGGAATATTATTCAGCCATAAAAAGGAATGACATATTGATGCATACTACAACATGGTTGGGCCCGGAAAACACTGCTAAGTGAAAGAAACCAGACACAGAAGGACTCATACTTATGATTCCACTTATATGAGGTACTTATATTGGGCAGATTCATAGAGACAAAATAGAATAGAGGATACTAGGGGCAAAGGGGAAAGAGGAACTGGGAATTATCATTTAATGGGTACAGAGTTTTATGTTGGGGATGATGAAAATATTTTGGATACAGTGGCGATGGTTAGGCAATATTGTGACTGTACTTAATATCCCCTGAATTATGTGGTTGTAAATATTTAAAATGATCATTATCATGTACTAGTACATATATTTCAATACAATAAAAATAAATGATAATTGAAACATAGGAATATGATACTGAAGCCTTACATAAAAAGCAATGCTGCAGTGAACATCCTTGTGCAATTGAGCGCTCTGCAGGAATGCAAGGACGTCCGTATGATATAGTCCCAGAAACGGGTTATAGAGGAAAAGAGAATGGGCTTCTTAAATTTTGATATGTGATGCCAAATTTTCTTTCAAAAGATCGTGCTAGGCAATGCACATATGACCAACAAGCTATGAGGTTGGCTTGATACCAACCACAGTCTGATATCAAACATTTTCATCTTTGCACCCTGACAGCTGAACTCTGGTGCCTCTTGCAGGTTGAGTTTGCGTTCCTCTTAGGTGTTAGGCCATGTGTGCAGTGAGTGTCAGAGACTCCACACATCAGGAGCCACCTTGGTCCTAGGTCAGGACAGAAATAGGTCAGGAGGCACAAGGGAGGGCTGGCTGGCTAGGGGACGAAAGGAGGATTTCAAACTCAGTTTACCCCTTCCGCAACCTCCCTCTCCTTGTTGCCTCAACTTTATCATATGATTCACAAACTTGGAATGGCGCCTTGGAAGAGGACCTAACATGGTAGGAGTCCTTGGTATGCTCCCTTCCCAGCCTTGAGAGCCACTGTACACAGGTAATGACAGGAAGCCCACTCCTTACTGATTGTTAGAAAGGTTATGCTCCAGCAATGCTCCTCCTGGTCTTCCAACCCCTAATTTTAAACCTGAAGAACCAGACCAAGTGGTCCTTTTCATAGCCAGTTACTTGCAAAAGTAAAGCCTGAAATAAATGATGGTGAATAGATCCATCAATAAATGAATTATCAGCAAACTCTACTCACCAATGCATTTATTACTCTATGGCTTCTACAGAAATACAGAATTCCTTAGAAGGGACCTCCTGAATTAGGAGGGCAGTGGGATGCCCTTTCTGAGATGCAGCCCTGCCCTGGGTCAGAGAAGGAAGGGGTTCCCACCTGGTACACCTAGGTCTCCTTTACATAGTGTGCTGCACAGCCCAGGCTTCTTGATTTACAACGTGCACTTGTCCTGTCTAAAGATCACCTTCTCTTGGCTTCAGTCCAGAACTCCAAACCCCCATGATCAGTCTGAGTGAATCTTAATTCACTCCCCAGTATTTTAACCATTTTGTCCAGCTTTCTGTCACTTCCTGATTTGATATACATTCATTTACACATTTTTCCTTCACTGTATGGATTAGCATGTTGATTAGGTCAGGACCTAGGGCGGCCTCAGGTGATGCTATCCCATTTCTCAAGGCTGACGGGTTACAGTTACTTAGCAGAATTATTACTAATGAGGTGCCTAGGGTCTCAGCCAACCATCAGGTCCATGGCACAATCATGAGGGGCTCAAGTACTCTGCTGAAGTCAGGACGACGGACAGTGGGAAGAGGTGGGGATAAAACAGGAAAGATGCTATTTGCTATTAGTGTCTGAGTTCTAAGTACTGAAAGTACCTGGTGCCAGAGACGTGGAGCACACTCAGGAAAAGCATTGGCTTGGTGCATGGAACTGAAGGGGTGAGAAGGCCAATTGTATTCAGACTCATAGGTACAATTAGAGAAAAATCATAGCAAACATATACACATACAGGGTGCTGTCTACGTTTCAGACACTATCCTGTCCCACTTACATATATGCACTCATTTATTCTCACACATCCTGTGGGGCAGGTGTAATTATTAACCCCATTTAACACATGAGGACACTGAGGCACAGAGGACGCTTAATGATTTATCTTGTCATAGTGTTAGCCTTTAAGTCCAAACAGGTTGGCTCCAGAGAGTGTGCTCTCAACCACTTCACTCTATGGCCCTGGGGAGCTCAGCCTCCATCATACTATGGGATGAATATCAAAGACTGCATTGGCATTTTCAGCTTCTAGAAAGAGGGCTTGGAAAACCCCAGGGGTTCGAGACTCTAGGGCAGGGGTGGGCAAACTTTTTGACTCGAGGGCCACAATGGGTTCTTAAACTGGACTGGAGGGCCGGAACAAAAGCATGGATGGAGTGTTTGTGTGAACTAATATAAATTCAAAGTGAACATCATTACATAAAAGGGTACGGTCTTTTTTTTTTTTTTAGTTTTATTCATTTCAAACGGGCCGGATCTGGCCCGCGGGCCGTAGTTTGCCCACGGCTGCTCAGGGCAATCTCTATGGGGCCTTGGTCCCTTGTGGAATCTTCTCTCAGTAGAGTGGGAGAGGTGAAAGTGACTGGTAGGAGGAGGTGTTAAATAATCTATCTCAATGGTGTCTCATCATGCTCTGAATACCTGGTGGCATTTCCTAGCCGAGTGGGAGAAAGTCTGGGTCAAGGAGGGCTTTGCCACCACCTGACACCTTGGTCTTCAGTTGCTTCATCAGAGTGAATAGATGAGACTGATCTGAAAGACAACTTCGGTGTCATTAAGCAAAGGTTCAGTATGTCTTGAGGTGGGGGACACAAGTCCCCTATCTGGGTGTCAGCATGGTAAGTGCATTTAATGCAGGCAGGCCCTTCACTGGACAGGTGTGGTCAACAGGGGCATGGACTTGCCTACCTGTCATGCTCTGTTGCAAAGTCACAGGGCCCCCGGCTGCCTGAGGAGAAAGGGAGCTGCAGAAACCCACATCCTTCATTAGATCCAGGAGCAGATGTGAGGGCAGTGGTTCTCAGCCCCAGCTGCAATTAGAACCTTCTGGAAGGTTGGAAGTTTGCCAGTGCCCCAGCTCACTGGCAGTCTGATTCGGTTCTCACACTTTGGTGGGAATCAGGATTATCTGGCAAGCTGCTAAAGCACACAAGGTCCTCATGAGCCTTAAAGGATGATGGGACATGGCTGTGACATTTTTTTAAACAAATATGTTTTTATGGAATTTTGTGTGTGTGTGTGTGTGTGTGTGGGTTTTTTTTAGAGAGAAAAGGGAGAGGGAGAGAGGGGGAAAGAAAGAGATACATCAATATAAGAGAGAATCATCGATTGGTTGCCTCCCACGTGCACCTTGACTGGGAATAGAGCCACAACCTGGCTATGTACCCTGACATAGAATCAAACCGGCAACCTTTCAGCATACGGCACAGCACTCAACCAACCGAGCCACACCAGCTAGGGCTGGGCTATGACATTTTTACTGTTTTCCCAGGGTGATTCTGATAACCATCAAAATGTGAGAACCAGTGGTCTGGGCATGGCTTAAAGCTCTGGGTGTGTTATTGTGCGGCTAAGGGAATACAATCTTCGGCTCTCCTGTGTCTAGCTGCTCTAGGTGCAGAGGGCAGCAGGAGACAGAGAAACGAAGGGAGGCCTCGGTGAGCTCAGTCAGAGTGGCAACCTGGAGGATGGGCCACTCCGAAGCTGCAGACACCAGCCTCGGAGGGCAGAGCCCTGGAGAGATCCAGAGTTAGCAAATTACTGGAGGAGAATTTTAACAGGAAACATTGCGAGGGTTTTCTAATACCTTGTAATGGAAAAAGTGTTTAGTAGATCTAGAACAGTTACGTTTTCAGCAGCTTATCTCCCAGTTTGACTTCTTTTCACATCACTGTAATTATTTTTCCTTAAGATTTATAAAATTTAAGTACTAATTAGAACATCATTTAAATCTGTCATTTAAAACAGAACTTTTTTGATTATGCTTTTTAAGAACCTCTTTTGTAAAAATCATACAATCTCGTTATTTTTTTTTCAAAAAATCAAGTAATATGCAAAAGCACCAAGAAAAAGAAAAAAATCGTTTCAAATTCCACCATGGAAAAATTATTAACATTTGGTGACTATCATAGCTCTTTCTCTCCCTCTGATAGAAAGATAGCTAATTAGATAAATTGAAGCACTTTTACAAAAATAGAATCTTACTCTTACTGTACACATATTAAAATTAAAAGCAATATGTTTAATTTGAATTGAATTTAATAGACAAAAAATTAAATGAAGCTGCAAAAATTGCTCAAGTTCAGAAATATTTTTCTCCATTACACATTTAAAAAAATGTTTGCAATAGATTTCTGTGAAGTTATTTCTTTATTTAGTTGGAGGAAGATGAGATTTATTCCCAGATTTAAAATTTCAGGGTTTCTATTGCTGTCCTTCCACCTCCCTCCACCTCTAGATTTCTTATGCTGCAGTTTTTACATGGATGAGGTTCGTAGCTGCTTCACCCATTCCCTGCTGCCACGGTCCCATATCAGGGGACTCAGGATGGCACAGAGGTTCGGCCTGAGACAAACTCATGTGGTTGTGAACTCATGCGTGGTCTTCCCCGGCAGTGCCAGCAGTGATGTCTGCCTTCGCGTTGGCCACGTTCAGGTGCCTTACCTTCCTCTGTCCAGTCACCTGCCTGTCTTTCCACTGGGGCTTCTTTCTCTGAGGGGAGTGATGATTCTCAAACCTTCAAGGGCATATGAATCGCTTGGGAATTTGGTTAAACTGCCGATGCTGGTGCAGTAGGTCTGAGGTGGGGCCTGAGGGTCTATTTTTCTAGCAAACTTTCTTATCATGTCAGTGCTTTGGCTGCAAGGACCACACTTGATGGAGAGGCTCTAAGCTCTTTTGTTTACTTTGAGGGTTTACCTGGTTCCATCCTGCACTGTGCCCCATAGCGGGTGGGTGCTGTGCTCACTAAATTGTGGCATTCTTGAGCATGCCCAGTTCTCCTTGCTTACCTGTGTGCACAGGGTAGGGAGCAACCCCCTGGGTTTAAAATACATAGTCACATACATTCCTTTGTTCAGAATCATGGATGTCCTTCTAGCATTGACTGTCGCTGTGGGCAGTTTAGGGGGAGCCTGATGGTTACCTTTTTTAGGTGATTTCCTTTTCCTCATCTGGATGTCCAGAGTACTCCTTCCTTATCCTTGAGGCTTAGTGATTCACCAGGAGTGTGTTGATTTGATCTTGGGATGTATTTGGATTTTCCCAAATGGCAGTTTCAAGCTTCCCATTCAGGAAACCTTACTCCTGGGTGCCTGTGAATGGGCTGTGCTCTACCTCTGGGTCTCTCCTGCAGAGCACTACCAAAGTGTGTGATGGTGCGTGCCTTTTGTCACAGGTGCTGTGGGCTGTCACCCCCTGAGGCCATTTCCCTGCCTCCTCCACTCTCTTCTGGAAGTTTCTCTCAGCCAGGAGCCCTCACCCTGGAGATGCTGGAGCTGGGGGTGGGAGGAGGCAGAGATACAGGTAGAGAGAAGAATACCCTCTGAGCTGGTCCACAGGTACCCACACTTTCCCCTGCACCTCGCGGCTCCCTTATCACTGGAGGACCATTCAGGACATAGCATTTGCCTTTAGAGAATCCAGCGCTTGCCCAAAGTCTGAGGACGTTTGTGTCAGCCTTCAATATTCTTCTAAATTCCAGCGCATTTTCTAGTATGTGGCTTGCAGTGGTAGCTGTTTATTTTAATGAAGCTTGATTTTTTCCCCTCTTCCTACAAGTAATAGCCTCTATACTTTGTGCATTTAGTTAGAGATTTGTAGGAGGAGATGCAGGGCTTCAGAAATAGCTTTACTTCCATCTACTTTTCTGTCTTGATTGAGGCCAGGATGTGGCTGAACTTGTTACACATTTAATTGGCTTATTTCTTCTCCCTTTTCCCCAGTTAACATGGCTGATGGGGGCACACATGACCTGCAGGTGCCTGACACACTGTTCCCACTGCCTTGGCTCCTGGGAGGCTCCCCAAAGCCACATCCCTCTCGGGGGGCGGGGGGGAGATGAACTGCAGCCCACGATTCTCAACTTGTTTCTCTGCAAAGCCTGTTGCACTGGCCAATGGTGAACCAGGAGCAAGTCTAAAACCACTCAACCCTCTGACCCAGCTCCTCGACGAAAGGCACTCACACCCATTATGACATGTACCATATTTGCATAGCTGTGCTTTATGGAAAACAGGGACTGTTGGCTGGAAGCACTTCAGGGATGACCCAAACCTCCCTTCTTCAGTACAGTTTCAAGCCATGATGTCATCATCGAGGTGGCACTTGACCATCTGAGAAAGGAGGCCCTGCCATCTCCAAAATAGTCCCCACCTTTACTCATTGAGGATCATGGCAAACAGGAGGGGGCTCCTCTCCACTGTGAGAAAGGGAAGCTGAGAGCACAGAAGTGGGAGTTACTGACGCACCTTGTTTCTACCTAAGGTCATGAAACAGGTGATGGTGACCCCACTGTCTCAGACTTTAGTAACAGATATCAGGGGACTCAGGATGGCACAGAGGTTCGGCCTGCGACAAACTCATGTGGTTGTGAACTCATGTGTGGTCTGCCCCGGCAGTGCCAGCAGTGATGTCTGCCTTCGCATTGGGACAGCTGTGGAATCAGCGCTGCCTACAGGGGGTAGGAGGTGAGCAGATTGCAGGCACCGGAAGGCAGCAGCCCCACACGGTATCACCACTGCATGCCTCAGAGTGCGTACGTCAGAGGACACATCTGGGAGAGTTGGCGACAGATTAGACAGACACTCAGGGAGAGCAGGAGGGGAAAAGGAGGAGGTGTCGGCCCTTGGGCTGAGGATCCTGGAGGGAGCTAAGCTCTACAAGAAAAGAACAGTCATTGTCTAGACCCTGCCTCCAGCCAAGATTGCAACCAACTCTCCCCTCACATCCAGCTCACAGCTGGAAACAACCCAGCTCTCTAAGGGTGCTTGTCTTCTTTCTAAACATCTCCCCCAAGACACAGCCCCAGCTTCCCTTGGTAACTGGAGGCTAAAGTTATGACTGCAAGAGTATTTCCTCTTGGCTGTGGATTTAGCACATTGTAAACACTGGATTGCAAATACATCAAGCAAGAGAGCTTATTACTACTTAAATTCATCTACTTTTTAAGAGTCTGATGAAAAAATAGCCATTCTGGAAGTTGAAGATGGGACTCTGAGTTGTAGTGGACATATGTCTGGTGGTAGGATGGGGGTACTACCCAGAATCTGAACACTTTTCTCTGCTTGAAGTATGGAGGGGGTGTCCGCCTGGAGAGTGTCAGGTAAACCGAAGGGCCTGGTGGTCCTTCTGCCCACTTCGTGGAGCTAAGGCATGGGCACGCAACCTCAGCCCAGCTACCTAGGTGCTCCTGACTGAGGCTTTGACTTTTGAGGGAGCAACTTAAAGATTTGAGAGAGTTGGGACATGTGCTGTATCTGCATTGTGTACTTGGAGGGTGGGAGGGCACAGGGGCCATTGGGAATGTGTAGCCAGGCCCAGACTCTCCCCGAGATGCAGCCCGGGATCTGGGGCTGAGCCTGCTTTGTCTCTTGACTTCCCAATGATTCTGAGCACTGCTCCCGAGCTTTCCAACAGGCAGCCTTCCTCTTCTCTTTTGTTTGTTTTTTTCATTTAATCACAGTCCATTTCTGTTGCTTGCAGCCAGGAATCCTCACTGATCCAGGACTGGTGCTGGGTTTTGGGTTAGCCAGGTGTTTCTTAGGGGGAAGGCTGCTTTAAGCAGGAAGACCATACCTATTGAGTGGATCAAGAAGTGTCCATTCATAGCCCAGTAAATGGCTGTTGAGTGTGTGCTGGTGGCAGGTACTGTGCTAAACACTGGGAGACGTGTGCCCTCATGGAGCTTATGCACTGGTGGAGACGTGCCTGTCCAGCTTCCAGATCACCATTCCTCATGGCTCCCACTGTGAAGCCTGCCTGGTTGGTGGGGGCAGGTACCTTTCATTCACAGAGCAGGTGCTGGCAGGCCTTGGGGGAGTGTCAGGCAAGGCGCTGGCATTCAACAAGGCAACTCACCTAGAGCCCAGCTTTCATGGAGGCACAAATAACCCACTCTTCTATGGGTTGTTACAGCTACTTCTCGTAGTTTTTGCTTTCTGGTTTTATTTTTCTTTCTTCTTATTTAATAGACCTCAAGAGGGAGAGATTGCTGCTCGCAGCCAATTACAGATTTATCCCTTGTCTTTAGTGGCAAAAGGGCATTGGGTTGCCAGCTTCTGCAAACCTATCTTTGCAAACAGATCATTGCAAATGTGTTTGGGGTGTTAGGAGCCCCCATGTGGCACCCAGACTCAGGTCCTGACTCCTGCTTTGCATGGCCCTCCCATGTGGACCTGGAGCCTGACTGTACCCCTTTGCGGGCAAGGCTGTAGCTCCTTTCTTCCAGTTCTGTACTGTTCTTGCTGCCATCCAGTGCCTGCTTCTCCATTCCTGAAGTCACTGGGCATCTCAGTGCCCATTAACTGGAGTCTGAGACTGCCTGGTTGCTCACAGTGACCCAATGGCCTTTGGCATTCCCCCGAGAGCAGGCAGGGATCTTTCCCAATGAAAAGGTAGCACATATCCTTCAAGCACCAATCCAGGGCTTCTTAACCTGGTGAACTTGAGCAAGGCCTGGGGCTTTCAAACACAAACTGATGCCAGTCCAGTCCCCACCCTTCCCTGGGCCTGCTGCCCACATGGGAGCAGGCAGTAGTAGTTAAAGAATCTTCTCAGGTGATTCCCATGAGTTGCCAGGGTTAAGAAGCCCTGGCCTGAAGGCTGCCTGCCTGGTGGGAGGAAGTGCCTTTCATTCACAGAATGCATTCAGAAAAAGAGGTCCTTTTCTCTTGGGATAACACTTCAAGGGAGATCCAAGAAAAGGTTAAGAGGAGGAAGGGTTAGGCCAGACCGAAAGAAGTATCGGTCTTGGCTGGTGTTTCTGTGGCTAGAAGGCGAGGGGGGCGGGGGGGGGGGGCGAGTTGAGAGCCCAGAAGTGGGGGCTGGACTCTCAGGCTCGGCCCTCAATATGGCCACATCTTAATATATGTCTTCAGCAAGCATCACATAAGTGTTTCATGTTGGCTTGCTTTTAATGGATCTGCCCTTTGGCCATGTTCCTGGAGAAAAGAGAAGGAGGAGCAGGCCCTTTTAGTCTCAACTCCACCCCACTACAACACACCCCTTCTCTGGTGGGGTAGAGGGCTCAGCAACAACTCAAAAGAATTTCAGCCCAAGACAAGGGCTGGGAAGGAATATGGAAGGAAGAGTGCCTGGGACTGGGGCTGCTTTAGAGAGGTAGTCGCGGAAGGCCTCTCTGAGGTGGTCACACCTGAGCTGAGGGCAGAAAAATTAGAAGCCAACCATGGGTAGGTTATCTGGGAAGAGCATTCCAGGCAGAGGACCCAGCATGTACAAAGGTCCTGAGGTTGGAAGATCTTGTCAAGGTCCAGGACCAGCACAGGGTGGCTCTCGCATAGAGTGAACGCAAGAGCCATTGAGATGCAGTCTGAGCAGTAGACCAGGGCCAGGTGCCCCTTCCCTCTGAGATGGTCAAGTGCCACATCAGTAACGATGTCATAGCTTGAAACCCTACTGAAATAAGGGAAGTTTTGGCCATTGTGAGGTACTTCCAGCCCACAGTCCCTGCTTTCTAATAAAGCACAGCTATGCACACATAGCACATGGCATCATGGGAGCATGCAGCTTTCCCCCAAGGAACTGGGTCAGTGGGTTTGGTGGTTTCAGACTTTCTCCTGGCTCACCATTTGCCAATAAAACAGCCTTTGCAGAGACACAAACTTGAGCTGAAGCTCATTCCCACTCCCCGTGAAGGAGGCCACTGGAGAGTTCGGTGGAGGGGAACAAATGATCTGACTTGAGTGAAATAATAACCATGACAACCACCACCCTGGCCAGCGTTT
This sequence comes from Myotis daubentonii, assembly GCF_963259705.1. NCBI lineage: Eukaryota > Metazoa > Chordata > Mammalia > Chiroptera > Vespertilionidae > Myotis > Myotis daubentonii. The sequence continues at coordinate 31,933,599 of NC_081853.1, read as the reverse complement.
CTGGACAGCTGGTTGCAGTGGAGTCAGAATGGAAGGGGGGTCTGTGAGGGGACTGAGGCTGAGAAGGGCCTCTTGTCGTTCCCATGGCCATTCAGCACTTGAGTGACAGGTAGAAGAAGCAAGGCCAGACTCCTGTCCTGTCCAGGGCCCAACAAACCAGGCAGGGCAATGCCCTCCCTGCTCAGGCCCAGGCCCCAAATTCTGTCAGGGTCCTCCTTCCCAGGGCGCAGGCTCCTCCCACTTGCCAGGGAACTCAATAGCCTTTCCCTCCTCTTCTTTCAAGACCAGAATTGGAATTTCACATGATAAGCAGGGCTTACACCCCACTCATTGGACCTCTTTCCCTTAAGAATATCTGTTATGTTTATTTCTCATGACTTTGGCCAGAAGTATTTTTTTACTGCAGAGATTTCCAGACGGTTCTCCCTGCTGGTCTGGGATTTAGCTAGTGGTGACTCCTGTCCCTGTCTCCAAGCAGCCATGAAGGCCTCGAGCTGGAGGAGGAGGAGGAGGAGGAGGAGGAGGCAGAATTGGCAGGCTTTTTCTTCAGGCAGGCCCGGAAAGATTGTTTAAATTTAGGCCTTACCCTCCCAGAATAAAAATAAGTTATTTTTATGTGAGTATTTGTTATTGAATTAAATATAAGTACGCGGCACTTCTAAGTTATAGCTCCAGCCGGGGAGCTGGGCGGCCTGCGTCATCCGGGTGCCGCCTGCGAGGCCATGCTGGCTTTCTGCTTCCCCACCCTCCGTGCTCATCCGTCTTGGTTGTCTCTTGGAACTCTGTCAAATGTAATGTGAAAGAAAGGGAAATTAAAAGAAAACAAAAGAGAGATTTTCCAAGAGGGGAAATCAGATTTGTCCTGAGGTAATTAAATGTGTGGGAAACCGAGAACAAAGCAGTACAAATAGTGTGTGTGTGAGTGAGAGGATAAATCATTATTTCCCAGCAGCCAGAGCCCTCTGATGCATCTTAAATTCGGGTGCCGATGAGGTGGAATGGCAGGGGAAGCGAAATGTGGGCTTTGTGTGGCTGCAGCTCCATGCTCAGGTGTCCCAGGCACCTGCACAGAACAGTATCAGCTTCCGGTGGCTCCCCACAGCACGGGGGGGGGGGGGGAGGGGAGTGGCGGGGGGGGGGGGCTGAAGGGAGTAAGAGAGAAACTAGGGAGCCACCCTGCCACGGTTGCAGGCATCACCCTCCACTTGCAGTTTATGCAGCCTTCCACTCTCACCTCCCTGCAGAATTGACTATCCCTGTTCATGCTCAGGGGCCTCAGTGCTTGGCTTTTCTTTTTATCCTCACCTGAGGATATGTTTATTGACGAGAGAGAGAGAGAGAGAGAGAGAGAGAGAGAGAGAGAGAGAGAGAGAGAGATGAGATGAGAAATACTGATTGGTTACTTCCTATAGGCACTTCAAATGGGGATAGAACCGAAATCTAGGTATGTGCCCTGACCAGGAATTGAACCTGCAGCCTTTTGGTGTATGGATGATGCTCCAACCGAAACACCTGGCCAGGGTTGGGCTTTTCTTTTGTCTCTCTTATCTGCTAAAGGCTGAATACTTGGGGTCAAGGACTATGTTGCTTTTTTTATGGCATTCCCAAGTGCCCACCACAGGGCCTGGCCTAGAACACTCAGTACGTTTGGGTTAAATGAACAAATAAATGAATGGAAACGGGAGAGACCCTCATGCATTCAGACACATTAAAGTCATCCCAGTGCCATCTCTGAGAGGTGCATCCACTGCGCCTGGGCTTTGAGGAGAACCCCAGGGAGGACAGGGTGGGGAGGAGAGCGTTGAGGTGGGAGGTGGTGTGGATAGTGGGCCTAAACAGATGGACAGGTTTGTGACGCTCCCACTGTGAAGGGTGCTTGCACTTGGAAGCTCACAGCAGTTACCCGCATCCTCCCCACACTCTGCGCAACTGAGATTGTGGAGACATAGGTCCTCTGGGAGATAGTGGAGGGGCCGGCAAGGCCTTTCAGCTATGGTGGTGGGTGTGTTGAGCAAGGACCCACATCCTCAGGAAGCTTCCTGAGGGGCATAGTCTACACAGCCCACCTGACACTCCCCTGGCCGAGGGGACCCTGTTGATGCTGGGATTTCCCTCTGGAATGGCCTTCCTCCCTTCGTCAACAACCAGCTCAGATATCGCCTTCCTCCCTGAGCTTAGTCTTGAAACCTCTCTTTACACGGTGACCATGATGTTCCTGTGGCATGGTTACTCCTGATCCACCTTTTCCTTCCCCTGCCGGTCCCTGAGCTGCACAGGGCATGAATCGCATCTCATTCAGCTAGCCTGGTAGGCTGCTGAATAAATCCAGAGCTTATTTCCTTTACAGACCAATTTCCTAACACTTTCTGAGTGACAGGGATTGTACATGGGCTTTAAGGGATGATCTCATTTCCTCATCAATGCTGGACAGGAGTGAATCTTGCCACCTAATGGGGACTGAGGGATAGAGATTTCAGGCCAAGGCTCTGCTTGGAGAGGCTGAGGCAGAGGGGGCCAGAGAACCTGTGTGTTCAGAGTGATCTTGCCTTTCTGCCAAGGCTTAGCCATCACAGGCTGCCCAGCCGAGCTCTGCATGTGGTGCAGCAAAATCCCTGGAGGCTGCCTATTGTGTTCCCTGTCCCTCAGCCTTCCTTTCTGGCATGGGAGGAGCTGGCCCCCAGCAGTGGGCTTGAGGACCCAGTGGGCTCCCACCTCATCCTGAGATTCCACTATAAGATATTTTTTCTATTTTTTATCATGGTAGAATACATACACCTACCCTAACCATTATTTAAAATATATTTTTTATTGATTTCTGAGAAGAAGGGAGAGAGAGAGCTAGAGACATCAATGATGAGAAAGAATCATTGATCAGCTGCCTCCTGCATGCCCCTTGGTGGGGATTGAGCCCGCAACCCAGGCATGTGCCCTGACCGGGAATTGAACCATGGCCTCCTAGTTCATGGGCCTATGCTCAACCACTGAGCCACACTGGCTGGGCTATCTTAACCATTTTAAAGTGTAAAGGTTAGTTGTATTAAGTACAGTCACATTGTTATACAACCACCCTCCATCTCCAGAACACTGTTCATTTTGTTCATCTTGAGACTCTACCCAGTAAATAATAACTCCCTATCACTCTCTCCCCGCCAGCCCCTGATAACTACCATTCTCCTCTGTTATTATGAGTTTGAATTATATGTAACATTTTCTTTAAGCATGAGACTTCTTTTCACTGGATTCTAAAAGTTCTTTAGCCTTTAATGTGTTCTTGTTAGAATAAATACCACTTTGGACAAGAAGACCTTCAGACTTATCAATGTTGTCAGCTTAATCTTTGAGAAACTCAGCCCCACGGAGATAAGAAGCCCAGAGGAGTTGGAGCGTAGGAGTTGGGGGGGGGGGGCGGGGAGAGGGGGGAGGTCCTTTGTCAGTGCTATGGTCTAAATACCTGTGACCCCCAAAATGTGTATGTTGAAATCCTATCCCCTGAGGAGATGGCATTAAGAGGTGGGTCTTTGAGAGGTGAATAGGTCATAAGGCAGAACCCTTACAAATGGGATTAGTGCCCTCAGGAAAGAGGCTCCATTGAGCTCCCATGCCCAGTGGGTCATGTGAGGACACAGTGAGAAGTCTACGATCCAGAAAATGGCCCTCCCCTGACCATGCTGGTACCCAGATGTCAAACTTTTAGCCTCCAGAACTATGAAAAATAAATTTATGTTGTTTATTAGCCACCCAGTGTATGGTGTTCTGCATAGATTTAAATAACCTGGCTGGCCGAGCTGGGCAGGGCTGCCCCCAGGAGGGTGGGTGAACCTTTAAAACTCTCTCCAACCCAGGACTCTGGGGCAAGGGACGTGGGGGGATGTGTGCAAAGCAGATGCTAGCTTTTATAGGAACTGCATTGCAGGTATCCACCTTTTCTGGCCAAAGACTTGTCTGTGGAAGAATATTCTAGAAAAACAATCATTTCTTATTTTCCAGTTACAGAAATAAAATATGCCTATTGTGGGAAACAAGGGAGATACGGGAACTATAAGAAAAAAAAAATTCTGCCAACCCTTTGTAGTATTTCATTTTAGCATTGTGGGTGTATGGATCATATTGTAAGCAATTTTATATTCTTTACCCATTGCACATTATATTGTGACCATTTTCTCTGTCATTAAATTTATTTGAGAACATCACTTTTAATGGCTGCATAATATTCAGTCTGTGGCTGATTCAGAATTTAGTCATTTTTCCCTTTTTGAGCATTTATGTTCATCCTAATTTGTGCACATTATAAATATCCACAAATAACGATGCTGTGGACTTCCTCATAGATCCTCGGGCACTCTGCATATGTCTTGGGGACAGATTCCTCGATGCAGAACAAAGGGGTGTGTATTTGGTAATGGACCTCAAGATGTTCGCTCCCAAGGTGTTTTCCAGCGAGGTCTCTAGATGAAGGGCTTGCCACAGTCGAGAATGTCTTGTCTGCCACCTGCTGCATTGAGCATCACTGTTTCTCAAACCTCTGCTGACTGAATAGAATAAACACGGTTCATTAGTCATTTTTTAGTCATTTATTGTCCATTGATTTTTTTGCCTAATTCTGCAGTAGGGTGTCTGTTTTACTTATTATTTTAGGTGTTCCTTGTGTATCAAGATTATTAATATTTGCCCAAATATGTTACACATAATTCTCCCCGTTGGTTATTTGCCATTACATTTTTAATAACAGCTTTATTGAGATATAATTCACATAAAGTACAGTTCACTCCATTAAACTGTACAGGTTCAGTGGCTTTTAGAATATTCATAGAATTTTGCAACTATCACCAAAATCAATTTTAGAACATTTTTATCATCCTAAAAAGAAACCTCATGGTCAGCACCAGTCCCTCCCCACTTCACCTCCAGTCCTTACTTCCCCTGCTACATTCATCTGCTTTCTGTCTCTGCCCATTGGGGACATTTCCTATAAATGGAATCATACAATATATAGTCTTTTATAACTGGCTCCTTTCACTTAGCAGAACGTTTTCAAGGTTGTAGCATACTTCAGTACCTCAGTTTGCCATCACATTCTGCTTATGATTTTTAATAATGGAATTTTTGCATTGTTATGTGCTGAATGTTTAGAGCTTTCCTTTTGTGATCAGCCCCTCTCTCCCCAGAGCTTTTATGCATACAGTGTCCTTCAGGTATATTTGCAGCTATATATTTTGTGAGTTTTTTTTTTTTAACTGCTTCATTAAAGCATTAAAATAAATCCCAAAGTAATATATGGATTTAGTCCTGTTGTAAATGGCTTTAGTTTATATATCAACTCTTCAACCTACCTGTCATGTATTTTAGTGAATAGTAATAGGATGAGGTCTGATTTTTCTTCCAATAACCAGTTGTCCTAGTGCAGTGGTCGGCAAACTGCGGCTCTCAAGCCACATGCGGCTCTTTGGCCCCTTGAGTGTGGCTCTTCCACAAAATACCAACTTCTGCGCATGGGTGACGAAGTTTCAATCACACTGTACGTGCGCGCCCGCATGTGGTATTTTGTGGAAGAGCCACACTCAAGGAGCCAAAGAGCCGCATGTGGCTTATGACCCGCAGTTTGCCCACCACTGTCCTAGTGGATTTCTACCCTATTGTACTGTTTCCTTTGCCATTTATTAATTTCGTAAATGTACTTGGGTCCTATTTCAAGACTTTTGTTACAGGGCCCTGTTTATCGATGATTATATCATTGCGGTGCTTTCTTTTTTTTTTTTTTATTAAATATTTATTGTTGAAATTATTACATATGTGCCCCCTTTGCCCCCATTGTCCCCTTCTAGCCTGACCCCAGGCCTTAACCACCCTATGGTCTGTGTCTATGGGTTATGCATATATGTATACAAGTTCTTTGGTGCTTTCTAATAGTTATAAAATAGGTTATGGTCTGGTTACCTTTTTTTATTCTTCTTTGTACAGGCTTTCTTAATTTTTTTTTGACCATTCATTGAACCAGAAGATCTTAGATTTTTTTTTTTTGGTTGAATTTCATTCTCTTTAATAATGCCTTTTTCCTACCACCAAACAACTGCTGGTAATTTCACCGATCATGTTTTAAATTTATATATTATTTTGGGAATTGATTGCATTCAAGCTTCCATCCAGGAGCATGTCCTTGCATTTCATCAAATATTATTTTATATGTCTTAGTAATGTTTCTAATTTTCTTCATTTTTGTGCCACAGTTTGGGGCTATTTTGATGTCTTTGATTGCTTTTGATATTTTTTTATTGCTGTTGTGAGTATGTTTTAAAAACTGGTTATTCCCCCTCTCCCCTCTTTATAATGGTCTATTTTCTTGAAACTTTCTTTTCTAATTATATTTTTCAATTGTTTCCTTTCCAATTTCTATGCCTCTCATCATAGTGTCTGAAGCAGTGATTATTTCTTTCTGCCTTCCTAATAGTTATATTTCTAACTAGAGGCCCAGTGCACAAAATTCATGCACTTGGGGTTGGGGGGGGGGGGTCCCTCAGCCCGGCCTGCGCCCTCTTGCAGTCTGGGATCCCCAGGGAGTGGGCCTAAACCGGTAGTCAGGCATTCTTAGCCCTGCCATAGATGTGGGAGAGGCTCCCACCACCACTGCTGCACTCGCCAGCCGTGAGCCCAGCTTCTGGCTGAGCGGCGCTCCCCCTGTGAGAGCACACTGACCACCAGGGGGCAGCTCCTGTGTTGAGTGTCTGCCCCCTGGTGGTAAGTGTGCATCATAGCAACCAGGTTCCACCATTCAGTTGATTTGCATATTAGCCTTTTATTATATAGGATTTCTGTTTCATTTCCCATTGCCTTGGCCTGATCTTCCAGAAAAGTGTAAAGCATTAGTAAGAGGGAACAAGCTCACTTTCTTCCTAATTTTAATGGAAATGACTTTAGTTGTTTCATTACTAAGAACTGGATGCCCGGTGCACAAATTCGTGCACAAGTGGGATCCCTTCAGCCTGGCTGGTGATTGGCCCTGATTGGAGCCAATCAGAGCAGCTGGCTGGCTAGGGGGAAGGACCATGGGAGGTTGGCCGGCCGCAGGAGGTTGGCTGTGGGAGTGCAGTGACCACCAGGGGGCAGCTCCTGCATTGAACGTCTGTCCCCTGGTGGTCAGTGCATCGTCATAGCAACTGGTTGACCAGTCGTAATGGTTGCTTAGGCTTTTATATATATAGATAGTGTAGTTTTAAAGTAGAAAACTAGGAAGAAATATAATTATATATACTTGAAAGAATAATAAAGAAGGACATATTTAGTATGTTTTGAGATAAGTATATTTTTCTTTTGTCAATTGACGTAAGGTTTTGATTAATATTTATAAAACATATAAAAGTATATATTTTAGGGTAAACCTTTGCTGGCCATGGTGCTCACATCTGTATTCATATGCAAAGTTCCCTTTTTGTTTTATAGTTACATTGGCACATTGGGTATAAAGTTTTACTACATAAAATGACCTAGAGTGTATTTTCTATATTTTCATGAGCCCAATATAGCATGCAGTTATATGTTTCTTAAAAGTTTGAAAGAACCCCCTGTTTTGGTAGTTTTCTTTATTCTGCACTCACAATTGATCATTTAAGGTTTTTATTTTTTCCTGTGTCACACTTCAATAATTTACATTTTCCAGGAAGACCGTTCAATTTGTTGAGGTTTTTTTCAACCCATTAGCACAGTGCTGTTCAGGGAGATTCTTTTTGAACTGGAAGAGAATGCCGTTCCTGTGCTCCATCCCCTGTCTTATTATTTAGGTTATTTGTTTTGCCTCATTCTCATTACATACAATAATAATATAGAGAACTTCACATTTAAATGGGTTTTATCGCTCACCTCCAGCTTTCTTATTCTTCAATTCTTCATTTTGATTCATCACTCAGTCCCTGGGAGTAAGTGTTCAAATAGTATTTTCTTTTTCAAAGGATATATGTGGTAAGTTTTAGAGTCCACGCATAGCTTGCAATGTCCTTGTTGCTCCACATTTAGACAGTGTATGGACTGAGCATAAAATTGCTGGCCACACCATTTCCTGCAGAACTCAATGGGCGCTGTTGTATGCTTTGTTCTTGTCTTCGCTGTGGAGGGGATCTGAGGTGAGCCCTTCGCTGGCACTTGTTTTTTGCTTTGTTTGGCTTTGCTTTTTCTCTTGCCTGAACATCTGTAGATTTTTATTTTATCTTATTTTTATTTATTTACTTATTTTTATTGAATTTACTGGGGGCAACATTGGTTAACAAAATCAGCAAATTATAGCACATAGACACAGACAACAGTATGGTGACAGCCAGAGGGGAAGGAGGGTGGTGGGAGGTGATGAATGAATAGTTGTAGATTTTATGAAGTTCCTTTAGATGACAATATTAAGGCCTTCAAACCTCATGTATTTGAAGGGGCTCCCTTTTCCTTTGACCTCCAGCCATCCAACACCAGGGGGTGGACTTCCATGTGGGAGTGGGCCCACTTATAGGAATGGCAGCTTTTCATTTTGTCGATTAATTTCAATTTTTATCAAAGTAATAGATTAAAAAATTCAATTACTACCAAGTGTGTGTGTATGTGTGTGCGTGCACATGTGCATGCATGTGTTAGTGAAAGAGGTTCAGTATCATGGGGAAATGGGCAGTCTTATGGCCTTAAGTTATATCTCCACACAGTATAGCAGTTTTTTCGTCCTTGAAACCACTGACATTTTAGTCCAGATGATTCCTTGTTGTGGGAACCATCCTGTGCCGTGTAAGATATTTAGCTGCATCCCTAGCCTCCACCCACTGGATGCCAGGAACATGCTCTGCTCTCAATCTGTGACAGCCCCAAGCGTCTCCAGACATTGTACAATGCCTTCTCCCTCGCCCCCTCCCTCCGCCCCTCTCCAGGGAGAAGGTCTGCCGCAGAGGGTGACCTGCACTTGTGTTCTGAACTCAGGTGCAGGCACAGAGCATCTTCCCTATCATAATCCAGTCGGGCTCGAGTTCCAGCAGAAGACGTCAGAGTTTTCCAGTTCTCTCCCATGGCTTTAGAATCAGTAGAAGTCCCTCCAGGTGTTAGCACTGTGTCAAATTGTAGTTCACGTAGTGGCTTTTGAGGTTTTCCTTGTCTAGTGTTTAGGGCTTGCTCAGTAGGAATCTGGGAGAAACTGTCAGGCGTTGCTGGCCAGCTGCTGTTTTACACCATTCTCCTTCCTTGTGGATATTCTCACTCTGTGCATCTTTCTATTCAAACACTTTAAAAAAATAGTTCTTGTTTCGTATGGGGAATTGTTTTTACCATGTATGTTGGTGTTTCAGGTGACTCTATCAGTGGCTCAGGCTGTAATTTGGGGTACCCAATGAAGTCATTTATTCTGGGCCACACTGAAAAATGGCCTGTTTGCAACCTTAACTACACGGTCAGCTGGTCGGCTCTTCCAGGACCTGCCCACGCTTTGCTCAGGCCCCTCGCCATAATGACGGCTGAGCTGAGCTATCCGTTTGGAGGCTCCTCCAGGCAGTGCTGAAAATCCCCTCTAAATGCAAAAACGTGCGAGTCTCAGTCGAGGCATGGTGTGAAAACAGTTTGGCTGCGTACCCTTTGCCCAACTTCATCTCGAGAGACGGGAAAAACACAGAAACACCTCCTTCCCGGTATTGTTTATTTTCATGTCACAAACTGTGCGGTGGAATGAAAACAGGGCCCTGGTGTGGCTCTAGTTGTGAAAATGCGACTTTTACTTCTTCTGTTTTAATCCCAGAGAGGGAGAGTTCCAACTAATCTGCTAAAGCCACCTTCTTTAAAACCTTCCAGCTGTGCGGGTTAGAAGCAAGAACCGGTGTTGCCTGGATATAAGGTGTGTGTCAGTTCCCAGCCAGGGTGGGGTATGGGGGGCGGGGGGCTCCCTTTTCCTTTGACCTCCAGCCATCCAACACCAGGGGGGTGGACTTCCATGTGGGAGTGGGTCCACTTATAGGAATGGCAGCTTTTCATTTTGTCGATTAATTTTAATTTTTATTGAAGTAATAGATTAAAAAATTCAATTACTACCAAAATGAAAAAAAAAAATCAGTCCCCTGCCCACCTCCCCCACCCCATCCTGTGCCGGAACACTTGGATCTGTTTCTGATATATATTGTTTTTTTTTTTAAGTTATATGCTTATAATTGATATCAATTTATTTATTAATATCAGTTTAGACACTGTCTTCTGAATTCCTCTTATGGTTGCTGAGCACTTTTTTCTCTTATTTTGTCCCTCTCCACATTCTCCCTCTTCTCTTATTTTGTTAATAGCAATTGCTGTATCTCCTGTATATCTGTAATGCCTTAGTTTTTTATATATATATGACTTGGGGATATCAATATGTGTGAAATATAGGATATATATATATATATATATATATATATATATATACATACATACACACACATATTTATTTATGTAATTATTTAATTTGTATTTATAACGTTTTGGTTAAATCCACATCATTTACACTATTATAGTTATGCCACTATTTTTCAATGCTGAGATGAGTAGTTATATGGTTATTTTCTTTCTTGTATACTTTTTAAAAATTTGGGATTAATGATTTCCTCATTTCTTATTTAATTTTCTATGTATTACCTGTGTTTTTTCTACAGACTTAGATCTATCCAGGAGTGGGCAACATTATTTTCCAGATGCTCAGATCTTTTCACTTCTTCCTGAAATCCCATAGTTTCCACCTCAAATCTTGCTCTCTAGTCCTGTTGCATAGTCACTGTCTCAGGACTTTCCTTTGCTACTTTAAAACATTGCTTCCTCTGCTTCCTGAGTTTGTCTTCATTAAATTTTTTTCTTTTAATTTTTCAATTACAGTAGACATACAATATTATGTCAGTTTCAGGTGTACAGCATAGTAATTAGAGATGTATATAACTTACAAAGTGATTAGCCTGACAAGTCTAGTGTCCATCTAATTGTGCCTTCATTTCTATTGGTTTACTCTCTGTTTAGCTTGAGTGCATCCTCCAGAAATTTTCTTTAAAAAGAGTGTGCTTTGGAGGAAAATGTTTTTATTCTCGCCATGCTGGAAAAGATTATTTGACTCTTGTACTTGATGGATCGGCTGGTATGAATTCTAGGTTAAAAAATCATTGGAAGACTCTGATTTGCCTTCAACTTGTCAGTGCTGCTATTGTGATGTTTAAGGATATTCTGATTTTTCTTATTTTGTGTTTTGTTTGGTGTGGTTCCCTTCACTGAAAGCATTTAAGATCTTCTATCTATCCAAGGAGTTCATGTTTTTTTTATTTTTAACACTCCACAGGCAACACTCATTGTCTGCCCACTACCATGGGGATTTCAATTTGGATGCCATTTGTTCTGGTAAAATTTATTCTAGTGCTTTTTTGGGGATCATTTCTTTTATCAGTCATCTCTTTCTGAAACTCTCTGTAGTCAAATATGAGACCTCCTACCCCTGAATGGGTCCCCCTTCTTTTGTTGAACAATTTTCTTCCCATTTTCCATCTCTGTTTCTTTCTTCTTTATAGGTGATTTCCTCGATTTTATCATACACACATTTTACTGACTTTGGGGAGGGGGGCTTTTATTTGTTATTGCCTAAGACCTATTTCTTTTCTTAGGGTTCTGTTCTTTTTTTCATGAATGTAACATCTTCCCATCTCTCTGAGGATATTTATTTTAATGTTCCACTTTGCTGCTTTTTCTTCTGGACTCCCTTTCTGTTTGTAAGTTTTGCTGTCTCACGTTGGATGCTTAAAAAATGTATCTGTGCATCCAGGCCATCTGTTCAGATTGTAGCATGTGGCACTGAACGATGATAAAGATGTTCCATGAGAGTGGCTGGGCTTGTTGACGGATACTTGTCGCTGTTGGGTAGTCAGATGGCAAGGGGCCGACTCACTGGGTCAGTATCCAGTTTCTTCAGTCACCTGGCATTTTACTTACCTGTTTACTTGGAGCAGAGGCATCTCTGCCATCATGCCCAACCGCCACCCTCGGAGAACTGTGCCTCTGAGGACCTCCAGTGACCAAGCAGCTGACATGGCCCCTCTGGAGGCCAGGACATTGTGGCCATTCCTCAGAGTCAGCGTCCCCTCCTCCCTCCAGAAATGTATGTGGACCTTTGTGTGCTGTGTTTCCTTCCCCGTGCTCCTTGTCCTCGGGGAGTTCGGGCTTTTTCTATAGTTTATTGTCATCTAGTGGAGCTGCAGGACGTAGCAAAGAGAAGCACATGTTTGCGTCCGAGATTTGAATGTAATGACATTAGGGGAAAGAGTCCCTGTTCCTGAAGACTGTGACCAGCACAATGGGGCAGGGAAGAGGAACCCAAAGCAATCACCAAGAAGGAATAAGAGCATCACTGGATTTCAATGCAGGATTCAGTTTGTGTCTGGATAGGACACTGCAGAGGGATTCCTTTCCTGCAAAGCGACAGAGTAGATTCTGCAATCCTGTACTGCTGGTTTGGCCCAAAGCAGAGGATAGACTCAGAGAACTCAAGGCCAAAGCTCATTTTGAAGACAGGGCACCATCTTGAGGGAAAGGTCAGCTCCCCTGGGGACCTCCCATGGTTACAGCCACTAGAGTTCCCACAATCAACCCTCAATCTAACCCTGCAGGAAACTCACAGGACAGCTGCTCTCTTCGATATATTGATTCCCTAGGCCTCAACCTTCCTGACTATAAAGTGGAGAGATTGTGGCTGTGAAAAACACAAGGGTTTGGAGGCTCTAGGGAAGGAACCCCCATTGATCCAGAACTTAATCCTTATTCACAGTGGCCTTTAATATCCTCCCCAGGAGATGGGAGATAGCCAAGGTGGTATCCTTAAAACAACAAGAAGAAACTACTTTTTTTTTTTTTTTTTTTTTTTTTTTACGAATAAATTGTCTGCATACAGGTTGAGAGAGTATCAGGAAGTGGAGAAGAATAAATCACCAGCCCTTTCTGTTGCATCCAGAAGGTCCCGTCCAAGTCTAGTGTTCTCTGCCCTGGTCCCCAAGTGCTCAGTAATATGTCACCGACTCAGAGAATTCAGGCACGTGGCAGGAGCCTGAAAGGTTCTAGCAAAATGCCTCCCTTTGTAGATCCTGCTGCAGAGGAGCTATTGTGCTGCACGCTCTCCCTCACACCATTAGTGTCAAACCTTCGTCAATATTTAAACATTCATTATTCAGAATTTTCATTTCTCTGCTCGTCTTCCTCTTCTTTTTTTTTAAACTGGGAGAAGGAAAGAAAAACAAGGTTAGCAACTGTATCCTGTATTTCTGCAGGAAAGAAATGAGCCCCTTCAAAGCTGCACTGATTTACAGGGTAAATATATATTTAGGCATTTGGGGACTCTAAGTGTATATGATTTACCAGAGGAGTCGGGGGGGCCTCCTTCAGAATCCACTATGCAAAGATATATTGACACAATTTCAACTGTATAGTTATGTCTCTGATAAATCAGCCTGCCTCCTTCAGACCTTCATGGTCCATTGGAGATAAAATATGCACCTCCCGTCTGGGGAGGGCAAGGGGCAGGAGGGCTGGGGAGTACAGGCAGGTATGCCTGGAAGGATCTCACAGGGGAAGCTGCTGTGCTGATCAAGGCTCCATCTTGGCTTCCTGTGGGAGGATTGCAGACTCCCGACTGTGTGTCCTGTAGCCAGGTTCAGAAGGCTGTGAGAGGAGGTGCTCTCTGTCTGGGGGAGGACTGGAGGCTGAAACCCCATGCAGGAAACTTGGAGGTGGATGTGGTGAAGTGATAGCTTGAGTACCTAGACAATGTTCTGCCCCACATCATAGCCACAGGGACCCTGAACAGGTCTTGCCACATGGCTTAGTCCAGGGAGGCCCTGCATGCAAGCTTGGATGATCCTGTCAAGGCAAGTGCTGTGGCTCCTGGCAGCAAGTATTTTTTAAGGTCACTAGATGGGGACTTGTGAATAGGCAAGCAGTTGGGTGTGTATGGGCAGATCTCTCTAACCCTGTAGCTGGATTGTCTGTGCAATATCTCATCGTCTGGGTGCCTTGAAAATTTCTCCTGGAGGTGACCCTAAGGGATGGACCCTACCTCTGGGACTTGAGTAGGACATAGGGCCAAAAGGCAGGAGGACAGCTGACAGGGAGGCTGCCAAGTGGAGCTGAAGAAGGTAAGAGATTCCCTGAATATCGAAGGTGAGGAAGGAGGCCGAGTGCTCACACACCATTCAGGCTAGAGATATCTCCCCATGGGCCCTGCCCCGCCAGCTGCCATCTCACAGCCATTTCCATGACCACATTCTGAGCTCATTCTTCTAACCCCACAAGGGCCTGGAGCCATGTGGCCTGAGCCTCAGGGTTCTGCTGCTCACATAGAGCTGGCATGAGTTGCACCAAGCAACCCCTCTGGCTTTCCCTGCCCTCCTGCACCTTCCTGTCCTGGGGGAGGCTGCGGAGAAACCTGCTGTCGCTCTTGTTTCCGAGTGATTTGCTGCACTGAAAACCCTCTACTCAGGCCTGTGGTTTCTCTGATCCACAAGGCTTTGTCTGCTGCCTTTTTCCATGGAGAGAGACTAACTTCTTACCCACGGAATTGGAAATTTTGCTGCCTAATTCCACAAAAGTTAAGCTAGAATTGCCTGGGGGAAAAAGAAAATTCTCTTATTCCAAACCAGTATTTACAATAATTACAAGCAATGGCAAATGGGATTGGAGAAAGTGAATTACCTTTAATTAGGGGGTCCTTTATTCTTAAAGTACCCCCTAGGGAGCACATCCTTGGGTGATTAGAGAAGGAGATTGAAATCCAGCAGGTTCTGTGTTTGGGCATGGTCTCCCACTCAGAACCCTTCCGCCCACCAGCACAGCCGCTCTCGTACCCATTGGGATGGATCTGCCTTCTGTTGCTGGGGAAGGCTGGGCTGGCTGGAAACCCAGTGTCCATTGGCCTGGAGATACTGTTTTAGCATCTCCTGCCTCCCCAGACATCCTTGCATGATGCATGTGTCACAGACCATTCTGTGGTGGCATATGGGCTGGTGGCAGGGGTCAGATGGCTGGTCCACATGAAGACCTGTCTATAACATGCCAGTACTCTGCTGTCTGTACCACCAAGAAGAGGGTGGTTGGCTCATTGGACTTGTCAAAGTATCTGGTCTGGCCAGGTCCACAGGTTTGAAGGAAGGAGGGGCATGAGTGCATGGAAATCCCCTTAGGAGCTAACATCCATTTATCTCTCTCTCCATCCATCCTCCTCTCCATCTACCCATCTCTCCATCCATGCACTGATGCCACATAACATCCATGGAACACTCTCTGGTAGTTGCCAGCCTCTGGGTTAAAGGCTGAAAACACAAATGAGAAGCTACTCCTGACCCCCACAGTTGGATGGGGAAGACTGAAAAGCATCGACATAAATCGCTTGGCAAAGCTGATGGGGCCCTATGTCTGAAGGACCAGAGTCTCAGACCCATATTATACCTGAAGAGTAGGTGGATAGTGCCAGGGAGGGCTGGGGCCAATCCGACCACACTGCCAGGGCTTGTTGAATCGGACAGGAGAATAATTAATCAAGGACGTGGTGGAAATGGGACACACCTGTCACACTGCTTTAGCTTCAGTGCCATCTCTACCATGTCAGTACTCTGAGCCTGAGAGAGATGTGTGCCCTGCAGGCTGGCACCTCTCAGGTGCTCCTACCTCCACCATTAGATCCACTCTTCAGACCTATAGAGGGGGCTCATAATTCAGCCACCATGACAATGGAACTGGAAGGTATCCTGCCCTCGTCTTTCACCAAAGAGCTGCCCAAACTTGGAATAGGTACCTTAACCCCTCTGGTTAGTGTAGTCCTTGTGCTTAGTTAGGAAACTTCCAGAATAGCAGGTTATGTTGACAACAGGCATCCACATCAGGAAATCCAAATGTGGAAGCCACAGTTGGGACCTTCAGAAAGGTATAGCAATGGACTGAAGTGGCTGGGATCCAGGGCTGCAGTCGTTTGTATAAGTGGGCAGCAGGCCCTGACTAGCAGTCATGATGTGACCGTTCAGCCAGTCTTGTGCTCCCCTGATTGATTGATTCAGACAGCAGAATGCTGGACCATGTGGCCGGGACCAGAGCTCTGGGATGGTAAAGGGACTGTGGAGAAGATGGATGGACTGTTGTTCTGGAATCAGACATTCTGAAGGCATGGGGAGCATCCTGACCTGGGACACTGCCACCCTCATACCGTTCAGCAACGAGAGAATGAGCAATTCTAGAGTAATTGCTTGGGCCCTGGAAGCGGAGTAGAGGGTACAGCAAATCACTCTGAAACTCAATCTCCTTACCCCAAGATGCACATGGAAAATGAAAAGTCCACTCTGAGTCTCTAATCTCCACGAGACGGAAGGAACAGTGGGATGAGGCTCTGACCTCTAGGGAGGATTTGATAGAATTCTCCAGAGTCTTAGCCTTGAAAAGCGGTGAAGGTTCAAACCCTCAGGGTAATATCCCTTTAGGATAAATGTTTTGTGCAGAAAAGAATTTGTTAGGTATGTAAGGGAGAAAATGAATGGTTTTGCATGAATCTGACTTTTAAAGGTCATTAGCGCTAGTTCCCAGCATTAAAATGTTGGAAGCAATCATAGAGCGAGTCCGTGTTACACAAGGGGAAACTGAAGCTGAGATCCAGCGAGTTTAGGGGACTTGCCTATGGCCAAGGACAACAACTATTTCTCATTCATTCCCCAACCCTCATCAATGCTGATTTTGTGGAGTGGGTGTTTTGTAGTCCTTGGTTGAAAAGGAATGAATAAACCAGCTAAAATGTTGCATTGTATCTCAGGTCCATTTTGAAAAAAGGTCTCCTTACTGAGCAAGCCAAGAGGTACAGGTTCAAATGTGGATTTCGTATTTCCTGGAGATTCTGTGATGTCTGCATGGAGTGGGTACTAATTAATGTGTCGCTTGAATGGCAGATGTCATTAGGCCACATTTGCTCTGCCTCCTTGGCCTTTAACTGTTGAGGTGATTTATGAAGAAAAGTTACAGGATTATGTGTCAGGGTTGGAACACTTTGTTGGTGTGCCCTTTATCAGGCCCTACCCCTTTTTTGCTCATGATCATTGTTTACACCCACCAGATCCCCCAGACGAAGAGCCCCAGGAACCTGTGGCTCTGGTTGTCCCCTGCCTGCCAGCTTCTCCCACCAGAATGAGGCAGGAGGGGCAAATTGGCGATTTGTAGATCCAGAGGGGTAGCCTGGTCAAGTCCTGGCTTCGGTCACATCTGTGGGCTTCCTTATCACCTGTGATGGAATAGAGATGACAGCAGATTCTTTGCCATTCATCCCATGGAGAGATGTTGCCCATTTTCCTCCCTTTGAATCTGGACTGGCATGTGAATACTTTGACCAGTCGAGTGTGGCAAAGTAACACATGGCCTCTGCCCAGCCTTGCCTTTAAGAACATGTGCTGCTTCTTCTTTGGTCTCTTGGCTTCCCGAGCTAAGTCCAGTTACCCTGCTAGAGAGAGTACATAGAGAAACCGTGAGACTACAGGGCCCAGCTGAGCCCTGCCTGCCAGCTGGCCCTGCCAAGGTGCCAGGCAGGTGAGTGAGGCCGTCTTGGACCTCTAGTCTAGTACAGTCACCAAATGAAAAGCATTGAGGGACCCTGGTCAGTGTCACATGGAGCAGTAGAATTGTCCTGCCAAGCTCTATCTGAATTCCTGACCCACAAAATCTTTATAGATAATAAAAACTTCCTGGCTTGGAATCCCAGCTCTGCCACTTTCTGGCCATGTGACCTCAGGCAAATGCTGATCTGCTCTGAACCTTAGTTCCAACATCTATAAACTGTGGTAATACTACTCTCCTACCAGAGCATTAGGAAGCATGCACCATAGTGTGGTATAAATGCCCTGGCATATAATAGGTGTGCAATAAATCCAAGCTAGTCTTTGAATATTTTTCTCAGGAAGCCAGGATTCCCTCAGGCTGAAGTGTCTTGGGATGAGTTGTCTTGGGACTAGCTCCTCCACCTGCAGCGTGATGTCCTGAGAGCTGCCCAGCTCCTCATGGGGACTGTGGTGTTGGTAGGGAAGGGTCACCTAAACGTGCCGAGCCTCTTGGTCTGAGGGGCATTCAGTGAGCTGGAGGACCATGTCCTGACCGGCCAAGGGTGCAGGGACAGCACTGGGTTTATGGAGGAGACACATCAGCATCTACAGGCACACACATGTGCCCAGCAGACTTGTGTGCGAGTTTCAAAGAGAAGGAGAAAGAGTGAGGCCAAAGATGTTCAGCCCAGTGAACTTGGCTGTGAGGAGCTGTGAAGGCTCAGGGAATCATGTCACTGCACAGGTCACTGCACTGCCCAGCCTCCCAGATAATGCTCAGGAAAGCTCTTTCGAAACTGTAAAGCATTCTATATGTGTGAGGCCTTTTTCTTAATAGCATGACACGGAGGAGGAGGTGATAGAGGAAGTGGACAATGAGAAATCCGCCTGAATCCTCCTGATAACAATTTTACATCCATAATGCCTTCCCCTTCTGAGGGCATTGGAATTTTATGGGGATTAGTGAGCGACCAGCTGCAGAAGGCCCGGAGCAACTTAGGCAAGGCTCAGCTGAGACTTCACTTAATGAACCCCCTCAGAGGGGATTTCTTTTGTGGTGAAATATTCCTCCTGGTAAGGGATGTATCCCACTGTCCAGGGTCCCTTCCTGGGTTTTTGTAACTGAGGAGAGCAGGGATGCACCCCCTTTTCAGTGGGTAATGGTGGATGTGCTGGCCGAACTACCTAGAAGTCTGTAGGTGTCATTCTCATTTTTTTTCCCTCCTTGCCTATGCCCTGGAGAGAATAGTTTCTGGTGCTCTCATTCCCCATCCCTCCGCCAGAGCACAGTGTGGTACCCCTGGAGTTTACCTGTGTGGCCCAGAACCCCTGGATATTGAGAAGCAAGAAATGCCTGGGAGGCCTTCTGAGGCCACAGAAACTTGAGCTGTGGTTCTGGAGCCTTTGCCTTCCTGCAGAGTTACTGTCTCATAGGAGTGACTCAGAGAGGTGAAGAGCCCCTGTTCTTATCCCCGCCACCCAACCCGGAGCGGGCCTACCTCTCCGAAAAGAAAAAGGAAACTCCAGGCTGCCAGGTATCATAGGGAAGAAGGTAAACATTCGAAGCCCAAGATTTGAGATCATGAGGACAAGGTAGCTGGAAAAAAACATAGCATGCCCAGTTTAATTCAGATTTTAGATCAATAATGAATAACTTTTTAGTATACACATGTCCCAAGTGGACTTACCACAAAGAGCAATTTTTCAGTGTTAGTATGTCCCACACAATACAGTGGGGCCTTGACTTACAAGTTTAATTGTTCCGAGACCGAGCTAGTTAAGGAGCTCGTTAACTCAAATTACTCTGTCAACTCAATGCAAAAAATCGGCTGAGAGACAGCTGGTATCTCAAAAAACTCATTAGTCGGGACACTCGTTAAGTCAAGGCTCCACTGTATTTGGGACATACTTACACACACAAAATTATCTGTTGTTTGAAATTCAAATTCTGCTGGACATCTTGTGTTGTATTTGCTGAGTGGGGCAGCCCTGCTGAGGAGGACTGCCCTCCTGCAGGGGAGGGAGGGCCTTGCTCACTGAGCTGAGTTTTGGGGAGTTTGTTGGGTCTGGAAGGCAGCTTCGCTGGACTGCTTTCTCCTGAGGAGATGACTTGCACCAAAGTTGGCGGCCCCAGGCAGGCAAGGTGCTGCCTTATTATCTGGTCTATGCAAACAGCAAGCACATTCTTCATCTGAGCTGGAGAAGCCTCAGGACTCATCCCCTAATGTTCCTCCTTCGAGCCTATAAACAGCTCCCCACACCAAGGAGTAAATGCTAGACTGTTGAATTGGAGTGGAAGAAGTTAACTCCGAGATTTATTTTCTCGTTTACATCCTACTCTCATAGCATAAAGAATATGGACTATCTGAACCTCTAAATACAGTTGGGTGCTTTTCTCTCTCATCTTTTAACTATTAGGCTCAGGCTTCATCAAGGCTAGAATGGGACTCTCGTGCCCAAATATCATCTCCGAGTGGAAACCTCCATGAGGTGATCTGAGTCTGGGCCTCCCTGGGACCAGAGCCTGGAGTGGGGGAGACTCTCCCAGTGTTAGCTTCCTTCTCCTCTCCCCGCCCCTCCACACAATCTCCTGGAGAGGTTATCTGCCCCCACGTCTAGTTTGAGATGCCCTGAGGACTCCCTGCCCTCTCCCAGGGAAGGTCCTGCTCCGTCTCCATACCAGAAATTCCCAAGATGCATTCCTTTGGAGGAAGTCTTTCACAACCAGAGAAATCCAGCGCCTCCAGGATGGATGATGCCTTGAGGCTGTTGGGTCTCAAACGGCTCCACAGGTCCTTTCCTGAGTCGGGGTCTGAGGAGAAAAAAGGGAGAGATGCCTGGACGGTATCGCTCAGTGGTTGAGCATCAACCTATGAACCAGGAGGTCACGGTTCGATTCCCTGTCAGGGTTGCAGGATCAGTCCTCTGTAGGGGGCATGCAGGAGGCAGCCGATCGGTGTTTCTCTCTCATCATTGATGTTTCTATCATTCTCTCCCTCTCCCTTCCTCTTTGAAATCAATAAAAATAGATTTTAAAAAAAAGAAGAAGGGGGAGACCAGCTGACCTGCACATTGCCCAGATCCTGGGGTAGGAGGACCGGGAGGCAGTGCCCTGAGGACAGGGCATGTTGGCTTCTATCCCTGCCCAGAGAGTCTCCCTGGGCCTCCACTCCTCTCAGGCTCACTCTCAGGGTAGGAATTCACCCTGAGACTGAGAGTGGCAGTCATGGATTGGCAGGTAGGTTTTGTATAATGAATGTTCCAAGCAGTGAGTTTATCAGGGAATGGATTTTAACTAAAACTGAATTTGTCTCACTTTTAAATCACCAATCAAAAAAAAAAAAAAAAAGAAAGGAAGGAAGGAAGAAAGAAAGAAAAAAAGAAAAAGGAGGCATATCTATATTTATTGCAGCTCCCCAGGATGTCAATGGGCAGACATTTCTGTATATGTAACAAGTGTGGTGGTGGTGGTTGTGGTGGTTGGGGAATGGGGGCTGATAGTTTCTGGGGAGTTGGTGCTATAACAGATACAGGGAAAGGGAGTCATTGGGAGGCAAGACCATGTCCTGAGGGATTGCAAGTGTGGCAGAGCCGTGGTTTCCTGGAGGAGAGCAGCGATGCCTGCATCTGCCCTGCGGGACCAGTCCCCATGGATGCAGGCCAGCATCTAGCCCTCGGCAAGCGGCAGAGTGAGTAACAGCTCAGCCTGTGAGGCCAGCCATGCCCAAGGTGCTGCAAGCAGAGAGGTTGAGAGCACCGGCCTCCTGCTCAGACAGAACAAGTTTGTAATTGTAGCTCTGCTTTCTTATTTACTGCAGTTTAATACGGGGCACATTACTTCACCTCTCTGCGTCTTAGTTTCCTGGCCTAAAACTGGAGGTAATTATATTTGTTTCATAGAGTGGTTGGAAAGATCAAACAAATTAACATAGGCAAAGGTCTGAGCACAATGCCAGTGCCTTAGTAAATGCTACTGATTATTGTTAGAAAACATATTAATTAGGTCTATAATGTCTTAACACATTTTGTGTTTTTTAAGTGCCTTTTAAGCTAAATTAAGCTACATGCTTCAATTCAACTATATTCTTAGCTCATGCATTGCAGTGTAGACTATATCTTTTTTGAAATGTTTCCCCCTAGATTTTCACCTTTTGTGTTCTTTTCTTCATGTGTTTGATCTCTTGAGGAACTTCAGAAGCAAGGCTGTGTAGGAACATGTAATGTGATGTTACCATAGCCCAGAGGTTCCCAAAGTGTGTCCCATGGACCCCTGGGGCATCCTTTTAGGGAGTCTTCAATGTTAGCACTATTTAAAAATGAAGCTCACATGCCACTTGCTTATATCACTGTGTTGATATTTGCATGGAGGGTGGGTAACATTTGTATCTACCTGACTCCAAAGCCAATATTCCTGATTCTTGTGTGTACTAGTGGTTATTCTGTCCTTTACAACAGTCTCTAAAAACAGAACAAAACAAAACAAAAACACACACAATACAAGTTTCACTTAAGAATGTCCTTGACCAGCAGTTAAAGTTAGTTATTTTTCAATTCTTGATCCTCCTTGAGTACATACTCTTTTAACATTTGGTGTGACGAGAAGCTAAGTGCCGCATACTGAAGTATCATGGTTGCTCTGGGAAAAGCATTCATGTGATTATTTGAGCTGGAAGCTGAACTTGCTGCTTTTCTCATGGAACATCATTTTTTTTTTTTTTACCTGAAAGAACAACAGATTCATAGATTATGGATATTCAGACTTAGATATTTGGCAGATATTTTCCAGAAAATAAAAAAAGTGAGACTATCATTCCAAGGAAACAACTGAAACTATTAGTTGCTAATGATAGCTTTGAGCTTTCAAGTGAAAATTAGAGTTTGGGGAAACTTGACAGCTTCCTGAAACTTGACTATGAAAATAGTTTCTGATGCTGTACAATGTAATGTGTCAGCATTTGGAAGATCCATCAAACTCAGTGTTCTAATATTTGCCAAATGACCAATATTAGACGTGATCAAGTCAAGCATTAGTAAAAGTCCCATGAAAAATTCAGAACAGATGAACGTATTTTAATGCAACTTGATTGCAACAATTTTATTGGTTCAGTTTAAGGCTTCACATTGCGACTACATTTATTGAGTTTTATTGTGGCATTAAAGAACAGTGTCCCCAATTATCTGAATAAGCCAGTGCAGTGCCTTTCCCATTTCCAACTTCAAATCTGTGTGACATGGGGTTTCTTCATGTACTTCAACCAAGATAACATATTACATCAGATTTAGTGGAGAAGCAAAGGGTGGATCCAGCTGCCTTCTATTGAGCTGAACATAGAGATTTGCAAAACCAAGAACAATGCCAGCTATTTTTCATAAAAAGATGTCATTTGTGTTAACATGTAAGGAGTTTATTATGCAAGTTATCAATTTTTAAGACTGTAAAGGGACCCTCAGGCCAAAAAATATTTGAGAACTGCCACTCTAGCAAATGCCTTGCTCTTTCTGAACTATAACTCCACCTACATTTTATTATAATTATTGGCGTGTGTGCCTCTCTCTCTTGCTGGATGTGTAAGCTCACTGAGGACAGCTTCCTATTTCTATTTCTATCCTCAGCAACTAGGACATGTCAGGATAGGTGGCAAATGTTTGCTAAATATTTAATGAATGCGACAATGAATGTTAGATTGTCTCATTATCTTTAAATATCAGATCTGTTGGCCCAGAGTTAACTGAAATGATGTCAGATTATGACCTCAGACTCTACCATCCGAGGGACCATCTGTATCTGCCCCCTTAACATCTGTGTGCTTTTAGTAAGTTACTTGATTTCTAGTCTAAGGCATTAGTCCCCCAATTGAAAACATCTACTGACCTTTAGCCCAAAGGTTTACTGGTCCTGCCTTAGTGAGGGACAGCACACAGTAGTCCATGAACTCCAAAAAAGGCCCCGATGGAGGGAGGGAGAGGAAGCAAAGGGACAGCTTAGAGAGAGGTCAAGAGAGGAGAAATGCTGGGCAAATTAGAGCAAGTAACCTGTGCAGATGGCATCTGGGGAAACAGAAGGTGAGAGACTGTCATTCCAAATTGCACCTTGACAAAGAGAATGAATCAGCGCATTTGGCAGAGAGGTGCCTGAGCTTCCTGTGCCACACGCCTCAGCCTGGCTTATCAGAGGCCCCATTCCTGTGACCCTATTAAAGGTCCATTGGCATCTGCAAGTTTTCTTGTTAATTGGAAATGCATCGAACTGCACAGGCAGCAAAAGCCTATGGAGGATTCAGGGCCTCAGTAGGACTGGCTGACCCATTAACTGCTTCTCTGCCTGTAGCCCTCAGCTTAATGGGCCCAGAGCTCCCTGGGGGCTGTATGCTTCGGGTGTGTGTGTGAGAGAGCAGTGCTGTGATTCATTCACTCACTCCATTCATGATTCATTCATTTACCTGTTCATTTCTTCCTTCCTTTAACACACATTTATCCACACCCTTGTGGCAGCCTCTTTTTTCTCTGGACAGTGGTTCTCAAATGGGCAATTCTCCCCCCCCCCCCGCCCCCCACCCGTTCTATCTCCCCTGGAGAACGTTTATCTTTTGGTTGTCAAAACTGGAGGATATATGGGCAAATATACCCTCGAGTTTTGACAGCTGGGTAGAGATGATACTGTTAAACATCCTGTAATGCACAGGACTACCTCCCACAACAAGGAATTATTAAGCCCCAAATGTCAGTAGTGCCCCGGTCCAGACCCTGCTCTCGATGGAAGATGGATATCCCAGGTTGCTGAAGAAGGGAGTAGGCAACGGAGACAGCAGGTATCAACCTAGTTGAGAACTGGACATTGAAGTGATCCCCCCAAGAGGAAGCATTTGGAAAGTGAAGATTGCTCTCTTTAAGGGTCAGTGGAGGGTAAGGGCAAAGGTGCTAGAGAGGGTAGGGATGACTACAGATTGAGGTCTCAGAGAGGAGAGAAGAGAAGCCTCCTTGAGTCTATCCTTTGAGTCTTCTCAAGTCTTAGAAGTCTCCTCTTGCCCTTAAGGGCCCATGACCTTCGGTTTAAAGCAGGTGTCATGGAACATAAGGGGGCCACTTCATCACCACACCCTCCACACCATGCATGCACGTGCTGGAATCTAGTCATATTTGGCAGGTAGTGGGCCCTGTGTTCCTGGGTCTGTAGTTTCCACACCAGGTTTAAGGGGCCCTTGATTATGGGGCCACTGTGGCTTTGGCTTCATGCAGCTTTGTTCTTCCTCACATGAGTGTCTGTCTCAGAAGGTGATGGAATAGCTTAAATGCCTACCAGTAGTGAGTTCTCTCCTGCTTCCTTCCTCCGTGGGCTTGGTTGCCAAGCACAGATTTTTGAAAGGGGGCCTGTAGAGCTGGAGTTCTAGCCCTTGTGGTTGTTTCCTTACAGGCTCAGAAGCTGGCTATCCTCTGTTATCCTGGGGAAGGTAGCTCTGGCCGTCATGGTTCACTAGCACTTTGGGGATCTAAATAGAACAGCCTGGCCTGCAAGTATTGTCTTCTGGTTCCTCTGAACCCACCTCTGGGTTGCTGAGTTAGAGAGGCGCCTCCACATTGAGATCTTGAAAAAGCATCTTCCTTTTTGAACTTTTTACTCTATTTACATCTTTAAGCCACTTAATGTGCTTTGTCTATTGTGTAATAAATGTATAGATTAAAATCCACAACAATCATCTCACTACTATTTCTCACAGTTCTAGGAGTTTGCTGGGCTCAGCTAGGCATATCTTGCTCACTTTCTCTTGCCCAGTTATGCTCAGGTGATACTGGGCTGGGATCACTGGAAAGACTTCTGCACTTATAGGTCTGGTGGTTTATGGTAGCTATCAACTGAGAGAACTCAGCTGAGGTTGGAGTCCAGAAAACATCTTTCCTCCCATGAGCCCTGTGCTTCCTCATATCATGGGATCTGGGTTCCATGAAGGAGCATCCCAGGAGACAGGAATTGAAAGGTGCCAGGATTTTCATTGTCTTACCAGTTTTCATCATATTCCACTTATCAAACAGCCACAGAGCTCAGATTGAAGTGAGGAGACATAGACCTTACCTCTTGATGGGAAGAGTGTCAGACATTTGGAGGCCATGTTTTAAAACCCCTCACAACCTGTAATCAGAGAAGAGTGAACATTTGGCCATTCATTCATTCATTCATTCATTCATTCAT
Organism: Myotis daubentonii; assembly: GCF_963259705.1. Lineage (NCBI taxonomy): Eukaryota > Metazoa > Chordata > Mammalia > Chiroptera > Vespertilionidae > Myotis > Myotis daubentonii. Next base: position 31,907,853 of record NC_081853.1, on the reverse strand, counting down.
CAAACAGTTCTGGGCACCCACTTTGTGCTGGTTCTATGGGGGAACAGAGGCCATGCCTCCTGCCTGTCCTCACAGACTAACTTCTGGATCTTTGAACTCTGTGCTCTAGTGCCCTTCCTGGTTGAAAACCTGAGATGGGACAAAGCTGGCTGGTCACTGAATCCACAGTGTTGTTCTGTGAGCTTCCAGTGGTAACCCAGGACATGCCACCCAAGCGGCTCACCTTAAGAGTAAAGCCTTCATCCCCCTTCCCTTTTAGCCTTCATAGCCAATGCATTCCCTTTGGAGTTCAAGTTCATGTGCTGTGGATTTTCTCTTACCTGCATTCAAACTGATAAGGGATACATGCAAGCCATCATGTGAATGGCTAATAGAGAGATTTTCTAGGATTAGACTATAAGGCTTTTATCTTATGTGCTGACTTGCCAGCTTAACCTTTGAGTTAGATGTGACTTCCCTATGCGGCCACTGAAAATATAATGACTATCTAGAGCCACTATTCATTCTGTAAAAGAGATGACACCTTAGCCTCTATCCCCCTTAGTGGCAAGGACATAATAATAAAGGACAGTTCTTTCAATTAAAATTAACTTTATTGAAACATTGCATTTTTCATGCTTTTGTCATTACACTGCAGACTAATAATCAATGTTGTGGTCACTGTCTCCTGGGGACCATTCTTTCCATGTGGGAGGGTGAGTGGCCTTTGGTTATTAGGGCATAGTGTCTGTCTGCTTCTTGCAGCTTTGGGCCTCACCTCACTCATGAATATTTGCCTCAGAGCCTCTGATCCACTCATACTTGCTGATGGAATGATTCAAATGTCCAACAAGTGGTCAGATCTAGAGTCTTCCTATCCTTGGTTTTCTGGGACTCCGTTATCTTAACTTTGAGAATGGTCAAATCAAAGGGAAATAAGAACTCTAACAAGATAGATTGGAGGGTCATTTTATTCAACCCACGTATACTCCTGGCTTGGGTCTTACCCACCTTCACTTATCTCCAAAGTTTATTTTTTTTCTTTGAAAACCTGAAACAAGACAAAGGCACCAAAGTAGTTATTCCCTAATAATACCCCTCCCCCCAACCCTGCTCCTATTACTCTGTTAATGACTTAGTCCCTTGCAGGTTTTCTCTAGAAATTTAGAAATGGTTCAAGCAGCTGTCATCTTTCTGAATGGTTTCTTATCATAGTTTCAAGATTGATTAGCACCTGCTTTCCTCTTTCTCCCCCCCCCCCCCCCGCAGGCATCTTTGAGAGCAACATGCTAAAAAGATGACAACGGTAGGGACCTGCGTAATTCATAAATGGCTTTGACTTCGTGGGTTTTGATGAGGCAATATGGAAAATGATTGCATTAAGCATTGCTATTTATTTACTTGACTTTGCACAGGACAATCAATTTGTTCACGTTCTGTGCCTCCTGTCAGGAAGTTAAATGGCAGAGAAGGCAGGCTGGATGCATTACCTCATTGCTCTAAGAGATGCTGTCACTTCTCAAATAGCTTTAGATTGTTTTTAATAACAGCATCTTTCATTCCTGTCCACCGAGTGAGTGGAAGTCCTTTCTCCCTAGAGAATAGGACACCGAGGAAGGTGAGGTCTGACTAGGAAAAGATGAGCTCATTTTTTTCCTTGAACCATGTGAAAATGCTGTTTCTGAGGTTAAAATATCAACAATTTCATATGGCTCAACCTAATGGTTTAACACATGCCTTTGCCAGGATAGAGTTAATCTGCTCTGGGCAGGCAGGGATTGGTCCTATTTGAGTATTTAGGAAAGAATTCCATATCCTTGCAGAAAAAAATCAGGTCAATATTCCACCCTGGTCACAGCAGACATCACACTGGGGTTATGTAAGAAGATGGCTGTCAGTGGCTGAACCAGACTCACGGACAGGGCCTGATGGGACTGTGTGTGCATCTCTGGTGTGTGTTGATTGAATATTTTTGGATATTCTGGAAATTTTATCATAATGATAGATGGCTCCTTTAGGATTATCTTTGAGTTTGAATAAGCTCTGGAAATCGGGCTTCTGGGTTCAAGGAAAAGGCTGGCTAAAGAAAGAGAAAAAGAAAAATAATGTTTGCTTTTTATTTAAGAGGTGAAGAGTGAAAGAGGAAACTTGCTTAGACTCAGGGTTGAATTTGAGGTTTGGCTCTGCCAGCTCTGTAACCAAGTCATGGTGTCTCCAAGGATTGGTTTTCTTTCTCATTCATAAATACAGATTCATATAATTTATGATGTCAGCTTGGCTAGGCCATGGACTCCAGATATTTGGTCAAACATTTCTGAGAAGATATTTTAAAGATGAGATTAACATTTAAACCAATGACTCTAAGTAAACAGATTACCCTACATAATGTGGGTGGGCCTTATCCAATCAGTTGAAGGCCTTCATTAAAAGAAAAGACTGACATACCTGAGGAAAAGGGAATTCTGCCAGTAGATTCGGATTTTGGTCTTGCCAGCCTACAGAACTTTGTGAACCAATTCCTTAAAATTTTTCTTTCTCTCTTCCTCCCTACACACACACATACACACACACACACACACACACACACACACACACACATCACCCAGGTCTGTTTCTCTGGATAACTCTGACTAATACAGTGGATAACATAATTTTTACATTATTCTACTCTCTCATTCAAAGCCTGAGTGAGTCCTCCTCTGGGTCTGACCTGGTACAAGGTGCCTTGACATTAATTTAACCTCTGGGAGACCACACCTCTCTTATTCACTGCTAGGCCCCCAATTCTCCACACAGCACCTAGCACACAATTTGTTCCTATTAAATGATCTTTTCTTTTCCTTTAAATTCTGGGTCTGTTCCAGAGGAATGGGACTTGGCTTCGAACTGGAACAGAATGAGAGTGGAACAAAAGATGGTGATGCAAGGTCTATGGAGAGCCAAGTGCAGAGTTCAGAGAGCTCTGGGTAGATGCCAGAAAGGGTTAGGATGGCCATGATGTAGGCTGAGCATCTTGCTTCCCTCTGTCTTGGAGAGCGTCACATGACATCACACACAAGGTGAAGGAGGGTGGCTGCCTTAGAACATGGCCAGGTAACCCTCCATAGTTGTATTGAGAACTCTGATCATCCATTGGAGGTGGGGGGGTGGGGGGTGCTCAGATTTCTCACAGTGCTAGCTAGCATTGATGTTAGCTCAACAGATCTTCACAGATTTATTATAAAAGATTTACATTGAATAAATATTTATTGCTCTTTTTCCCAGATGTAACACAATTTCCACAATGCATATTTATTCCTTAAACACTCAATTTTGTTATAGAATCAGTTTTCTTTTTCTCTGCATGAGTTTCATCCTTTCATTTCTGAGTATTTCCCTGATTTTAGTTAGCGGCGCTTCTTCCAAAGGCATCATTTGTCCTTATGCAGCCTGTTCCCTTATACCTCCTTATGCCTTACATTCTATATAATATCTCTCTGGCTCTCATTTTTTAATTTTGTCCAAGTAAATCCAGTATTTTATTATATCATTAACAGATGTCTACTGTGTCAAAGATTTGAAAAGTTAAGTAGGATCTATGATTTTGTTACTACTTTAGTATGCTAACTCGTAGCCTAATCATCTATTTTATTATCATTGTGTACCCTAAAAATCTAGTCTAAGCATTTTGACATAAAAAATCATGAACCTTCTTTTTAATGGCTGTCCATTTGGCTGTCTACCTTTGGGTATAATATCATATACAAAACAATGTCTGTAATGTTGGACAGTTGGTTTGTATCTGCTTTTCATGAAATGATGATGCATAACACTTCAGAGAACATATTGTGCCTAACTCTCTGTCTGCCTGTGGGGGTACATTTTTAGAAAAGACTCCATCATAATGCTGGCTCATGACCATCGAGCGCTCCGTGGGCAGCTCCTGTGCCGAGCGCTGCCGGGCTGTTTCTGAAGCCGCCTTACAGAATTGGTACCAGGACTCCCATCTTTTAAAGATGAGAACACTGATGTATATAAGGACCTTAGGGGTCTGGGACTTGTTCAAGATATCCACCCAGCTAGAAGTGACAGAGCCTGACTTTGAGGACAAATGGGAGTATGCAGGCAAGGTCTGGTACCAGCCTGGCACTTGGCAGGTGCCCTCAGGGGTGGCTGCCATCATTTCTGTGGTGAGGTCTCCAGACCAGGGATCAGGATGGGCCTTATTCTTTCCAGACACTAGGGAGGCTCTTATTCTCTCCATCTGTGCATCTTCATGTCCTGTGACCCTGAGGATAGGAGAAAGGAAACATAGGACTTCCCTGGGGCTACTCCACCTGTGTGTGTGTGTGTGTGTGTGTGTGTGTGTCGCGGGGGGGGGGGGGGGGTGGGTTCCCTCACACCAGCTCCTGGCCTGTCCCACAGCTCTTCCCTGTCTGCTCTGTCTTAGCACCAATAGCTCACCGGTCAGACACTTACCGCCCAGAGAAGTTCTGTCCACTTCTGAGCCCAGGCCACCAATGCCAAGTGATATGGTCCCAGGAAACCTGCACATCGGTGTGGAGCATCGGGCTGCTTACAGCAGAGCTGGAATCCACTGCCTCCAAAGCCCCCCCAGGGCTGGTACCCACCACCGCACACAGCAGGGGTGAGGCTGCCTCCTGTGGGCTGGTGCCTCAGGAGGACCTGCTCAACCCCTTGGGCCACCTCTGCCTCCCAGGCTGCTGAGGCTCTGCACACACCACATCCCTCTTCCCCTTTAGATAGAGCAGTTCTGCTGGGCTCTTCCCAGATGTACCCTCCTAGGCAGGTGTTTGAACACTCTAGAGCAGTGGTTCTCAACCTTCCTAATGCCGCGACCCTTCAATACAGTTCCTCATGTTGCGGTGACCCCCAATTTAATTGTTACAAATTGAACATAATTAAAGCATAGTGATTAATCACAAAAACAATATGTCATTATATATGTGTTTTCCGATGGTCTTAGGCGACCCCTATGAAAGGGTCGTTCGATCCCCGAAGCGGTCGCGACCCACAGGTTGAGAACCGCTGCTCTAGAGCCTCTGGAAGGGCCTGTCGTAGGCAGAGCCGATGTGATGCTGTCTTTTACCTCTGAGGCAGCAGATTTCCCCAGAAGGGCCAGACTAACTCAGGTGTGCTGACAGGGCCCTGGGGCGTTTCTGAGCAAAGGCAGGCACGAGATGAACATCAAATCCAGAACCTGGGAGAAAGAAGTTAAATTCCGTCTTTCTCTTCTACTCTGGTCTCATTAGATTTCCAACAGATTTCATGCCTCCAAATGCATTTGCCACACACCAGCTTGTAGCTTCTTGGAGCCTCCTAGACAGACAGGCGGAGTACGGAGTGACTGTGTGGGTGGAGCTGGGCTCCGGGAGCAGGGAGACTGTAAGCAGGGAGCCTGAGGAGCAGGGGAGGCAAAGAGGATGTGAGCCCACAAGCTGTCCTGCTGGGAAAAGATTCTTCCCAAATGTGCCTGTTGCCCTGGGTGCCCTGCCCCTCCTCAGCTCTGCTCGATGCTCACGCATGTAGAGTGAGGGAAGGACATCCACTTATGCAGAGTGGTGAAATTGAGAGTCGCCTCTAGGCCTGCTCAGTAACCCCCCGCCCCTATACAGCAGTTACTGGGTACCTTAGAGAAGCCATCAGACCATCGGCCATGCCCTTCCTGCTGCCTCTGATCCCAGGAGCAGGTGAGGCAGGGGCTGGGGAAGAAGTCAACACGTTCAAAGGCTTTCTGATTTCACAGGTGCCACGTACAGCCCAAGATATATTTTTTGTTGTTTTTAATCCTCACCCATGGATATTTTTCCAATTGATTTTTTAGAGAGAGTGAATGGCGGGGGGGGGGGGGAGAGAGAGAGAGAGAGAGAGAGAGAGAGAGAGATGTGAGGGAGATACATCCATGATTACCTCCTGCATGTACCCCTACCGGGGCTGTGGGTTGAACCTGCAACCCAGGTATGTGCCCTGGACAGGGACTCAAACCCGAGACCCTGTGGTGCACAGGCTGATGCTCCAACCACTGAGCAACACAGGCCAGGTCAGCCCAGGATATTTGAAGAGTGTCATTCCCATTAGGAGTCCCTAGCTAAGGAAGGTTTATAGGAGAGGGGACCAAAGAGCAAGTGGTCACAGGCCAGAAGGACTTGGGAGCAGATGAAAGGGATGAAGGGCAGGCTGCATGGGAGGAGCCTGTGAGCTCTCAGCGTCCAGTACTGAGGCCAGCTGTGACAATCCACATCCTACTCCGGGGACAGCACCACTTGTCCCCCTCTTCTTTCTCTGCTTCCTTTTTCTTCCCTCACTATTATTCTCTTCTCCTCTGGGGAGGTTCCGGGGTGCCCTATCAATGGGTTTATCGAGTCCCCCAGCCCCACACATGCCTTAGACCACTGTCGTGGACCCGCGGAGGACCCAGGTTTCTGCTGTGTCATTCCATCTGTGATGCTTGCTGGCACCCTCCTGCCTCTCTCTCTCCACAGGACTGGGCAGTCTGAGCACTGGCTTTCAGGGGGGCCTGTCCCCCCACCCCCAGTGCTTTGGTCACTCTGTCTTCCTTGCAGGTTCTGAGGGTAGTGACAGCATTTTCCAATCTCAAAGTCAGATTCCTTGACCTAGTGCACATGTGTCATATGTATACATGTCTGTGCATACACATGTACTGTATATGCATGTATACATATGTTTCCACAAAATCGTGTCCTTGCTGCCTTTACTTGAAAGCCCCAGGTAACCTAGGCTGCTGGGCTGAGCCCCACCTGCTAGGGCTTTGTGCTCTGGCTTTGTCTTTTAGGTTAGCTCCATTTTAGCTCCCTTCTTTTAGTGAGTTTATTTTTCTCTCTCAACTGGAAAATCACATTTGATCAGCTGTAGAGAGCAATCAGATACCGAAACATTGGGATTTCGCCCAGGAGATGGCCCCTCCAAAGCTGGTATGGGTTCTCTGGGGCAAGACGGGACTCCTGGGGGGCCACATCCAAGCCCTGGGAGCAGGCAGTCAGGCAGACGGTGCACAGGCACAGATGGGGAGAGAGAGGAGTGAGCCAGCTGCATCAGAGGCTGGAAACAAACCACACTGAGCTGGTGCGTTGTCTGCCTGGCTGCTCCCTCATTCCTCTATTCTTAATCTCACTTGATGAACGAGGCAGAAGGTGCATGAAGGGCCCTGGTCACAGCACTGATGTCCAGCTCCCCTTGCTGCTGGGCGTGCTGTGAATGGGAATGGGGGTATGCCTGGCGGGGCAGTGCGCTCTGCCTGCCTCTCCTCCCTCCTCACTGCAAAGGTTAGCCCTGGAGAAGGGAAGGGCTCAGTCACAAAAGGGGTGTCCTTGCTAGCTTGTCTCTACCCCCATTCTGGATCCCCTAAACTTATTTGACTACCGCTCTGTCACCAAAAGCTTTTCTCCTTAGAATACCTAATGACATTGCACAAAACACATTTTGGGGAAATGGTTTGGGAGAAGCAATTTATTTTATTTTAATCCTCACCTGAGCATATGTTCAATGATTTTAGAGAGAGGAAGGGAGAGAGAGAGAGAAAACAGCGATGTGAGAGAGAAACACCTATCGGTTGCCTCCCATACACATCCCAAATGGGGATTGAATCCGCAACCTCGGTATGTGCCCCGACCTGGAATCACACCCCAACCCTTTTGGTGTATGGAACGATGCTCCAACCAACTGAGCCACCTTGCCAGGGCAGAAGCAGTTTATTTTGAAACTAGACTCCTCACTCACACTCATGGAAGTGATCCTTACAAATATTATCAAACAAATGTGCCTTCTGTGTGCAGTGTGTCAGCTTGGTCCCCATGACAGCAGATTCTTCTGTCCAGTTGCCACTTTGTGATAAAACGGGTAACTTAGATTTGGTTTCTCTACAAGGTTTACTTCTGTGGTAGGAAAAATTTTATTACAGAAGGAGCCCTCTCTGAGTGAATACAATCATTTACTGCTTCACAGCTACTAAGCTGACATTTAGACTCCAGGTGTCACCCAGAGTGCCTGAAGTATTGTGTTATCTGGGACATTATGACTTGGGTCACTTTTCTCCTGAAGGGTGAACCCTGGCAGCTCACCCCATTACTGGGAGGTCTCCTAATTTGCAATTACATGAGGAGTGAACTCCCACCTGTTTGAAACAACTCAAAAGAGAAGAAGGGGACAGAGAGAGGAGGAGAGGAGGAGGATCGGGGAGAGGAAAGTGAGCATATGAGGTGCCTGCAACCTGTGAGGATTTGGGGGGGAAAAAAGTTGCCCAGCCTCCAGCTTCACTGTCAGTGTCTGTTGCCGTGACTGTTTAAGATACAATGCGTGTTTGCTTCCTAATGGGAGTGAATGTGGGTGGTCATGTGGACATTAAAAAACAAAACAAACCAAATGTACAACAAAGTGCATGTTTTACTCCCGATAGCATCCCAAAGCCTTAAATTCCTAGAGACGCTGAATAGGCTTTCAGGGGCTCTGAGGTGTGGGGACATGGGCCCTCTTTTCTAGCTCTGCCACTGCTTACATGTGACTTTGGGCAAGTCCCCATGGCCTATTTGGATCTCACTGTTTTCATGCATAAGATGAGAAGCAGGCTGGGTCACAATTCTCAGATGTAGTGTCTAGGAGGGTCAAACCAGGGAAAGTGATGAGGAAGGTTGGGAGTGCCAGTGTGCATATTCATATTTATTCTCACTCTCTTTTTGTCTCAATATTGAGTATAGTTCACATACCATAAAATTCACCCCTTAAAGTGTTTTTTCGTATGTTCACATGGTTGTGCAACTATCATCATTATCTTATTCCAGAGCATTTTTATCCTCCAACAAAAAAATTCATACCCATTAGCTGTCACCATTTCTTGCTCCCCCTAAGCCACTGACAACTACTAATCTACTTTCTCTATTTGCCTAACTCTGGACATCCTATATAATAAAAGCCTAATAATGCTAAATGTCCGGTGGACCAGTCGGCCCTTCAAATCAAAGCAGAATATGCTAATGATATGCTAAGGCTGCTCAATCACTTGCAATGACATGCACTGACCACCAGGGGGCAGACACTCCAACCAGTAGGTTAGCTTGCTGCTGAGGTCCAGTTAATTGGGACTGAGCAAGACGGCCAGACACGCCCTGTAGTCCTTCCATGGCCCTTCCCTGGCTGGCCAACCTCCTGTGTCTCTCCCTCACCCCGATTGTGCAAGGGTGGGGACTCTCAGCCTGCACCCTCTTGTAATCTGAGACCCCCTCAGGGGATGTCAGAGAGCCAGTTTCGCCCGATCCCACAGAAGGAGCACCATTCAGCCAGAAGCCGGGCTCACGGCTGGTGAGGTGGGAGCCTCTCCCACCTCCGAGGCAGTGCTAAGGATTCCAACTGCTGGCTTAGGCCCATTCCCCCTGGGGAGCCTCTAGTTTCATATAAATGAAAGCATATAATATGTCGTCTTTTGTGACCAGCTCTTTGACTTAACATAATGTTTTCTAGGTTCACCCATGTTACAGCATGTAACCGGACTTCATTCCTTTTTATGACTGAATAACAGTCTATTGGATGGTTATGCCACATTTGTTTACCTATTCATCGGTCACTGAATGTTGGGTTGTTTCTACTTTTTAGCTGAACAATAATAAATAGTTGTGTGGAAGTTTTTGCATGGAGATATTTTTTAATTCTCTTAGGTTTGGAATCAGAATTTCTAGGTCATATGCTAACTCTATGTTTGACTTTCTTAAAAACTGTTTTCCAAAGTGGCTATACCATTTTATATTCATACCAGCATTGTGTGATGATTTCAGTTTTCCCATATCCTCACCAGCACTTAATATTGTCCATCTTTTTATTATAGTCATCCTAGTGGGTGTGAAATGATATCTCATTGTAGTTTCAATTTACATTTTCCTAATGACTAATGTTGTTGATCATCTTTTTGTGTGCCTGTTGGGGCTGTTGGTACATAGAGAAATGTCTGTCCAACTCCTTTGCCCATTTTTAAATTGGATTATTTGTCTTTTTATTATTGAGTTGTAATTCTTTATATATTCTGAATACTAGTCCCTTTACATAGATATGATTTATAAATGTTTTCTCCCATCCTGTGGATTCTCTTTTAACTTTCTTGATGGTATAAATCACAAAAGTTCTTAATTTTGATGAAATCCAATTTACCTATCATTTCTTTTTGTTGCTTGTGCTTTTGGTGTCATAGCTCAGAACCACCCATTACCTAAATCCAAGATCATAAAGATTTATACCTATGTTTTCTTCTAAGTAACTTCTAGTTTTAGCTCTTACATTTTATCAATTGGAGTTCATTTTTGTAGCTCAATCTTTTAAGAAAACCATTGCAATTAAAAAACAAAGCCTAACCTTAGAGTTGGGCCAAACCCAACCCTTTTGTGTGTCACCAGAGGTGTTCTGAGCAGGGGTTCTCCAAGGGCTCTCTGCTACCACTCTGTCACCAAAGCGTTGTCTGCCTTTTGTGAGTCAATGGAGAATAACCTAGAACTCAAGGGAAGACAGTTTGGAGCAGGACCTCCTGCTGCAGTAGAGGCCAATCAGTGGAGGCTGCCCTGTGGCAGAAAGTGGGGTGGGTCTTCTGATGTAGAAGGCCAGGTGGGCATGCATGTGTTGGTGAGTGGATCAGAGCTGGGGGAGGCCCACTGCCCAGTTAGATTGAGGCTGACCCCAGGTTCTGTGGGCTCAGGTCTGGCGTGCTTGCTCATAACGTGTCCTTCCAAAGCCTGAGTGCTGGCCTGGTGTCCAGAGACCTGGGTTCCCTTGCTAGTTCTGCTCTAACCAGCTGTGTGGCCCTAAGCCACTTAGGGAACCACTTGCTCTGAACTATGACATTGGCAATCTTGTATTAACCCCTAGAGTGCTGGGGAGCGCGATTGCGATCCTCTGGTCTTTCGCCAAAAGTGCCGGGAGCGCTATCAAAGCTTCGAAATGGAGTCCAGTTCTAAGTCTGCTTTTATTAGTGATGATGATATTGCTAAATATGTCAATGTAGTAAAGGTTTCCTTAAGTTTTTGAATATGTAACTTCATTTACATGAGATTCATAATTTTTTTCCTAATCTGCTATAAAATCAGCAAAAATGCCTTGGCAATTTTAGCATAGTTCCTAGGATATTGGTTGGCACTTGAAGGGTTAAGGAATCTGATGATTGCTTGAGTCCCACTAACATGTTCCCAAAGAACTTAGAATGGTTCGATCATGGAGATGTTCAGTGGAATTTCCTCAAGTGCATAGCATAGAAATGTGGGAGATAATGGCTGTGTGATCGAATGACTGAGAAACACTAAATCAAACACGAATGGGTCTCTGCACTCCAGCACTTTGCAGAGCCTTGCTGGGAGCCCATACTGTGAATCTGTAGGAGAGGGGGGGGGGTGCGCTGTGCAGCATTTCCAAGGTTAGTTCAACTACAGAAGAGCTACTATAATAAGCGAAGGCTGCCAGTTTCAGTGTGAATGAAATGACAGTCATGGAAATGGACTTCTATCTGTGGATGCTGCAGTGTGGGTCAGGCGCCAACCTGGTGCATGGAGTTATGCCTCCAGAGTAAGCTTTGCATTCTGGTATGCCTCCCATCAAGCTGGCCCTGGTTATGGAGATTAACTCTGGTCAGCCTGTAAGATATTCTGATCTTCACTCCCGACTGGTCTGACATCCAGGGCTGCCTGCATTCTTCTGTTGGGCAGCCGTGAAAGGCCACTATGTCAAGGAATGCCAGGACGCACCTGACCTGTTCCACATCAGTGGGGTTTTGATCTTTGATTGTGTCAGAGGTGGAAAGCTGGGTATCTCTGGGCTCACCCACCACCCTTACTGGCTGTAGAACTGGCCAGATGACCAGGAGGCTGAGCCAGTGGTTTGAAAAAGAGTCCCTAGCCCAGGCGAATAAGGAAGGAACTGGCAAGGTCACTGCAAGATGATCCTCTTTTTTGTATCAGCCCAGGTCATTTGGTTATTATTGTGAAGAGTTTAGAATGCAATGGGTGGAGATGGTAATGAAGGGAAAAATTATACACAATGACTAATTAATTAATAATTTGTTCAATAATAACTTTATAATATATCCTATTTGCATTCTAGTTATCTCCTTTTTTCAGTTGTAGGCAAATGTATGCAATCATTTTGCATTCCTATGCTATGGATTGAGAGTTGCACATTTATGATGGGAAATTTCAAAGATGAACAAAAGTAGAGAGCTTCAACAATTATTAGCACACAGCTAATCTGTATTGAAGACAATTCAAGACATCATATTATTTTACCTGTTAACATTTCAGTGTGTATCTCTAAAAGATGAGGATTCCTTAGAAAAAATAGGCACAATACCATTATCATATCTAAACAAACTTACAATAATTTCTTAATAGTATCAAATATCAAGCGAGTTTTCAATGTTCCTTGAATATGTTACTTTTTTTTTTACTTTTGTTGTTGTTGTTGTTTGAGTCAGACTCCAATGAATGTCTTTAAATTGCATTTGTTTGTCTTTTTAGCCTCTTTTATTTTTTATTTTTTTAAAATATATTTTATTGATTTTTTACAGAGAGGAAGGGAGAGAGATAGAGAGTTAGAAACATCGATGAGAGAGAAACATCGATCAGCTGCCTCCTGCACATCTCCTACTGGGGATATGCCCGCAACCCAGGTACATGCCCTTGACCGGAATCGAACCTGGGACCTTTCAGTCCGCAGGCCGACGCTCTATCCACTGAGCCAAACAGGTTTCGGCTTTTTTAGCCTCTTTTCATTTATAATTCTCATTCCAACTCTCTTGCTTTATTCTTGAAATCCATTTGTTGAAGAAACCAGGTACTTTGTACTGTGGAGTGTCCCATAATCTGGGTTTGCTAATTGCATTCCAATGGTATCACTGAACTTGCTTCTCTGTCCCCAGCATTTCATGTACATTGGACTTAAGAGGCTTGATTACGATTCAGGTTTGTTTCTTCGGAAAGAATACATCTGTCTCCTATTCTTCCATCAGGAAACACGTTGTTTTTGGCTGTCTCTATGATGTTAGAGGTGCTGATTATCATTGCCAACATCCAGTATTTCATTAGAGCTTACATGTTCTCATTCTATCACTTCTTTTGCATATATTAGCTGGAATACTTTTATAAGGAGAAACTTACTCTCATTGATTATTTGGTTACCCTGAGATATAGTTTGTATAGGAAAGGCAGATAAGTGCTTGACTTTTTCTCCTTATCGGTTTTCAGAATAATGCGTTAGTCCTTACGTCGTCCAAAGTTGGCCAGTGGGGATTTTTACTTTAAGTACCACCAAACATAGATGATGCATTTCAGACAAAAGATATTTGTTAAATGAATGAATGAGTGAGTGAGTGAGTGAGTGAGTAGAAGAATGAGCAAATGCAAGTTTAGAACTTTCTATAGACTTTCAGGTTTCCTTTCCAAACTTTATAATCACAGATTTTACTAGTGTATGCAGAATCATTGGATGATTTTCTTTTAGGGTTAAATCTTCTTTACTATTTACTTGGTACTCTATGGGTCAATTTAATAAATACTAGTACAACAGAGGTCCTGCTTTTAGAGATACTTTTATCCATATGCTACTGAACAAAACATGTTCAGTTAGATCTTCAACCACTTCATTATCAAAACTCACTGATGTGATTCCCACCTGGGAAGGTGCTGGTCATTGGCCCTAAGGCAGTGGCACTGACTCAGGCCTTGTCAAGGCTCCTATGCTGTGGGCCTTGGCCAATCACCTTCCCTCTGGGCCTCAGTTTCCCCTTCTGAATGTGTAGGAAAGGCACCAAGTTATCACCAAAGGCTCTTTCCAAACCTCCTCCCTAAGCATGTGCCCGCTTGGTAAAGACCATGTAAAGAATCTCAGAGCCAGTGAGCAAGGCAGTGGAGTGGGCTGGGGAGGGAGGAGTGGGACCCACAGGTCAGGAGGGAAAGCCCTCCATATATAATTTCAGCCAGCTGCTCAAGAGAAGCCAGGGCTGGAATCCATTTGCCATTCTGTGTGCTGTGTTCTTGAAAAGCTTTCTGGAGTCAGATAGGAGCAGTGGGGGCAAGCAGCAGGTACCTACCAGGTTAGGAAAGATTTCTGGGAGTGTTTTGTGGTCTTTGCAGGAAGAAAGACTAGGCATTGGATGCAGGAAGCAGTTTTCAGAGTTCCTGGAGCATGGCGATCTGACTCCTGGGCCAATGCCTACTGACCCTGCCCATCCTGCCTAGGCTGCTCCCACCTTTAGTGCACCTCCCACCTGTCCCCACAGCCCTCCCTGGAGGCAGAGGTAGCCTTGCCAGCCACCCTGGCAGCATTGCCCGTCTGGGAATTCAGACATTTAGAGTGCCAGCGAGTCTGCTGGCATTTTCCTTTGTTTGCCACGGGCTTAGATTGCATGGGAATCAATAGCCTGCATTCTGTGAGCTTTCTGATGAGCAGCCCTGCTGCTGAGCTGTTGTCCATGTTCCTTGCTCTCCAATCACAGAGCCCACATTCCCCATCCCTGTCAGTGTGCGGCTCAAGTCCCCAGAGATCAAATGTGTCTATGTGAAGCTCACATGCACCTGAGGAGGTAGCTAGAGATGATGGAATGTCTCTTTCTTTGGCTTCCTGGCACTGGCTGCCAATAGCTTAGGGCTGGTGGCGCCTTTTATTAGCCAAGGATAGGGGCTTGGCCAGTCATGGAGTGTGGTGGCTCATATAGCATAATCCACAGCTCCTCTCACTTCTGTTGTGGTAGGAAGGGACAGACAGCTGTCAGGAGGTCACCCTTACAGTTTTTCTCTATCATTGCCATCTTCCCACAGTATATAGACCAGTGATGGCGAACCTTTTGAGCTGGGCGTGTCAGCATTTTGAAAAACCCTAACTTAACTCTGGTGCCGTGTCACATATAGAAATTTTTTGATATTTGCAACCATAGTAAAACAAAGACTTATATTTTTGATATTTATTTTATATATTTAAATGCCATTTAACAAAGAAAAATCAACCAAAAAAATGAGTTAGCGTGTCACCTCTGACACGCATATCATAGGTTCGCCATCACTGGTATAGATAGTGGACAGCTCACTCAGGGTATGCTATGTACCCTGCAAGCGACCTGCAGGGTGAGGAGCTGGACCTTGGGACCTTTCTCCTTAGCATGTTGTAGGTGGTGTTAGACCTTTCTCCAACTGAAGCCTCTGGGGATGAATGGATGGTCAGAGTCACATTGATGGTTGTAAAGCATTTCAAGAGGTGGATTTCTGGTGTTCATTTAGAAAGAAGGGACAGTGGTGGGACAATCGTGTGTGTGTGCTCCTATGTCTCTCCTGGCCTGTGGGTCCCACTCCTCCCTCTCCAGCCCATTCCACTGCCTTGCTCACTGGCTCTGAGATTCTTTACATGGATTTTACCAAGAGTGCACATGTTTAGGGAGGAGTTTTGGAAAGAGCCTTGGTGATAACTTGGTGCCCTTCCTACGCATTCAGAAGTGGAAACTGAGGCCCAGAGGGGAGGTGATTGGCCAAGGCCCACAGCATAGGAGCCTGGACATTATATAATTTCAGTGTGAGCCAGCCCCAAGCTATATGCAAGAGAAACATAATTAGACCCTTACCTCACACCATACACAAACATTAACTCTGAAATGGATCATAGACCTTAATGGAAAAACCAAAACTATAAAACTTCTAGGGGGAAAAAAATTGTGACCCTAGGGCAAAGATTTCTTAGCTATCACCCCAAAACCCCAATTGGATTTCATTGAATTTAAACCTTTTGTTCCTCAGAAATACTTTAAAGAAAATTAGAGTCAGAGAAATATAAATATCATGTGATCTCACTCATTTGTGGAATATAATGAACACATAAACTGATGAACAGAAAACAGATCCAGAGACAGAGAAGCATCGATCAGACCATCAAACCTCAGAGGGAAGGTAGGGGAGGGTGGGGGTAAGGAGGAGAGAGCAACCAAAGGACTTGTATGCATGCATGCACATAAGTATAACCAATGGACACAGACACCAGGGGGATGAGGGCATGAGTGGGGGGGGGGAGAGCAATGGGGGAATAAGGACATATCTGTAATACCTTAATCAATAAAGAAAAAAATCTCTAGGTCCAAACTATCTATGCTGTCAGAAGTCTGGATAGTGGTTGGACAGTGGGGAGAGGTAGGAGGAGGAGAGACTAGAAGGGAGCCTGATGCGTGCTTTTGGGGTACTTGTGACATTCTGATTCTTGAGCTGGGTGGTGGTTACACAGGTACCTTCAGTTTGTAAAAATAGCCTGAGCACATTTCTGCATGCATAATATCCTATATAATAAAAGGTTAATATGCAAATTGACCAAATGGTGGAACACCTAGTCACTGTGATGCACACTGACCACCAGGGGGCAGACTCTCAATGCAAGAGCTGCCCCTTGGTGGTCAGTGCGCTCCCACAGGGGGAGTGACACTCAGCCAGAAGCCCTGAGCTGGGCTCATGGCTGGTGAGCACAGCAGTGGTGACAGGAGACTCTTCTGCCTCCGCAGCAGCGCTAAGGATGTCTGACTGCCAGCTTAGGCCCACTCCCAGACTGCGAGAGAGCACAGGCTGAGCTGAGGGACCCCCGCGAGTGCACGAATTTCATGCACCAGGCCTCTAGTACTTCAATAAAAAGTTAAATACACACAAAAAAAGAAAGAAAATTAGAAGACCTGGCACAGACTGGGAGAAAAAAATTGTATATCATGTATGTCTTAAATAAGGGACTTATGTTTACAATATATAAAGCTCTTAAAAATAAATAGTAAGAAGTCAGACAACTCAATTAAAAAATGAGGGAAAGATCTGAATAGACATTTCAACAGAGATGATATACAAATGACTAATATGTTCATGAGAAGATGCTCAACATTAGTCAGCAGGGAAATGAAAATCAAAAGCACAAAGAGATACCACTTCACACCCACTAACATGGCTATAATTCTATTTTAAAGACTGGATCCCTTGTATATTACAGGTGGGAATGTAAAATTACACAGCCACTTTGGAAAACAATTTGGCAGTTTCTTAAGTTAAGCATAAATTTACCATATGACCCAGCAATTCAACTCCTAGGTTTCTACCCAAGAGAATGAAAACATATGTCCACACAATGGCTTACATGCAAATGTTCACAGCAGCATTATTCATAATAGCCAAAAAGTGAAAATTATGCAAATGACTCTTACCTGGTGGATGAATAAGCAAAATGTGGTCTGTTCCTACAGTGGAACATTATTCATCAATAAAAAGGAGTGAAGTACTAATATATGCTACAATATGGATGAATCTCAAAAACATTATGCTAAGTGGAAGAAGCTAGATACAGAGAAAATATGGAATGAGTCCATGAACTATTTAGTAAAGGAAAATCTATAGAAACACAAAGTAGATTAGTGGTTGCCTGGGATTGGGGTTGGGAGCAGTTATTGACCGCAAATGGGCATGAGAGAATGCTTGGGGGTGATGGAAGTGATATAAAATTGGATTGTGATGATGGTTGCACAACGTGAATTTACTAAAAATAATTGAACTGTACACTTACAGTGAATTTTATGGTATGTTAATTATACCTCCATGACGTTGTTTAAAAAAAAAA
Source organism: Myotis daubentonii (assembly GCF_963259705.1). Classification (NCBI taxonomy): domain Eukaryota; kingdom Metazoa; phylum Chordata; class Mammalia; order Chiroptera; family Vespertilionidae; genus Myotis; species Myotis daubentonii. The sequence goes on along the minus strand of NC_081853.1, from coordinate 31,890,273 downwards.
AGAAGGAAGAGAAGTAGATTCTAGAATGTGCTTTGGCAACAGGAACACTTTGAAGAGGGTCAGAAAGAAAGAGTGGGTGCAAAACCTCTTGGGGCAAATCTCAGCCTCAAGGGAGGATGCACACCCCCTGCCTCCACTGAGCTGAGTCCCAAGGACTATCCACTTCCCCCTGTAGGAAGTTCTGCAGTTCAGCTCTGAAGCCTCAGCTCACCATGACCTTCTCCCAAATTTGTCCTCTTTCTCCCTCAGATTGTATGGGTGCCCTCTGCTCTCTGCACCTCCTCAGCCACTGTGCCTCTCACTTGCAATCACAATCCTGCTCCCTGTCTCAGCTCTGGTGTCAGCCATCCCTCCGCCCTCTACATTGTCCCATAACTCAGTTCCTCTGGCAGGCATGCCCTTCTTTCTGGTGTATGTCACTGGGCCATGAGATAGCAGGGAGTTGACTTGGGAAATAGTCTCAGCCTAGGGAAGGGGGACACAGTGGAAGGATAGACTGGATTGAGAGAGAGTGGAGTAGGGAGAACTAAAGGAACAGCACGTGGGACATGGGACATGGGATGAGCAACATAGAGAAACATTAAAGACTCTCACACACATGGAACTTGTCTGGCACAGTAGGGGCTGAGGCAGCCCATGGAGGCCCATCTTAGGGTCACAACCCAGCACCAAGAAGTAGGATGCCCAGTAGCAGCTTTTTGGGGTTGACTTTGCTGAATTTCAAGAATTGACACTCCCTGGAAGGTCAGCCCTTATCATTGGTTTAGTCATTTATTTCTGAGTATGAACCAGCCCCTCAAAACTTTGAACTCAGTCTTGGAGCCCTTGTTCCACAGTAGATTATAGAAAGCACTTAATAGACATCAATTCATTCCATCCTTATAGAACTCTTTGAAGTAGGTCTATTATTATCACTCCATCTTGTAAATAATCGAATTGAAGTCCGGTGGATAAAGCAAGTTAGACAAAGTTTGAAGAACAATCAGCAACAGAGCCTGGATTAGAGCCCAAATAGTCATCTCTAGCTCCTGAGTCCCCCAGGTGTTGCCAATAATGGGTTTGATGGTGTAAGAAGTCAGAAGCCAGACTCTTACAGGCCCAGTATGAGAAGGCAGGAGGCCTTGAAGACAAGCTCTCCTAAGGGGAGGAGAGAGAAGAGGAGGGAGGAAAGGAGTAGGAGAAACTGGCATAGTCTGGGACAGAGGAGAGGCATGGGTCCTCCCAGGCAGGTGCCCTGGGAGACCTGAGGCTGACTGTCTCCTGGAGAGATAGGAGCTGGTTGGGCAAGGCATCCCTAACTCATCTCCCTGGCTGCACACTGAGCTCCTGCATGTGTAATGTGTGCACAAGTAGAAACCTGGGCTAGCATCTCTGTCCCTCTTGCATCCTGTGGTTTGGGCACTGCAAAGTCAGCACCTTCTTTGGCCACAGCCAGCTGGGTGGGGTCTTCTGAAAGAGAAGTCTGTAAGGCCAGCGTGCTGATGGACAAATTGAAAAAGAAGGCACCAGCTGTATAAGAGGGAAGCAGAGGGAGGTCGTGCCCAGAGAAATCTGATCATGCATCTTTCTTGGGGAGAATGGGTGCTCACCTCAGCAAGGGGGCTAAGCTTAAAAGAATCCAGTGACAGCAGAGTCTTGAAATTCAGTAGAATTTTGCCTTCCCCTCCTGTGGCTTCAGATTCAACCTGCACTTTTTGACTATGTAGTATGTTCTTGGCGTCCAGGACAGAGGCCTGGGCAGGCTCACTTTCTTCTCTGGGTCCCCTTTTTTATCTCTTTATATTTCTGCAAACACAGCATCCTCTAGATAAGGTCCTTGGGATGAGAGTAATTGTGAGCAGGCACTACAGATCTCCAGCTTCCAACACCAAAATGCCGAGCCCAAAATAGTGCCTGGGTGGTTAGGAGTGGGTGGCGAGTTGTGGACATACGTTTAAAAATAAACCCACCAACCACTAAAGAGTTACCCACCATAATACCTTTTTGAATTGATGCCTCTCTTGGGCAGTGATGGCTTAGAGGCTAGAATGAGTTGACCCTAGAACTCTGAGCCTGCAGAACAATGAACCTGCCAATGGGCCCACAACTCCATGCAAATGGGCACCATGAACCCATCCAGTTGGTGCTGTGTGAGGGGACTTCTGACTGCTGCTGCCACAAATTCCCTGACGCAATTAGAGCAAGTACTCGGAAAGGCTCTGCTCCCAAACCTCATGGGAGAGGAGGCCCCAATCTGCTTCCTGTGTCCTGGAGACCAGCCATTTATTTAGATAGTGATGGTGGAGAACTGGGCAGGGAGGCCCTTGCAGAGCAGTCCTGAGCTCCCTCAGGGCTGTTCTTCTTCCCTTTCCCTTCATCTTGATTGTTATTCCAAAGGCCTCGTTATGGAAATTGGAAAATAATGGTTCTGCAATTTGTGCGTGTGAGGCTGTGTGTACCCTAATTATGGGTCCCGTATACCATTTCTCAGAGGCAGTGTGGTGGAAACCGAGACTGGCTCGCTCATCACTGCAATATTGCTTCCCTCTCTTCCTGTCACCATCACCCCAGGTACCTCTATTCTCAAAGATGTGGGGGTGAAATGGAACATCTGAGTAAAAATAGTCACCCACGAGCCCATCTTCATATGTCCACAGGTGCCCAGGGCATAAAAGGGACTTAGAGATGTCCCATGGCTTGAAGAGGAGTGTGGATCTATCTATGAAGCACATGTACTGATTTATAACAGAAATCATGATTTTTTTGGGGGGGGGAGTAGTTTTGGGGGGCTGTTGGGATTAGTGAGGCACATTGCCTCTTGGTACTGTCACTGTGGCAACCCTGACTCCCTGGCTGGCATTGTCCTCCTGAGTTGGGGAGCAAAACTGGGAAAGGGAAGGATGGGGAGAAAGGAGGCTCATGGGAGTTGAGGTGTTACTGCAAATCCTTGTTCAGATGTGAAGCCTTGAGAAGGACAAAACCTTGGACCACAGGGAGGCTTCAAGGTGGATGTGGAGTGACCCTGAGCTAGATTTCAGAAGGGGGAGCTGGGGCCAAGGGAGAAAGCAAAAAGGCCAGGAGGAGAGATTGGAACCTCCCCCCCCCCCAATCCTGTCACTAAATGCAAGAGTAATCAGATTCTTTCTAAAGGAAATTGTTGGAAGGGGGTACGGGGGGCAGCTAAACTTTCTTTGCAAAAAAGGGTAAATTGCTTTAATCAAATTATTCCTGGAGATGCTTAGGGTGGGTCAAAAGCAGAACCTTCAGAAGCCCGTGTTTGGACAGTCTGAGGATTGTGATTCTGGGGACGTGTAGGGGTACAGGAGTGAGAAGGACTCAGAGAGGTGGGTGCTGGCAGTGGGGCTGTGTGGCATCTTTAAGACTTGAGTGCCAGTGAAAATGGCTGTAGGTCATGGTCTGAAGCTTCAGACCTCACCTTCATTAAACTTTGATCAGGCTCAGGAGCAATACAGACTTGGGTTGAATTTTGATTCTTCCGTTTATACCTGTAGGACGTGGGACAAACTAATCAACTCCTCTATATCTTGGTTTCTCCATCTATTAAAAGGTAACCCCAGCACCTATTTTGTAGATTGGTGGAAGAATTGAACATGACAGTATAGCTCAGTCCTTGGCACAGTATTTAGCCAGAGTGAATGCTTACACTAGGTGGCTTTTTGCTACTGTTGTTGTGCATGGTTATTGCATTGCTCTGAGAAGTAATATGATCATATAATTTCTAGCATAGTGCCTGGCATGTAACCACTGTGTATTCAGTGACGACTGTTGCTTTTACACCCAACATCTTCCAGTTCAGACAGGCATCTTCTATTCCAAATCTCCATCCCATCTTCCTCTACAGAAGTGAGGAGAAGAACCGGGTGGAAGAGGGAAAGGGAAGTGGAAAAGGGACTAGTGTTTCACCTGATCCTCTGCTCTATCATCAACAAAGCACATGAAGTCTTTGAGGAATTTAATATTCTTGGTACCTTTGAATGTGTTCCTCACAAGTTCTTAGAATATGTGGCATGAAAGGAGGTCTTTGGGAAGGAATATTTTAACCTATTTTAAAAAATGCTGTGTAGGGGAGGTAAGCGATTGATATAGATATATCCAAGGTTATTTCAAGTAAAATCAGATTTGACATAGGAATTTAGGTGCTTAAAGAACTCTTGAAAAGGGGTGGGGAGACAGAGGCCAGGCTGGGCCACTCTCAGGTTGGCCACTAACTCTCAGGGAGCCAGTCGCTAGATCTTGCTGGTTATGGTCACAGCCGCATCTAACAGTGAGGCTGGTGCATTGAAACAGCTGGAAGTCGCTGCAAAAGTTCACATCTGCCAACTCTCCTACCCCTACCCAAGAGCCACAACAAAGCTTCTGCCTCCTTTCTGCCTTCCATATCTGTGGGAGGGCCTCTCATTGGTGTGCTCTTATCCCTCCAGGATAGCATTCTGGGAAATGTAGTTCTCGTGTTTCCAGCCCTTGTGAGCCTGAGGCTCCACTGAGATGGGGATCTGACCCCCTGAAGATGCACAAGGCAGCAGTTGTGAATATAAAGGGCCAACATCAGGATGACAGGAGGGCACAGAAGGCACCGCCTTTTTCTGTGGCAGGGAACTCAGAGCTGCTCAGCTCCTGGGAGAGAGAGGGGAAGGAGATGAGGAGGCCCAGGTTCCTCCCTGTGAGGCAGATGGAACAGCAGCAGGAGTGGAGAGATCCCAGCAGAAGGCCCAGGCTGGGAGGCATTAAACTCAGGCTCTCCCTGGCATGGATGACTGGCAGGGTAGGTAGGACTCAGAGTTGCAGGAAATCATGTATTGCCCAAAGGACCCCTAAAACTGGGTCAGGGCCAAAAGCAAAGCCTGGGGAAGCCAGGGGTTTAGTGAGAGGACTGTGGGATCTCCATGGACAGACATGAGAGCCAAAGAGCCAATGTGAATATAAGGACAGCCTTATAGTGAATTCAATTCAACAAGGACCTCAAGTTGCCACCTGAGTTGGGCAGGACCTTGGACACAGAAGGGTACTAAGATAACCTGGATATAGCCTGTGTTCTCAGAAACACACAGTTTAGTGAGAGAGACCAAATGATGAGGATGAGCTAACATTGACTGCTTATTGTACACATCTTTTACATTGATTAATGTATTTAATCTCCAACAATACAGTCAGATACTATTATTATTATGTACTACTAGAGGCCCGGTGCACGAATTCGTGCACATTGATAGAGATTAATTAGAAGGAATATTTTAGAGGCTGGGGAGGGACTGCTGGAGATTGGTTCCAGGGCATGTCCAGCCATCTCGCCCAGTCCCTATAGGGGCTGATTGAGCGGGGAGGGACCTCGGGAGGGCTCCAAGGCATATCCTGCCCATCTTGCCCAGTCTAGATTCACAGGACCCCAGCAGCAAGCTAACCTACCAGTCAGAGCGTCTGTCCCCTAGTGGTCAGTGCGCATCTAGAGACTGGTTGAACGGTCGAACTAATGGTCAGACACTTAGCACATTAGGCTTTTATTATATAGGATTCTTATTGTATACTATTGTTATTATAACAGGTAGGAAATATTATTCCTAGTCACAGATGGGGAGCCTGAGGCTGAGGGAGCTTAGGGACAACAGGTAGGAGGTAGAGCAAGATGTATCTCTAGGCTCCCCACTCCATATCCTGCACTGTGATATGAGACAGTGCTGGTGATGACAGGATGCGAATGCTAAGGGGGCAATCTGGGAGGAGACGTTCCTCCCAACTGGGAAATGAGGGCCACTGTGTGGAGAGGGTGGAATGTGAGCTAAGCCAGAGGGAAGGCACATTCCAGGTTCAGAGATGGGTGAGAAGAGCACCCAGATGGTGGGATTTGCGTCAGCCACATCCTGAACGGTCGTAATAGTCATATACTGGGGAAAAGTAAAGTCTGAGCTCTTAAAAGTTTGTCTTTCTTTTATCCACATGTTTGCCCATTCATTGTGAGTATGAATGCTGTTTAGGTGCTGGAAGGCAGATATACCCTGGGGTACTGGGAGGAGCTTGGCGGGGAGCAGGCAGGCAAGCAGCCAGGCACACCTAGTGTGGGAAGCTTGGTGGGTAGGACATGGGAGTCTAGAACTGGTGCAGAGGACACAGTGCTGCCCTGAGCATTTCTGACACATGGGTGGGCCGGGCAGGGAGAGGCTGATGGAGAGGAGGGAAGGGTGACGGCGCCATTGACCCTGAGGGGCCTGGGACAGCCAGGTCCAAGCACCAGGCTTCTTTGCCATGGCAGGGGAGCACTTGGGTGATTTTAGGCAGGAAGGTGGCACCATCAGATTTGTGTCATGGGAAGACTCTCTGGCAGGTGTACAGAGGAGGCAAGTGGCAGTCAGGGACATCAGGGAGCTAGCGACAAGACAAGGGCTTGAAGCAAGATGAAGACAGAAATCAGATTTGACAACAGCTCAGAATGCAGAGATGATAGGATGTGGTGACAATTGGATAAAAGGGAGAGGAGGGGAGGGGAGGAAGGAGAGTTAGGAAAGCAACAGGTTGTGGGATGTTTGCTATGGGCCGTCCACAGGGGACAGCCTATAGACAGAGGTTGAAAATACAGACGAGAGGGTGAAAGCATGAAAGCATTGGGTGGAGGCTCTTATCCCAGCAGAAATAGCATAAAATGGGGCTGAGAGAGAGTGAGTGGGGTGAAGTGGAGTTCATTCCTATCACAAGGAGACCTTTGCATGAGCTTGGAGGAGGGAGGATGGGCAGGTGGGAGGTGAGAAGGCTCCCACCTGCTCTCCTATTTCTCTAACCGGATCTTTTAACAGTAGGCAGGGCTCAAGTTAATTAAAGTCTACGCATTAAAAATAACAATGAGCATAAAAACTAAGTGCGTGCATTGTGTGTCTGTCCATCTTGCTCCATCCCCTAGCCTCCCAGGAAGCCTGGCGCAGTCCTGGAGGCCCTGGTCTGAATGGGGGTCTCCTCGCTTCTCAGGAGCAGGTGATGATGGCAGCTCAAGAAGCAACTACCAAGGGGTGTGTTTGTGGTGGCAGAACAGCAAGAGAGAGAGAGAGTTATCTAGGCAGCAGGTAGAATCTTTGCTGGATGTGGTCCTTTCTCTCCCTTTTCAGGAATATTTCTCTCTCTTCTCTCTTCTCTCTTCTCTCTTCTCTCTTCTCTCTTCTCTCTTCTCTCTCTCTCTCTCCTTAGATATATGCCAAGAAAATAAAACAAAAGTAAAGGAGAAAGAGAGAGAGGTATCTTTAATTTGAATAGGTTTTTCCCATGTGAAAAAGCGACAGTTCGTTGCAAAATATTTATCTTCATTACGGGTGGTATCATTATTGATGGAGAAGCCCTGCTGACTAATGGGGAAATCTCTATAGGAGGCCTGAATCCAGATGAGCTGAGTCTCCACCTTGCCTTCCACATGCTGGGCGAGCATGGCCCTTAATTTCAGGGTGTCCCAGGTGACTCATCGGCACAGCCCGGAAAGGACAGTGCTCATGTTGGATTAGGCTCACAGAGCTGGGAGAGGCCTTCCAGATCAGGCGTGAGCTCCCTGCGGCGTAGATGGCTTTTTGTTTGCCTTTGAATCATACATGGCCTTTGCTTAATGAAGGTGTGTGCTGTGGCCAAATGATGGATGAATGACTGTGAGAGTGAGCGTGCGTTAAAGGGAAAGGCGGATCAATGAACCCCGTTTAACCATTCATTTCACCGAAGGGGTCAGGGAGGTCCAGAGAGGGGGGCCTCATACCCAAGAGCCAGCCTGAGATTCAGCTCCTTCCTTCCTAGGGGCCTCTCTCTCCCTGTTCCTTCTGCTGAGAGATGTTGTCAAACATGGATGAGAAGGTGCTCTAGCAGTTGTTTTTGTTATTCAGTATAGAAGGAGTTTACACAAACCAAAGCATCATTTCCCCTCGTGGATGTTGGAGAGGCTCAGATTAGCAGCCTTGAGAGCTGTAATTCACATTCAGATCAAGCCTCCTGTGTGTTCACCAATTAACTGCCAAGGTGAGGGAGGAGCTGTTCCTTACTCCCTGTGCTCCCATTTCACAGATGAGTCCACCATGTCTCAGAGAGGCTACAGCAGGACCTGCCTATGACCTCATAGGTAGCAAGGCTTTAGGAACTGGTTCTGCAAGCCAGGTGTGGGAAGTCAGCCCTCTGGGCAAATGTTGCTACCCCATTGCCACCTCCTGTGACATCCATAAGCAGGCGCCCCAGGGCTCACTCTGTTTTTCGGTGACCAAGTTCGTTGTGTAACACACGAGGTCCTGAGAACAGCCCTGACTTTGAGGAATTCCTCGAGAGGAGCTGAGTGTGTCTTCCCAAGCTCATTACCTGGTCTCAGAACTTTATAACCAAACCTCATAAATTGGTACAGTGTGACATTTGGCTGTTGGCTTGGAAGAGACGTCAGGGTGATTTAGACCCTCGGGCGTGCGGGTTTCCGGTCTATGTCAGGCGTGGAAGCTTTGGAGGACGGAGGCCTCTGGGAGTTGTCTGCTTCCTTTGCACTCAACCATCACTGGGCACAGGTTTAGTGCTCTGAGATCATAGAGATCCAAGAAAGGGAGACGGAGCTGGTTTTCCCCGTGCCTGCTGCCTGCCTCCGATGGCATCTGCTTGTGTGGACAAAGATAGCATCACAAATGTCTGTTGCGGGGGCTCATCTTGTCCTGAGGGTGTCAGCCAGTGCTCCCAGCAGACACTCACCCTTCCCCGCAGCAGCAGCAAGGAGAGCCTTGCCCCCTTGCCTCTGTCTCCCCCCTACCACACGTCCATCTCAGCATATTACCGACACCTCCTTCTGTCTCAAACCACTTCCCTTCCCCCAGAGAGCGCTGTGGGTTTGAAATGATGGTCTTTAATCATTTCTTAAGTGACCAGCCCAGAAATCATTTCTTAGTGCCATACACACAAATTAAATCATAAATCCACACTGGGTCCTGCATGGGAAGGCCTGAAGTGCAGCCCTGATTCAGAGCAGAGCAGAGGCCTCCCCAGGAGAAGGGGGTCAGCATACGCCTGGAGGAAAGGCCAGGGCCTCGGAGAGAAGGAAGAGGCACCCCTACTGTCTGAGCTCCGGCCGCTATAACAAAATACCACAGATCGAGGCATTTGAACAACAGACATTTACTCCTCACAGATCTGGAGGCTGGGAAGTCTGAGATCAAGATGCAGCAGATTAGTGTCTGGTGAGGACCTGCATCCTGGTTTGCAGGATGACTTCTCATTATGTCCTCACATGCCCTTTCTTTGGTGCTTGCTCTCAGAGAGAGCGAACTCATGGCACTTTCTCTTTTTATAAGACCATTAATCCCATCATGGGACCCTATTCTCGTGACCTAAACCAGTGGTTCTCAACCTGTGGGTCGCTACCCCTTTGGCGGTTGAACGACCCTTTCACAGGGGTCGGCTAAGACCATCCTGCATATCAGATATTTACATTATGATGCATAACAGTAGAAACATTAGAGTTATGAAGTAGCAACAAAAATAATTTTATGGTTGGGTCACAACATGAGGAACTGTATTTAAAGGGCCAGAAGGTTGAGAACCACTAACCTAGACTAACCCAAATCACCACCCGAGGGCACCACCTCCAAATGCCAGTATCTTCATTACTTCAGAAGCCCACAAGAAGATGAATCTGATTGTGGGTTGGAAGGGGGAATGTGTCAAAACCCGTTCGCTCCTTGAAAAATTCTATTAGAAAGTCAAGGTGTTGGTATTGCAATTATTATTTGATTCCCAAATGGTGAGGGCACTTCCAGGACTGCGCTTTGCTTGATGAGCCAATACATTTTCAGTCCCCACTGATGAATTTGGGAATCGAATACCTGTCATCTTGAAATAATTGACACATCTCGGTGAAGCGCTTACATTCTTCTGATGAAATTCTGGATTCTTACTGAGAGTGAGGAGAAAGGCGTGTTACAGGGGAGCAATATTGTTTTATGGACCTTCATCTTGGTTATTAACAAATGAGCATTACGTGTAGAAATGGCACAGGGGGGATTCAGTAATGAAGTTTCATAGGATTATAACGATTATGAGCCTGATGACAGTGGAACCCAGACTTCAGTGCTCTCGGTTTCCTTGGCACTCACTGTTCTGCGCTCTCTAATGCTGAAGGACAGCAGGCTGGCTGTTTCTGTCCCTATACCCCATCCTGAAGTTATCTGGGGGGTGGGCATAAAGGTGATAGGCTCCTTTAGCATATTTGGCATGGGGTGTCAGTAAACAACAATAATTATAGGTGTCCTTATGCCATGTAAACAGCAAACATCATATTCTAGGAAGCTGGCACCCACTAGAGGTAGGAACAGTTAACATCAGTGAACCCTCACCTCCCTGATCCCCCTCCATCCCTGCTTCTGAGCTGCCCAAGCATCCTCTAGTCCTCTAGAAATGCAGCCAGTCCCACTATTTACACTCTCTCTATTTCCCTCTGCCCACCAGAAGCCACTGGGAAGATGAATTTGCCTTTCAGAGACGGCCTCTGCAGAATACCCAGCGCCCACATCCATACATCACCTTTTTACATCTGGCCAGGAATTCAGGCAGGCAGGGACTCGGGGGCTCAGAGCCAGCATGTGACATAGACCACAGTTGTTGGTTTTTCCCCTCCCTTTGGAGGCAGGCAGGGAAAGTAGGGCAAGATGTCTTCAGTGCGCAGAAAAGAAACACATCTTGTCCCTTTCCTGAGCTTCTCATCTGACCTCACGTGCACTTGAACATGTGTGTTCTCCACCCTCAGTGCATGTACCCATAAATACAGAGTGCCCCACCCCCATGAATAGTCTACCTCAGTAAATAACTGGAAATAGCATTCCCTTTGAAGTGAGGCCCACTTGGTTTTGAGTTCTGCCACAGACTAGCTGCAGAATGTTATTTTACCTCTCTGAGCCTTGGTGTCATTGCCAGTAAAATGGGAATGATACTATCTCCCTTACATTGTTTCATTGAAAAAAAAATGGTATGTTAGGATTACATTTGTCTATGAGAAGTAGAAAAATGTAAGATAATTTGGTTTTAAAACAATAGAGACTTTTTATGTTCTGTAAAATAAATCTAGGCTGGTAGAGCACTCCATGGTATGGTATTGGACACCCAAGTATATTCTAAGCTGTTGCTCTGAGATCCTTAGCACACAATTTCTACCTCATAGTCCAAGATGGCTGCTTGAGTTCCAGCCATCATGTCTACTTTCCAGCCAGTGAGAATAAAGAAAGGAGGAAAAGAGCTAGCTTTCTCTCTGGATGGTCACTGCTCAGAAGTCACATATACTTTTGCTTATATCCCTAGATTTTAGCGATTCAAGCCAATGCCCATGCATTATCAAACTTTGAAGGGAATGTTCAATGTGGTGGAACGAATGTAGACTTTTAAAAATATAACACAGTAGCAAGGTGATGACATATTACCTATAGCAAACACATTATAATTTTATAATAGAATAATATAACAGCTACTTTTAATTGAGTAGTTATTGCATGTTTTGGTGTTCACCAAACATTATATATTCATTATCTCATTCAGTCAAAACACTGGTATGAGATAGGAACTATTGTTATTCCATTTTTACAGACGAGAAAACTGAGACTAAAAAAGATTATAGAACTCACTTCATATAGCTATAAGTAGTGGAGGTTATAATTCAGAAATTGATACTCTTTCCCCCAAGAAGTCATGTTGGCACGGTTTATATTTAACATGATACACACTGTTTTTGTTGGTTCCAAACAAATTTACTTGATTTTAAAAGACCCCAACCAGTGAGCTATCTGGATTCAGGCAGCCCGTGTTCAATTCCCAGCTTCACCACTGGCTTTAGGACCTTGGACAAGCTGCTGACTTTATTTGAGCCTCAGTTTTCTAATGTGCAAAATGGGAATAATTGTAGTGCATGTCTCATAGGGGTGTTATGAGGATGAAATGAGGTCATGCTGAGTACCCATGTACCTGGCCCACAATAAATGCTTATTTAAGTACTGGTCATTGCTTTAATTAACTAGAGGCCAGGTGCACAAAATTCGTGCATGGGGGGTTCCCCTCAGCCCAGCCTGCACCCTCTCCAGTCCAGGACCTCTCTGGGGATGTCCGACTCCCGGTTTAAGCCTAATCCCCAGGGATCAGGCCTAAACTGGCAGTCAGACATCCTTCTCATAATCCTGGACCACTGGCTCCTAATCACTCACCTGCCTGCCTGCCTGGCCACCCCTAACTGCACCCCCTGCCGGCCTGATTGCCCCTCACTGCCTCTGCGTGCTGGCCTGGTCGCCCCCAACTGCCCCCCCTGCCGGCCTGGTCGCCCCTCACGCCCTCCACACCCCCCCCCCCCCCCCCCGCTGGCCTGGTCGCCCCATGCAGCCTACTTGTTCAGTCGTTTGGTCGTTCCTCACTAACCCCCCTGCCAGCCTGGTCGCCCTACAGATCCTGCTTGTTCAGTCGTTTGGTGTTTGGTCGTCCCTCACTAACCCTGCTGCCAGACTGGTCATAGGCAGCCATCTTGTGAAGGTTATTTTGCATATTACCTCTTTATTATATAGAATAACATTATTGTTATTAATGTTTACACAACTTTATGAACAATTCTAGCAGGTGGTGGTCAGCTTGGCAACCCACAGACTTTGCCTTAGAATGGTGCTGAGGGTGGGAGGGGGCTGGCTCAACATCCCACCCTATCCTGTGCTCTATAGACATGCTAGAGGCCTTTACTGGCCTGACCCAAAGTCCTGGGGGGGTGGGTAAGGAGGGAGAGAAGGGAGGGCAGGAAGAGCCAGTCCCTTCCTCTGCAGCAGAACAACCAGCAGAGTGGCCTCCTGTCCTAGACTCCTGTCATCCCTTCAGCCCTGGACTTGTATCCTTTGGGGAAGTTCTTTGCCAAGCTGCTCAGTAGGGCCTGCCCATTCTCCCCATCTTCTCTCCTGGCCCTGACTTGCGTCTGTACCCTCTGCTCATTTCCTAGGCCAGCGGTTCTCAACCTGTGGGTCGCAACCCCTTTGGGGGTTGAACGACCCTTTCACAGGGGTCGCCTAAGATCATATCAGATATGATAATGCATATCAGATATTTACATTACGATTCATAACAGTAGCAAAATTACAGTTATGAAGTAGCAATGAAAATAATTTTATGGTTGGGGGTCACAACATGAGGAACTGTATTTAAAGGGCCAGAAGGTTGAGAACCACTGCCCTAGGCCCTTCCTGGCAGTGTCTTCAATTGAATGGCTTCCTCTAAGTCAGTGGTTCTCAACCTTGGCTGCACATTAGAATAACCTGGGAATCTTGTTAAAATCCTGATTTCTGGGCCTCATCATTAGTAACAAAGAAACAGAATTTCCAGAGGATAAGGCCCAGAAATCAGGATTTTAACAAGATTCCCAGGTGATTCTAATGTGCAGCCAAGGTTGAGAACCACTGCTCTAAGTTCACACTGAAATCTAAGTGCTAAGTGCACCCTTAACACCTCTGATCTTTGCTGCAAGCTTCTCCTTTAATCATGTTTAACTGACAAACCTGAAGGCAGTTGGTGATGCTAATGTTTATCCAAGAACTGCAAATAGGGAGGGCACAGAGCACTCTGGAAATTACCTCTCGGCACTTGGGAATAAATGGTCACTGGAGAGAACACACCATTCATCTCCTTTCCGCCTCCCTGCAGCAGAGCCCTCTTCTAGCTGCTCTGATTTGCAACACCCTTCGGTCCATGCACATGGCCTCTGGTGCCTTCGTGCCTAGGGTTGACCCTGCCCCACTGCTCAAAGGGCATCCTCCCTATTCCAGAACCCGAGAGCCCTAGTTCTCTGTTCAGAGGCTCCTTCAGAGTTGCTGAGGTTCCTGAGCGAAAGTAGCAGATTCTGCCAGCTTTGTCTGTCTGCTGCCTTTTGGATAAAGGTCATGCAAACGTTCTGCCTTGTCACGTTCACTCCCACTTGGGGAATTTGGGGGATGAGTATAGCCTTATTATTTCAATATTGATTATTTCTCATGGTTATTTCACTCTTTCAGAGTTCACTCTGAGACTTGCAAAGTACTACATCCACTGTCACTGCAATTCAGGAGCCCAGACAGGCCCAACAAGCCCTCCTGGCAAGGTTGTGGCAGAGCCATTGGACCTGACTTTGACTCCTATGTGACCTTGGACAGGCCCCTTTTTGTTCTGTCATTTGGGGGGAGGGCAAGCCACACTCTTTGGGCCCACAGGCCAGGCCAGCGTAGTGCAGGGGGAGAATTCCTACCCCTCATCTGTCAAGACATCTCTGGTCATACAGCTTGACAATTTAAGCCTCAAAGCTTTGGCTCCATCATTACCGAAAAATAAAAATCGTTTCTTTTGCTCACTTGTCCCACTCGAATGCTGTGTAATATCGTTACAGATTGATATGTTTATGACTTTGTGACCCAGGGAGAAGCTGGCAATTCCACTGTGCCCATTTCTACTCCTGGGTTTCTGGAAAGGTCACAGCAAAATTATTTTATCAAGTACACCACAGAAGGGGGAAATCTTCATCTTATATTATACATATGCAGCACTTGACCTTCTCTTGAGATACGGCACCTCTTAGCTACACTTACTTAAACATAATGCAGCTCTTTCCCGGATGCACACAGAGAGAATAATTAGGTGCCCTGGCCTCCCAGCCGGAGAGGAGGCTGTGCTGTGGGGCTGACCTCCAAGATGAGAAGGAAAGAGAGTTGGGGCAGCCGGGGGCAGGATAGGGGTGAGTCGGCAGAGCTGATGAGCGGCAGGCTCATCCTGAGGATGGGACCACCTGGGAAGGTGAAGCGGACACTGTGGCTTGTTCCCCTGCTGATTACGCACCTCTGCCAGGTCTCTCATTGCCTTCTCTGGGTCTTGCTTTCCCCACTCTGGAATGTGCCACTTTGATCCATGGATAGCAGCTACCTGGGTCATTGAGTTAAAGATCCTGAGCTCTGGTCTGGGAATGGGTGCCGTGATTGATTTGTGATGTCTGCCCTGGCCAGCATAGGGAAGTAGTAATAGCAGCTGTGCTGGATACTTGCTAACCCTGTTCTAGGATATTTCTAAGGTCCTTTCCTACCCTGGCTACCTATGACTCAGGGACTCCCCAAAGCCCTGGGGTGAGGCAGCTTGGAAAGGGAGAAACAAGTAACCTTCCCTAATCGAAGAGTACTGTTTGCCTTGTCAGGTTTTGGAGGGGAAATGCGATTTGTGGTTGGTGTTCTGTTTCTGGGTTTTTGATTTTGTTTGTTTTTCATACTGGCTTTGTGAACAGCAGAGAGAGCAGGGAGAGCAGTGCAGGTTCTGGGTGTGATGACCCCAAGGCCTGGTGTCTGTGTGGCAGGTGGCCAGCCCATGTCCCCTGGCCCATGGGAAAGAGCAGCAGCCCTGGTGGCTTCTCACCACCCTCCTGCATGAGAAACACAGTGAGAAGTCACCTTCGCTTTTCTGAAGAACTTGCTTATAAATTATTTTTAAAGGGAATTCATCAAGGTCTGTGTCAGGGAAAACCTTAAAAATAAGATTTTTCTCGAAGGGTAAACACTTCAGTTTGAAAATATGGGCAGCAGCGTGACTGCCAGCATATGTCCCCCTTGCCCGCTGCCCAGAGCGACCAGATTGATGACGTTTTTAGAACATTGGCAGCCAGGCTCTGACTCAGGTGGAGACAGGGCCTGGGGTGGAGACATCTGGGGATTCCCCACCCCTTCTGCACCCTGGCATAGCAGTAGGAGCCTAGGCCTGGCAGCTGGTGGCCCAGTGGGTCCAATCGGGATAAAGGACCTTGGGTCCCTAGGAGTGGCCACAGTGATCTGGCTCTTACCTTCCTCAGCTCCAAGAAGCACCTCCCTGATGGTGGAGAGGGAAACAGGTAGGGCTCCCTTCAAAGAGCCTGCCTGGCTGCTGGCAGGGTGCTTACCCTCTTCTGAAGGACAAGTCCTCCGCCCCTGCCCCCAGCGAAGGCTCACCCACCTCCTTGACCACATGGCTGTGATCTCAGCTCTTCTCCAGGAGGCCTTGCCCTGCTTCTGGAGCCCAATGCCTTGAGAACTCCATCACCATCTGGCCAGTTGCTGCCTCTGGATTGGGGGCTCCCCTGGGGCCCCCTTTCATTTCTGATTCCCTGCATGTCTACCTTCACTCAACATTAGCCCTCTTCCTTCACAGTGGTAAGAAAGTGACTCTCATACCTAACTCTGGGCATATACCAGTAGAAGTGATTTCCAAATGCATGTTGAATGAATTGAGACATGCATGTAAAAGAGAAGGGCCCTGTTGGGCTAAAGCTTAGGACATTGCCCCATGGGGCTCTCAGCACCTACTGCCTGACCAGCTGGCCTGTTGGGAGAGGCTCAGGTAATGCCACACCCTCAGGGACCAGTGAAATAAAGTTGATGTGGTGGCTCGGTCTCCAGCTAGAGGATCCCTTCCGGGGGTCCCATTCCAAAATCCTGAAGGCTTTGGCTGCTCTGAGGATCCCTGAATCTAAAGTCTGTGCACCCTTCTTGGTGCAGGGGCTCCTCTAGTGCTGTATGCAGGCAGCCGGTAGGGGACAGACTTGGGGAGCAGACACAGCCAGAGGCACCAAGTCAGTTCTGGTTTCTGAGTGAACCCTCACCCCCCATTTCCCTCCTCTGGGCACTTTCCTAATGTCACTCCCCAAGCCCTCAAAGTCATAGATAGGGACAGTGAACCCACTGCCAGCGTGCTGGATTTTTTAAAAATATATTTTATTGATTTCTTACAGAGAGGAATAGAGAGTTAGAAACATTGATGAGAGAGAAACATTGATCAGCTGCCTCCTGCACACTCCCTACTGGGCATGTGCCTGCAACCAAGGTACGTGCCCTTGACCGGAATCGAACCTAGGACCCCTGAGTTCGATTCTCAGGCCGATGCTCTGTCCATTGAGCCAAACCGGTTAGGGCCAGGGTGCTGGATTTTTAAAGAGAACCCAAGGAAGAGGGAAAGGCCTAACCTAAGTGGATGAAACATGGAGGAGGAGAGGGACCCAAGCCAGATAACAGGTCCTCCTCTCTGCCTCCCAGCACCCAGCGCAGTGCCCGGCACCCAGTACGAGCTCAGTGCATGTCTGATGAATGGCAGTGATTCCTAATCAATCACTAGGTCTTCTTCTTCTAAAAGACTCTTGAATCCATCTATGTCTCTCGGTACCTATTACCCATGGTGTCTTCCCCTAATTGTCTCCACTCCAGTTCATTCTTTTCCCAGCAGCCAGTGTGAACTTTCAGAAACAAAAACACCCAATTGTGTTTCTTTCCAGCTTTAATCCCATCAGTGACTTCCTTGGACCTCAGGGCCTTGATGCCAAGAGCTCAGGCTACCAATCCAGACTCAGCCTCCTCACCAACTCCAGCCCACCCACCCGCACACAGCCTGAGCCTCTAGCACTTACTCTATACCTGGACCATGGATACACTGCTCAGTCTCTTCATTGAGTCATATTGTTTCTCCTTGGGCCTTTGCACACGCTACTCTCTCCAGGTGGAAGGTTTTCTACCTCCGCTCACTAACCCACCCACTCTGCCAACTTGTATGGCTTTTATTTATTCTTTATGTCTTAACTTAGATGTCCCTTGGCCGAGAGGGGCCAGATCCCTGCTCTGTCCTCTTCACACTGATCCCATCTGTTGGAATTGCCAGTTGGACTCTGTCTTCCTCCACGAGGATGTCAGCGCTGTTGGGGATGGGTTGGTGGGGGTGGGGGCGTCTTTGTGTGTTTCACCCATTTGTGTATCCTAGTGCCTAGCACAGTTCCAAGTATATAGTAAGTTGTCATTTAAAATCCTTTACAATGAATAATTGATGAAAACATTCAGCTTGGCTTCTTGCAAACAACATCTGCTATTTATTTAGGAGATGCCACATTCCAGAAAGTTTACCTGCACACACTGATCTTCGAAAGCTAGCACCTTTTTTTTTACAGATCAGGGAGCTGAGGTTCAGAGGGTTAAGTAACTTGCTTAAGGTCACGCGACCAATGAGTGGCAGTTTTCTCAGCCCCCAAGGCAGTGATGTTTCCGCTCTCCCTGGTGGTCTAGGGCTGTGGCTTTCAATCAGAAGCTGCATCAGGATCACCTGAAGGCCTAGCTGCCACTGACTGCTGGCCCCAGCAGGGTTTCTGCTTCAGTAGGTGTGGAGTGTGGTCTGGGATTCTATATTTCTCCAAGTTCTCAGGTGCTGCCACTGGGCTGGAAACCACAGTCTGAGAATCACTGGCCTAGATCACTAGAAAACATCTGAGCTTGCTTTACGCTACCCCACTCTCCAACCACACACGTTTTGGGTCAAGAGGGCAGGCTGCATGCCCTAACCGGTTTGGCTCAGTGGATAGAGCATCGGCCTGCGGATTCATGGGTCCCAGGTTTGATTCCGGTCAAGGGCATGTACCTTGGTTGCCGGCACATACCCAGTAGGGAGTGTGCAGGACCAGTAGGGAGTGTGCAGGAGGCAGCTGATCAATGTTTCTCTCTCATCGATGTTTCTAACTCTCGATCCCTCTCCGTTCATCTCTGTAAAAAATCAATAAAGTATACTTAAAAAAAAAACGATGGCAGGCTGTATCCCTGAAAATACCTCCGCCAAGCTTTGCCACCTAGCCCAGCATAGCCTCCCAAGCCTGGACAAGGCCTTGGCTGTGCTGTGCCTGGCTGCTCTCTGAGGACAGGGAGCCATTGGTGCCAAGAACCTAAGTGTCTCCCCTCCCCCCTTGGAACATTGCTCTTCTGTTTGTCCCCCCGACCCCAGTCCTGACCAGTGATCTCTCCATTCCACCAGGGCTCAGTGCCCCCATTTTGAACCCACCTCTTTTTTTTTTTTAAATATATTTTATTGATTTTTTACAGAGAGGAAGGGAGAGAGATAGAGAGTTAGAAACATCGATGGGAGAGAAACATCGATCAGCCGCCTCCTGCACATCTCCTACTGGGGATGTGCCCGCAACCCAGGTACATGCCCTTGACCGGAATCGAACCTGGGACCCCTCAGTCCGCAGGCCGACGCTCTATCCACTGAGCCAAACCGGTTTTGGCATGAACCCACCTCTTTAACAATGTCTGTGCTGATGGATGCATTCCAGGCTCACTGTAGCTCCTGCTTCCTGGAAGTTACAGTCCTATCTGTGTCATGTTGCTGACAGCATTCATCAATTTCAGCAAGTGTCACCAAGAGTGATAGGAATGTATGGCACAGCTAAGTATCCCCTCTGCGCAGGACATTACAGCTGGCACCAGGCCCAGGGAGACAGGACCTGGAGATCCATTTGACTTCATGTGTGCAGGTCTACATAGAAGTGAAAGTGCCCCAGCCCACCTCCTACCATGTCCTCCATAAATGCTTTGTGTTCCTGACAACTTCTACAACTACCCAAAGGTTCCACAGGCAAGCCAGGGCTCTCTCTGAGTCTTGGACACTCTTCCCATTGCCCTACCCTCCCATTTCTGCATCAGCACTTACCCATCCTTCAAGGCTTGTGCATGTGCCACCTTCTCCAGGCAGCCTTCCTAGCTTCCCTTTCCTCTCCCATTCCTCCAAATATCTCTGGCACAGGCATCTCCAACTCTTTGGAGCTTTTTTCAGTAAACAGCCTAGACTTACCTGTGCTGCTCAGAGCCTGGGGTCAGAGGATGCCACCCATACTTTGTGTCCTCCCAAAATTTAAAAATGTAATTATTGAGATTTTCTATGTTTACTCAAGTCTTATATCTACAATATAAAACATAGGGAATTACATAGAAGCACAAAATAATCATTATCAGTAATGCTGCTATTCCCAGCTTTCATTTTAATGAGTATATTATATGTGTGTGTGTGTGTGTGTGTGTGTGTGTGTGTGTGTGTGTGTGTAGAATGAAGTTTATACTTTCTATATAGTTTAAACCGACTTTTAAAATATTTTTCCATGGCATACTTTTAATGACTGTGTAGTATTCCATTACATGGATATTCCATTAGTTATTTAGTCAATACCCAATTATTTGACTTTTAAGTTTTCTTTTATTCCTCCTTCCTTTCTTCCTTCCATATTTTGAATAACACTGGGATAAACATCCATTAGCATTAATCTTTTTCCACATCATGATTTTTCATCAGAATGAGTCTTTAGAAGTAGAATTGTTGAATCAAAGCTCTGAACATTTTGACAATCTTAATACAGAACAGCTTTAAGAATCCACACTTTGCGTGGGAGTGCCCATCATCTCATACCCTCTACTATGAAGATCATATTATTGTTGTTGTCGTTTTTATCACAGCTTTTATCTTGGTTCTCATCACAGCCTTCGGCAAGCATTCAGTTCAACCAGTCACAGACTGCGCGTGCCTGGTGTGAGCTCATGCTAAGCTCTGGGGTGTGGGACATGCAGAGATGACAAAACCTGGCATCAGCCTCCAGAGAAGTTCTGAGCTAGGATAATAGTGGGATGAGTGGATGCATGCATGCCTGGGAGCTACATCTCTGCTCTCGGTTTTCTCAACATATTGCAGAGAATATAGGGGAAGCAGGCGCATCACAAGGCCGTGGGTCCCTGGGCTTGTTCAGGGGCACCCATTTGTGAGAAAAGCAAAGGCCACTGGTGACAGTAGACAAGGAAATTCCAGCCCAGAGGCCCAGTGCCACCACCTTCCAGGGAGCCTGGAATTCCAGAGCCAAGTACCCATGGTGTCAGCCATCAATAATGTGAAAGTGATGGGGACATTGGGCCACAGGAGTGAGTCTAAATATTGGGCCCAGCATGAGGCCACAAGACCTAAGGGAGACCTGTATGCATGTCTTGCAGGAACCTCTTGCCTCCCCACTGAGCCACCACCGCACCTATCGCAGTGCTCAGCAGCTGCCGAGCTGCCCAAGCTCTTCTGCCTTCTACAGAGCTGGGGCAAGTGTGGAGAGGAAGGGGACGTTCTAGGCACAGGGGCTCAGGGCTGCAAACCTCTTTCTCCCTGACTCCGAGCAGGTGCCTTGTTTCTCTCACTGTCACCAAGAGAGGTAGGCAGAAACCTCCAAGCCAGCTGCCGAGATGCACCTGCCTTTAGAAAAAGGCACCTGGTCCTTAAACAGGGGATGAATATTCATTGGCATGAACCTTTGCAAATTCATTTGGGGGAGAAAAATTAGAACAGGAGAAATAATCAGATTATTAAAAGAAGAAAGAGCAAGGACAGAAGGCGGCAGTGGAGGGAAGGCTCACATTTAAAATGCAAGGCGAGATTTCCTTCCTGCAGAGTAGCTGTGACCCCCTGGACCATGCGCTGGGAATAGCTAAGCTCTCCCACATTTCTGCTGCATAAAAATGTTGCTTTCTGAGGCCACGGTTGAGGGGGGAGGGGGAGGGGCATTGTGCACCCTCCACATATGAAAATTCTACAATAATGTTTTGAGGTTTTCATTTTATCTCCCTTCGATATCAAGAAAATTTGTGAGAGCTAAAGAGGCTCTGGTGAGTGCTGAGTGACAGGTTAAAGGGCTCCAATATAGATTAGATGGTCCAGTATCTCCTGAGGAAATTGCATAAAAGTGGTTATTCCCTCTCACTTCTATTAATTTCCTCTTCCTGGCTGCTTGGAAATGCTTCATAACTTGATGCTGCAGATGGGGACGAGAGGCGCTTTCCATTATCTCAATCACTGCACTGTTTATGAGACACTTAATCTGTTTCTTTATAAAGTAATAGTACCGTAGGTGATGGATTTAGTGTCACTGCAAGTCTGCGTGCAGGGACGAGAGGGGGCGGTTCTCGAGAGCATTGTAAGCACCCGGTAATTTGTTACCTCATTGAGGCTCTGAGAAGTTGGGTGGGCGTTCCAAGGTGACCTTGTGGATATCAGCTAGAGATCGCGAGTATGGTCCCTTGTCACTTAAAGGGGGAGGGAAGTGCTGTGTGTTTTGCCTGTGGAATGGAAAATAACACGTGTTTAAAGGATCTTGTCTTTCCTCTCAGTAGAAGGTGGCGGGCAGGGGAAGAGGTGTATGTGGAGGGAAGGCCACGCCCGAGCTCCATTCATCACCTGTCTGCACTGTGATCACTTGCAGTGGAGGAAAGAAACCCCCTTTTCTTAAGGAAACAAAGCAATCATGGGCTGCACTGGTGTCGGAAACGGACAGCCCTCCTAGTTACAGGCGTCCCACTGGCCAGGGGCCTGTGTGAATGCACAGGAGGGCGCAGGAGCTTCTTCTCTGCCCACCCACCTGCTGGAGTCACAGTGAAGCCCTCTCTGCTGAGATCCTGGGCTGGGCCCTCTCTGACCCAATTTCCCTTCCTGCCTCTCCTATTCTCCCACCTCTTCCCTTCGTAGTTCGTCTTTGCCCCTCCTTCTGAATCTCACCTCCTAGTCACCACAGGAAAACGTTTCTAGTGGTCTTCATCTCATTAGAAACAAGGGATCCTCATCATAACAAGGGATCCCCCAAATGGTGCACATCCTCCCGCCCGGTCTCCGCATGCCGTGCACTCACAAGCACAGCACAGATCACACAATATCAGAATCAGCCTTTCATTTTCCACCTCCCCAACGAGGAAGGGCGATTCCTAAAGTCTGCTCTGGGCTATGTTTTTAGCCAGGTGCCTGGCTCATAGTAGGTCTTCAATAAACATTTGGTGAATGAGGGCTCATAACTGAAGTGATATTGCTGACCATAATCCTGTATCGAGAGAAAGGCAACCTTTGAGTTTTTAACATGATATTAAAGCGAAGAATTGTGTTATCAACCATAAAATGCTTCAAGTGTAAATATGTATTTGGTTAGGCTATCACAGCTTATCATTAGTATTTTCTGAGATTGTAGAGTCCTCAGGCAGGTGTGTGGTCTCCAGGCTGCCAGAGTCCCCACTGTGCTGTACTGTGTTACTCCCAGCTGCTTTGCATATTCAGGTGACTCACCTGGGCCTTTTGCTTTCTCTTTCTTGGACTAAATCAGCGGTTCTCAACCTGTGGGTTGCGACCCCTTTGGGGGTCGAACGACCCTTTCACAGGGGCCACCTACGATGATCGGAAAACACATATATAATTACATATTGTTTTTGTGATTAATCACTATGCTGTAATTATGTTCAATTTGTAACAATGAAATTGGGGGTCACCACAACATGAGGAACTGTATTAAAGGGTCGCGGCATTAGGAAGGTTGAGAACCTGGACTAAATATTCTTTGTCAGAATCTACCCAGGAGCTCCATTTATCACCTCTAATAATTAATGTGGCTTTTTCTCCAGGGCAGCAAAGTTTTCTTATTTATTTTTCTGTGTTAAATTCTAGTTAAATAACTCTATTCTTAACTTCTATTTCTTATCTGTGGTGTCTGATACAAGATGAGTTACAAAGGCTTTGTGGCCCAGCCGGTGTGGTTCGGTGGTTGAGCATCGATCTATGAACCAGAAGGTCAAGGTTCAATTCCTGGTCGGGTCACATGCCCGGATTGTGGGCTCAGTCCCCAGTGGGGGACATGCAGGAGGTAGCCCATCAGTGATTTTGTCTCATCATTGATGTGTCTCTCCCTCTCCCTTCCTCTCTAAAATTAATAAAAGTATATTTTTTAAAAAGGCTTTGTGGACTAGCCTGGTGCTTTAACCATTACTTAACGCATTAATTCTATGAGAAAATATAGCACACGTATGCTTATACTAGTAAGTTACAATCTAAAAGTTGAATAAATGAACCTAGGAATGCTGGTTCTTTACAAATTAGGGAATGTATAGACACAGATTTAACAAAATATTAACTTACAAAATTTGAATATTAAGGCGATTCATCCATTGTGTAATTACAGGTAAATATGTATTTTATAGGTATATCGATTTGCTTATTATACAAGACAAATACTATATGGAGAAACAATTCTTCCATTTGGCCCCATATTTCATTTGCCTGCTTTGGGACTCAAAACTTATATTCTGATCCTGAACTCTAAAAGTTCTTGCAAAGAAAACTTGTTTTTCAAAAGGAGATGGGTAGGTTGGAGTGGAGAGGAAGTAGCCTTACTTAGCACATTTTAATGTTTGAGTTTATTAAATTATAATGGTCTGTGGAAGTTGTGAGGAATGTGAGTTTGTTTTTCATTGATCATTTATATGAGGTGCTGAGGGATTACATGGCTTGCCAGGGATCACCCATCTAGGCACCAGCAGAGCCAGGAATCAGACCCAGGGTTGTCTGACCCCTGCCTGGTGCTCCCTCCCCAGAAAGGATGGCATCACACTCCTTCCCAGGACTTCTCTTCCCAGTCTTTCGTGGAATGTCTTTCTTTAAAGTCCAGCCTGGACCAGTTCTTCTCCACTTCCTCCCCTGGTGGCTGCCTTAGAGCCCAGGGACTTGGGGCCACCCAGTTCTGCCTCCTTCATAAGAAGTTTCAGGAAGGCACTTTCCAAGTCCTTTCCCCACTCGTTGATATCAAGATGATGTTTATGCTGTTAACTTATTTGATGTGAAGCAAGGAGGCTTTTAAGTGCTGGAGAGAAAGTAAAGACACGTTGTTCCTCTTGGTTTGATACATTAGGAAAATTGTAGTGTGGAGAGGACCAGATGCATGCATGCAAGGCCTGGCTTTCCCCTCCCCCACTTTGCAGGGAAAGAGCTTCTGCTGTGTTTGGACAGCTCAGGCCTGGGGTTTCCCTGTGTTCTTCAGCTCCAGAACTGAATGGGGTCCAGCAATGCTGGGTGATTTATAGTGGAAAGGACCAAGTGCTTCTCACAGGATTCAGGGGAGAGATCTAGGAAGAGGAAAGGGAGAGAGGAGGAACAAACAAAGGGAAAAACCATCCTGAGTGGGCTTGGGCAGATAGATCAGTAATTAAAATTCTAGGATACGTTGGTATATCATTCAGTTGGTGTATTATTTGTTGAGTCTTTAGTAGATATTTAAGTTGGGTTTTTTACTTTCTACAGAGAAGTTTCTTTTGAATATGCTAAGCTGGGTCAGCAAGTGACCCATTTTCACATGGGTCACAACAGAAATATCAGTGACCTTACTGGATCATCTCAATAACATTGTCCCCAGTGAATTTCATGGGACTTGAATCCCAGGTGATGCTTGACAAAATAGAGGTTTCTGGTGAGGAAACATAGCATTCTATATCCCATTTTTGGAAGTTCTGAGAAATTCTGTAATAAAAAATGAGATTAACTTTTTGAATCCACATTTTTTCAAAATATCTGGCCTCAGGACCCTTTTATAAGTAATAGATGCTAACGACCCAAAGAAGGTGGACTCCATGGAACATTGTTGGGTTCTGCCATTCCAGAGCATTCCGATTCAGAAGTTGCCTCCCATCTAAGATGAGATCCCGCCACAGGGCACTGTCAGAGTAACTGAAACACTATACCTCACTTCAGGTGAGCAAAGGAGTGAGAAAACATTCCCGGCATCAGAACTAGTCCTTCCTTCTTGTCTTAGTAGAAAAGTTGTGGATATTTTCCAAAGAGTTCATGTGTATATTATTATTATCATTTCTCCCACAGTGTGAGCCTGGGAAACTTTTGAACCCCATTCATGTCTCAATTTCCTCATTTGCAAAATGGTGGTAATAATAGTGACCCCATAAAGAAATGCATGTAACACATTTAACAAGAATGTTAACAGATGGTAACTACTACTCTTATTAAAGAATACTCTTCCCTTGCCAGGAGGGAACTATATATTTTAGAAGATGAGCTTTGTATCAGTAGAAGCCATTATAATGGTACTTCTTTGCCAGCGAAGATCACATCTATCTATAAAAATAAAAGCATAATATGCTAATTAGACCAGACGTCCTTCCGGATGAATCTGGGGCTGTGAGAGAAGCCGGGGTCCTGGGTGCCTGCCAGCAGCAGGAGGGAAGACCAGGTCCCTGGTGCCAGAGGAATGCTAGTGCTGGCAACTAGAGGAAGGAAGGCCTACTCTTGCACGAATTTTGTGCATCGGGCCTCTAGTTTTATAATTGTACGAGGACTGGATCAAGAGCTTTTTTTATTCTTTATTGTCTAAAATATTACATATAGTATTACATATGTCTCCTTTTTCCCCCATTGACCTCTCCCAGGCCACCCCTCCCCCCCAGACACACATGCCCTCACCCCCCTAGTGTCTGTGTCTATTGGTCATGTTTATATGCATGCATACAAGTCCTTTGGTGGATCTCTTAACCCTCCCCTTCCCTCTGAAGTTTGATAGTTTGTTCGATGCTTCTCTGTCTCTGGATCGATTTATGTTCATCAGTTTATGTTGTTAATTATATTCCACATATGAGTGAGATCATGTGATATTTATTTTTCTCTGACTGGCTTATTTTGCTTAGCATAATACTCTCCATGTCCATCCATGCTGTTTCAAGTGGTAAGAATTCCTTCTTTTTTACAGGAGTGTAGTATTCCATTGTGTAGATATACCAGAGTTTTTTAATCCACTCATCTGCTGATGGGCACTTGGGCTGTTTCCAAATCTTAGCTATTGTAAATTGTGCTGCTATGAACATCGGGGTGCTTATGCCCTTCCTGACCGGTGTTTCTGGTTTCTTGGAATATAGTCCTAGAAGTGGGATTACTGGGTCAAATGGGAGTTCCATTTTTAATTTTTTGAGGAAACTCCATACTGTCTTCCACAGTGGCTGCACCAGTCTGCATTCCCATCAGCAGTGCACGAGGGTTCCTTTTTCTCCACATCCTCACCAGCACTTGTCATAGGTTGATTTGTTGATGATAGCCATTTTGACAGTTGTGAGATGGTACCTCATTCTTGAAGGCAGGCTGTGTTCTCTAAATTCCCTGGATCAGGTCCTCGGAAGGCTTATAGTAAATATTTGTGGAATGAATTAGTGAGGTATGTAAGAAAGCCACATGAGTTGACCCATGAAGAAAGTTTACCTGGCCTCAGAGAAGGATGAACCAGAGTACAGTCCTGGGGACAGGAAGAGTCAGAACTGAGATAGTGAGAAAGGGTCTCAGAGAAGTGGAGCAGGCAGCAGGAATATTTTGAGGAATCAGCAAGGAGGAGACCAGAAATCTAGAGTAGAGGGTTTCTGTAGGTGAGGCATGATAAAAGCACAAGGAATAGGCTGGATGGAGTCAGACATTTTGGGGCATATCTCTTTAAAGGTGATCACACAGGGAATTAAGAGGAAGCAGCTCATATCTGAGGGCACCTCTAGTTGGCGCCAGGCTGTGCCAGGATTTCCCAATGTTCCCCGCAGCCATGTACATGATAGATGACAGCAAGTGCATGACACGTTCCCTGGTTCACTGCCTGCAAAGCCATCCTTTTCTTGCCTCACCCTCCAAAGCATTTCAAAATGCAATTAACAGAAAATGATGTTGTTAAGCCAGTAACCTTGAAATCACTTTAATTTCTTTTTAAAGAATCACTCATGAAATACAGTCCCTTACTATCATTCATAACAAGTGCTTGTTAGCCCAGCACAGTGTCCCTCATGGGTGTTGCAACATGGCATTTAAGAACCATGGGCCTGGTCCATTGGTCAACCAGGACCCCTTTCCATGGAAGGACATTAGGCAAGATTCCTTCAGTGAGTGGCTCAGGGTAAAGCCCTGGCTATTAACCAGGTAGAACAGGGAGGGAATAACCATTTAAAGAGCACTTAGGTCCCAGACGCTGAGCTACACATTAGATTCATTTTCTCAATTAAATCTCTCAACACGCGTGAAAGGGAAGGATCATTATTCATATTGCTCAAGTGAGAGAGGCCATTGGTACCAGGAAGGTATTTTTCACTAAGGATGTTTGAAGAATTGGAAGTGTTAAATAGGGGTTTTCTAAACCTGAAACGCTCATTTTGTGCATGGGTATCACCATATCCTTTTTAGTGGAGACGAGGTTGTGGCGGGGGGAGTGGTGGTGTGGGCAGAATCTTTTGCTTTTCAGTTCCAGGGAAAGGCCTCTCACTGATGCTATTCCACTAATTCTCAGATGGTCTCTTTGTGTTCCAGCCTGCCCTGCAGGGATGTTCAAGGCCAGCCAGGAAGCCGAGGGCTGTGCACACTGCCCCTCCAACAGCAGATCCCCCTCAGAGGCATCTTCCATCTGCACCTGCCGAACCGGCTATTACCGAGCGGATTTTGACCCCCCAGAAGTGGCATGCACTAGTAAGTGTCTAGTCAGGGCTCTGGGCTGGGGAGTTTGGTGTAAGGGGTGGGCCTGTGGCAGGGGAGGCTAAGACAACATTCTGCAATTGCAGCACTGGCTGCAGTGCTGAAATGCTGACTGAGGTGCTGAAATGCTGGCTGAAGTGCTGAAATGTTAGCTGCGGTGCTGAAGTGGACAGCTCCTTACTGGGCATGCAGGGTCCCTTTCTCTGCTTAGTAGCACAGCTTCAAGATGAGGTTCTTTCTTCCCTCCTCCTCCCAGATGGGAGCGTTTTTTGAGTACAAATTCAAGATCCGCTAGGAGATTGCAATGGTTCCTAGTATCTCTTCCAGCCCCCTCCTCTAAGAAGCCCCCTTGGCCCTGTGTTTCTGTGACCAGCTCTTCTCAGACACTCATTTTATTAATTGCCTAATTATTCTGTGATTGCCTTCTCAGTTACCAGATGAAGGTCTTATGTCCTTTGCAGCGCCTAGTATAGTACAGCATCTTACCCTCACCAAATGACAAGACCAGAGGCCTGGCCACAGTACCCATCTGTGTGACAGATTTTCTAGGGGTTGGGCTAATGCATCAGCTCCACCACTCTCCCGTTCTCTCTTTAGAGAAGAGGGCAGTCATCCTGACAAAAGTGTGTATGAGTTGTGGTGGGGGGAATGACTCCACTTCCTGTGTAAAGATGGGGAAAGGGAGAATTTCCTCACAATCTTCTCCCCCATAATCGTGGGGAGGCAGGAAGCACTATTCTCTCTACTCCCCTAAAGGTTGCAGCACCACAACACAGGTTGTTTTTCTCTTTGCTATTCCCATCGCCCTCTCCAGTTGAGTCTCTCATGATGCTAGAGTTTTCTTCTGCACTGGAAACTGTTGCCTGGCTTCCTCTGCAACTTTCCTCTCACCTCCTTAGATCAAATCCCTTCCACCCACCCCAGCATAGAAGGGTAGAGAGGGAATGTTTCATACATACTTGGAGTTTGGTGGGCAAAAAAAAAAAAATGACTGAGCCCCTAGTAGAAGAGTTTCTTAATTCTGGTTTTGCAATGTATGTAACCTTTGCTGGGTGAAGAAGAGGAATGGAAGTGTCTTCTAGATCAAGGTCCTGAGGTTGATCAATGTTTATAGATTTGAACTGAAAAAAAAAAAAAGCTTATCCTCTTGTAAACTGATTTTCCCCACGCCCCCCTCTCTGGTGGGGTGATATGAACAGAAATAATTCTATTTCTGATTACTAGAGTCCCTGTCTTTCTGTTGCAGTATCTTTTCTACTGTTTTCTGAGGTCCCCAGGGGTCTCTGTGACCTTGACCCATTGTTTAATATACTAGTATTTCTTTAAAAGCCACTTAGGGGTAAGGAATCACCACTGCCTGGATGTCCAGAAAAAGGACCGGTCTCCATGGCTGCCAAAGCACATAGCCAGGGTCTCACAGCTTCCCTCCTGAAAAACACATTCCCTTCCATTTCTGCCCGTGAGCCCTCTCTCCTCTGCAGATTAACTCATGCACATCGAGAGGTGGGCCTCCCAGCTCCCCACTTAGGCGGCACACCCTGTAAATCCATCCGGCCCTTGGATAAGGCCACCTGGAGGGAAGGTAGGCAATGACCTGATGCTCAGAAAGCTAATGTGGAGCTATCCTCCTTGCCATATTGCACTCCTACCTTTCAAGGCTTATCATCTGACCTTGAACCAATAGGACTGATTCCTGGAATAAATAGGAATATCCCAAAGCCTCCAATCCACCCACTTAGACTCTCATTCTACTCTGCCTACCCATAATCTGCATCCACCTCATTGAAATCAGACCTCACTGGCTTTTCTTTCCTGTCTCTGGCCCAGCTATCTCTGGAGTTAGGCACACCTTTCTCACCCACTGTGATCCTACTACAATCTCCCCACTTTGCCCAGAGTAGGGGGGAATGCTAGACTTGCCTGTGTGTAGCACCGCACCCTTTGCTCTTGTGTCACAGATATAGAGTGCTAGGGTCAGACTGGAGATCACCAAATCAAAGCCACACTTGTCTGTGGTGGTCAGGCCCAAGAGCAGCTCTCGGATGCATTGTCCAGCCTCGGCCTGCAGGGGCAAGCACTTGGTGAGGGTCCCAGAGGCCTGGCTGGGCTGCCGCACAATGCTAGGCAAAACAAGTGTAAATAAACCTATTATTTCATTGAGTCTCATTATATATTTGATTTATTGTGTGCTAGAGAAGTACTGTATGAAAAAGTCAATTTGTTGGCTTTTATAATCTCATTAGGGTTTCCTTTTAAAGCTTTCTAATTGGAGGTGCCATCTGTTCCCTTAAAAAGGCATCACACATCACCATAGTAAATAATTTTTCAGATACCAGGAACATAGCTGGAGCGTTTGAGGCCAGGCACAGCCCTGCACCATGGCCTTGGGGGCCCGGCTGGTTACCCAAGTGGAACAAGACAGCCGGATACAAGCCCAGCTCAGCCTGAGAGAGGATGTTTGTGGTGGGGAGGGGACAGGTGCTTATTCACTTTGTAAGTGCCATCCTCCATCCCTCCAACCAGGGAGCAGTTATGGACGAGCAGGGCCGTGGGAGCACCCAGGGAAAGGGGAGCTCTGTCCTTCTAAAATGTACAGGACACTTGGCATCTATAGTGCCCAGGTCCTTTGGGCATTGGGGAGAGGCGACAGGGTCAGGCCTGTCCAAGAGCCCTGGCCTCGGAGTTTGGAAGGACCTCAGGTGGGCCTGTTGCCGTCATCTTTAAATGAGATAATATCAACAGTGACAACAGTGAAAATGTATAAAGAATCTCATGATTTAAAATGAGCTCTTTTATAAGGCTAAAATACCTATAGTGCGCTGAAAATTAATATTTTTAATGAATTCCATTAATCTCTCAAGACTAGCACGTATGTTTGTTATTTTTTATCATGTAAAAATGATTATTCTAAATTAACCGAAACATTTAGAATGCACAGTAACTTTTATGGCTCTACGTAGGCATTTCTTCATTTTCTTATTGATCTTCTGGGAGAGCCTGGTATCCCCTTGACCTGTGAGAGGCCCTGGCAGCCCTGTGTGTCCAGCCTTGTCCTTGACAAAGTTTGCAGACCCAGCACGGACTTGGGCACTCCCCGAGGCAGTGTCAGAGGGGCTGGTGTGGGCTCCAGTGCAGTCAGAGGAGGGGCCCTGTGTCTGAGTGAGAGGAAGTCATTGTTGCCAGTCTATAGACATCCAGCCCTTCCTCCTCCTCCTTCATCCTCTTGGCCCCCCTGCCTGGAGTTCCAGATCTGCTGCATGAATATCTGGCTGACCGCTGCCTTGCCTGGCTCAATACCTGCTCATATTCTAGAGGAGGCCTTGCTTCCCTCAGCCTCGGAGGGCAAGAGGAGACTGAGAAGGCTGTGAAAGGGTTTATGCCACACACCGCAGCATGTCAGGGCAGCCCTCAAACATGGAAGGGATAGCCTAAGCCATCTAACCTGATGTGCTTGAGCCAATAGGACTGATTCCTGGAATAAATAGGAATATCCCAAAGCCTCCAGTCCACACACTTAGACTCTCATTCTACTCTGCGGGGTGAGGTGAGAGCGGGGGATGGCTAGAGGCAGGTCTCAGGTGGCCCTCACCCCTCCCTGCTAAAGAAGCCTCTGAATGAAGCCGGACTGTGTGGACAGTGCAGGGGTCAGGGGAAAGGTGCAGCCCACCAATGGGAAGGGGCCGTGAAGGCTGTGGGTTAAGGAGCAGGCTGTGATCTCAGGCTCACTGAGCTGCAGCTGAGGACTTTGTCACGTTCCTCCTCTGCTGCCATCCTGGGCCCCCGCCCCATGGCCCTGGGGAGTCCTGGGGAGTCCTGGCATCCCACTTCCCTGATCATGGATGGGCTCCGGGGAAGCTTATTAAATCATCCTTCGTAAATAGTAGGTGGGCTGTGGCACTTCACGGACAAAAGTTTGAGTCTTGACTCTGTCTCTTACTTTCTCTGCAACCTTGGGCTGATTGCTGAACTACCTTCCATTCTGTCATTTTATCTTCATGACCTTGTAAGAGTGCATGCCTTTCTGGGTTGGTATGAGCAATAAGCAAAGTAGTATTATAGAGGCTTTGGCACAGTGCCTGGCTCATAGCAAACTCTCGATCTGTTAAACTTGCTTTGGTTACATCCCTGGAAAGTGTGAGGATGGCCGCAGATACGGAAGCTCCCAGCATGCCAGGATGCTGCAGATCTAAAAATAAAAGGGATGTCCTCAGGGAGGGACCAGGTTGTGGCCGTCCCTGAGCATTGCAGCAGGATCCGTCTTTTATCCCCAGACTTCACAGTCACCTTGGTCCAAAGATCCTGGGGAAAACAATGAGGAGGCCATGGCCACTCGACCAGACGTGCTGTGGGAGAGAGGGGAGGCAGGGACCCAGCACCTGAGACCAGTAGCTGCTGCTGAGCCCTCTCCTTGGGGACCGGGAAGACTGATCCTGGGCAGCCCCATGGCAGACAAGGCTGGCTTTCAGTTCTCGGGAACAGGGCTCCGTGACTCCTCAGGGTCAGACACGCTTCTTTCCACAGGAGGGTCTATGGCACGGGAGGTGTGACAGGGTCAGCAGAGAGCAGGTGCAGCCAGGAACGTATGACGAAGTGTGTGGCTATCTGAAACCAAGCACCGAAATGTGCCTCTTTGGTTTTCAATAATTCCTAGTGTACTGGGAAACGGAATGGAAAGGAGGAATTTATGAAGCAGGTGAAAATAGACAATTATGCCTTATAAAACTGCTGTCTGTGAAAGACTATGCAGAAGGATCAGTGTAAAAGTAATTACCTTGTTACATTTCTGACCACAAAAAAAATCCCTTTTCTGTCAACCACGTGGGAGAAACGTTGATGGATCACAGCGACAAGTCTGCGCTTGTCTTATTTCTTTATTTCTGCTCCGAAAGGCATGGATTTCCCCTGCAGTTCTGGTCATAGAAACGGGACGGAGAAGGGGCTCCAGAAGTCATTGTCTCATCCACTGGGCCTTCCTGCCATCCCATCACGTGAGGAGCACAATGCTGGCCAGGCCTCTGGGGTCCCCACAGAGACCACCCCTGACCTCCCTCGGGCCTCACACAGAAAGGCCAGGAAACTGAGTCGCCAGGTGGGGACTTTGGATATGGATCCTGGTGGTGTGTCTTGGGCACATGCCAGCTGCTGTGAATAGGAGCATCTCATCGGCAGAACTAGGCATGGAGGAACTCAGGTTGGGAGGAAGTGAGAAGGAAGTGGCAGCATGTTAAAACTCAGGTCTGACTGCCTCCCATGCATCCACCTCATGTACAGTGGGAGCTCAACTTTGGTACCTCCTGGGAGGATGGTGCAGACAATGATGCCGATTTGCTGTTACTCTCACTCTCGAATCTGCCTCCCACAGAGAAGGATGTGAACCATTCTTCCCTCTCCCTTCGCTGCACGCTCCAGTTATCTCCTTTAAGCTTATGTCCCATCCTTTCACAGTGGTTCTCAACCTTCTGGCCCTTTAAATACAGTTCCTCATGTTGTGACCCAACCATAAATTATTTCCGTTGCTACTTCATAACTGTCATGTTGCTACTGTTATGAATCGTAATGTAAATATCTGATATGCAGGGTGGTCTTAGGTGACCCCTGTGAAAGGGTCGTTTGACCGCCAAAGGGGTTGCGACCCACAGGTTGAGAACTGCTGCTTTAGGGGCTAGCAGCTGGCCCCCTCTTTCATCACAACCATCCTAGGGCACCAGGTGGTCCCTGTGGCACATGGATCATACTCCTTGGATGGACTGCCCAGGAGCGTGGTGGCATTGCCCAGAATGGGAAAGAGGCTCAAAGGCCCAGAGGATGAAAAGGGACTTGGGATGACAGGAAAAGAATGAAGTCCTCTGCGGCCAGGCCTGATGGCCTTCGGGGTGCCGTGAACAGCCTGTAATGACATCAGCTCATCAGCTTCTCCCACCCGTCTTGGTTCCTGCTGGGTCATGTTCATCAAGATCTCTAGGGGGTTTTTTCTTTATAGCAATGGTTTCTAAATGCAATGCCTGTGTTTACAAGCAGCCTCTACATCACAGGGAACTTGGAAATACCAATTGGCAGCCCCTCCCTAGACCGACTGAATGAGAAGCTCTGGGGGTGTCCGGTGGGACAGCAATCTGAGTTTTCACAAGCCCTCCAGGTGATTCTGAAGCACGCTAAAGTTTGAGAGCATTGCTTTAGAACTAGGTCATATTTCTCTGTCCTCTGCTTTATGATTCCTAGGGAGAGAGGCCATTGAGTGAATTCCTGCAGACTGGAGCCACAGGGCCTGCCCTTCCCATCAATGTCTTGTGTGCCTGGCTTGGCCAGGGTGGGAGGTGGGGTGGAGGGAAGGAGGGAGAGAGGGAGGGAGGAAGGGAGAGAGAGAGAGATTGGAGGAGAGGGGGGTGTGATGTGAGCCTCACTAGTTTTCAGAACAACTCCCACCTGCTCTGGCTTGGTTCCAGTTCATTCTCATTTTGGGGAGCATGATGCTGGCCAGGCCTCTGGGGTCCCCACAGAGATCACCCCTGACCTCCCTCGGGCCTCACACAGAAAGGCCAGGAAACTGAGTCGCCAGGTGGGGCAGTGTGGAGACCTCCAATATACAGCATCAGTGAGGGTTGGGAGCAGTGATGGGGGAGAAGAGTGGAGATCAGGTAGCATGACCTAGCTGGGATGGGCTCAGGGAGGGCTGAGGGAGAAACTGAGGCAGAAGCAAACTGACTGATTAGATGGAGGATTAGGTGGGAAGGGACTATAAGGGGGTGATGGTCCTTACCCCTCACATGGTCTTCTACCCTACCTGATAGTAAACAGACTAGGAGGAAACTCTGGTGCTGCCATATAGGGGAGGGTGTTTCAGGCCAATTGAAGACTACACTACACTTTGGGGGTGATTTTGAAAACTTTGCAAAGGTAGACATTTTCAAAAGCATTTGCCTCTATTGATCTGGGAGTTGCAACATCTTGAAAGAGGGCTGCGCTGCTCACAGTTAGCTCTACCCATTGCTGACCAGGGCTTTAGTAAAAGACCCACCGTGTGCTCCATTCTATAGATAGAAGAGCTGCTTGGTTTTACCCTGCTCCATGATCCATGTTACACATACAACTATGTCATTTGTGCTTCAGAGGGGGAGGTAATCTGTGTTTTTCTTGAGGTGGAATTCAGACTAGGGTCGTAGCTGAACAAGAGTCGTAGGGCAAGCTGTTTCTCAGCTGCCTGGATTTGGATGGTTTATGCACCTGGATGCAGAATTGAGGGACTGTGACTGTAAGCTGAAAGCTATTTGTAACTGTCACTGCTGTTTCAAGAAAGGTCATTGTTGCCTGTGTACACACGCTTTCACACTTCTATAATCTACAATTTCTTTTCACCGTGGTTTGACCCAAGTGGGTACAACCCTTAGGAGGCATCCTATAGTTCTCAGTTTTGAGCTAATAGCCAGGCACGTGCGCTGACATTTCTGTTTCAGCATTTCGTCGTAAGGGCATTGGGAGTCACAGACTGTTAACATTCAGAGCAGCCTGCCACCCAAACTCCTCCTCAGTGTCAGCCTTCTCTCTCCAACAAACCTGAGACGTGGCCATTCCACTTTTATTTTTCTGAGTATTTGTGATGACAGACAGCTGGTATATTTTTCAGGGCAGCTCTATTCCATTGCTAGGCAGCCATCACCCATTGATGTAGTAGAAGTCTTCTGGACCTTGGCCTGGGCACTGCTTTCCTCCCCTCCTCACCTGTGGTCCACCATTGAGGGCCAGTGTTCCGGAGGTCAGCAGTTCCAGTGTTTGAGGCTGACTTTCTTATCCATCCTTAATCACCTACTTTAGGCTAAACATCTCTTGTGTTATCTATTCCTCAAAGCCACTGATTTCCTGAACCCCATTGGCCTGGCTGGCAGTTTCTTAATTTCCCACATTGATCAATGTAACTCTCAAGATATGGTAGCCAGGATGAAACATGACCCTCATCCCAGAGCAGGGTTCAGTGGAAATATGATGGATTTTCTCCTGTGACTAGGATACCGTTCATTGTTCACTTTGGTTGCAGCCCTCACATATGGGCTCCTACCAGAATGTCTGGGCACAAAACATCCAATGTTTTTGTTTGTCCCTTTAGGAAATGATGCCCATTTGGGTCTCTCCTTCTCTGCACTTATAACTTTGCATTGTAGATTTAGGCATAGTGTTCATTCAAGTGTAGAGCACTTTGAGTACCTGTTTTTATTATCTCTTAAATGAGAATTATTAGCATAATTTTTAGGAGTGTGGTCTCTGGCATCTATAGCTGGGTTCAGTCCTGCCCTACCACTTGCCAACTGTGTGATGTGGAGTGACTGTCATGGCTTCTCTGTGTTTCCATTTCTTCATCCATAAAATGAGTAGAGTATGTGTGTCTGCCTTACTGTATTGTCAAGATTATTAAATGTAGTAGTACTGTTTAGAACAGTGTTTGGCATTCAGGAAGCATTCAGTGAAAGTAAGCTATGTTATTATATTACTGTTGTTGGAGTTGCCTATCCTACTTTAATGTTATTTCAAAGCTGCCAAGATCCAAGCGCTGGCATTGTCATTTAGCTACCATTTCTTCCTTTGGTACATACGTGTATCTATGTAGTTGTGTGTGTGTGTGTGTTTTCTTTCAGTTACCATTGATGAAACTAGGTATGCTATGTATACACCCTTTTTCTCTGCAGGCTCATAAACTTTTAGAAAAAGAAACAATGTCACTAGGGTGTGACAAAGACCAGCGGTCCCAGGTGCCTTTGACTCTCATCAGAGATTTAGAAGGCAGCTACTTTCAACTTTGTGTTAAGCGTAGATTCTGAACACTGTTCGAGAGAGCAAAAGCTGCCTGAGTAATTTGTGAAATCCCAACTGAGTGTGTGCAAAGAGGTGGTGGAGATGCCCACCAAGAGAACTTCTGAATTGTGTGGGAATTTGGGTGAAGTGGACAGAAATGGGTATTACAGTTTGGGCATGTCCATGCTGTCTGGATTATGTGTGGCAGAGGACCAGGATGCCAGCATTTTGTAGTGATTTATTTTTGAAACTGTGTGTCTGGTCTTCTGAGAAACTCTTCACACAATTGGCTGTAAAGTGCTCAGTCAGAGCCAGACACCTGATATGGTGTTGGCTGTGGGCTTAATGGACTCCCCAGTGGATAAATGATCATGGATGGCTTTGTAAAAAAACAGCAGGCTGCAGTTGTGAAGTCACCCTTTGGCACGGCCAGGATTCCCTCCAGCCTGTGCCAGAGACCACCTCTGCACACTCCATCAAGAGTGCTCTGACTGAAGACACAAGGAGAGTGTTTGTCTCACAGACACTGAGGGATAGAGGGCCACAGGCCACTTGGACACACAGGGCTCTCTGTCTTCATTCTGTAGAGAGAAGGTCAGGGCAATGGTAGTAATGGGGCACCCCCATCCCACCCTGTGACTGTGGGCTTAGACTTGCAGGTGGCCTTTTGAGCAGCTCCTTTAGGTAACCTCTGAGCTCTGCTCACCTTGTACATGGCAATAAAAGATGCTCAACAGTGTGGAGTGGAGTGGAGTGAGGCCTGCATGGCAGCTGTGGAGTGAGATAAAGCTTGGGGTGCAGACTGGCTTTGCTGGGCGAGACATGCATAGAAGGTGAATGGTTAAAGGGGCAGCAGGTGGCAGTGGGATGCCATGGTCACCACCAAGCCCTGCCAGTGCTCAGTGAGGGAGACAGAAAGCCATTTAATTCCCCAAGAGAGGATGCTGTCTGATGGCCAGCAAAGAGGAACTTGCATGTGAGGTGAGAATTCTCTGTCCCGGTAGGTGAAGGGCAGGCTTTGTGCCCATGCCCACTAAAAGGGCCTGTGTGCAGCTCTCATGAGGTTAGCCATGCCCATGCCTGCATGGGTTTGGGACGGTTCAGGGTCTGAGTTTTCAGCAATTGAAAATGACATCCAGAATAAGTTGCTCTGCAGGAGGCCCTGCTCCAGTAGGAGCAATCCTTCCATTGTAGCAATGACTGAAGTGTGTCCTAAGGTCATTTGACTTCAAGGAGACTGACTGGCTCGGACTGTCATCATCTCTAATGAAAGCAAACACCTTGGAGCCTGCTCTGGGAGGGCTTGGCCCAGTGTAGGATCTTTCAGTTGGAAGACCCTTTGGAAATCTTTTCTCTGAGACTTTACCTGGATCAGAGATGACAGGCGCAGGAGCTGAGAATGTACAGCCTGCCCCAGTCTAGGGCAGGTGTCCTGTGTACAGCTGTGGGAGATTCACAGAGGAGGTCTGCATGAGGCCTTGGGGGCCTTGGACATGAAGGTGGTCTTCCTGCTTCTGAAGGCCCTCAGGTCAAATGTCTGGGCAGTGCCTTCTATTCATTTAGTGCCCCCTGGTCACTCTTTCTCTTCTAGAAGCTGAAGAGGTGGACAGGGGTTTCTGGGTTTTATACCAGACAGTCCTTTATGCATATAGAGTGCACTCGGACACTCTGAAACTTCATCACATGCCATTTGATTCTCCCATGAATGTGAAGAAGGCAGTGTTCCCTCCTCATCCCTGTCCAGGCCCAGGTGCTGCATCTTCACCAGCTTCCTCAGTTCCTGCTTGTGTGGCGGTTGCTCAGGAACCCACCTCCACTGCAGATGTTGAGTTCCTCAGGGTAGATGTCCACAGACTTTTCATACCATAGCCTCACATGCAGCCCATAGCACACAGTAGGGTCTCAGGAAAAAATGTATGGATCAGTCAAGAATCAATGAATGATCAGGCTCAGAGACTGCAAGTGACCTGCCTAAGGTCACGCTGCAGCATAGCTGGCACTCAGCCTGGTTTTCTCTGTGTGGGTCCTGTGCATCTTTCACTGCTCCAGAAGGAAAGAGGTCTTGAAGGCCATGTCTTTAAGCGACATGCCCTATAACTCTCCTTGACTCAGAGTGTTCCTAGGGGGACTGCAAGGAGGAATCATGTCAAACCTTTCCTCTCTCTGGCCTCAGCTTAGGACACAAATAGAAGATACCACCTTGGATTCCTCACCCCCACCCCCACTCAGGCAGTGATGTGATACTGGCTGTAGACACATTCCAACTGACAGATGCTCTGGGTACAGGGGCCTCAGCTGTCCTCGGAGGCTTCTGCAGCATCATGGAAACCTAGACGCCCAGGCTTCAGCTAGAGCCAGATACAGGGGCTGTCTCTTTTCCAGAAAGTCAAATCCATCCTCTTTCTCCCAGGCAATTAACTCCATGCAAACAGGAGAAACAAGGAGTACTTTCTACAAACATTTGTGTTTGGTGAAATGTGTAACACTAGGTTCTTTGATGTTCCCCAAATCCTGCTCCGCAGGGTCCCTCCTTGTTTTGATTAATCACTTCTTCTTATGAACTGTTATGATTAGGAGAATTGCCTGAGTACAGGCCCAGTGGTTCCAAAACCCTAATGAGCAACACGTGCAGACATGCTCAGCATGATCCTAGAATCACGGCTGCTCTGTTTCCACAGGGAAGCTACTGAAGTGGTTTAGGAATAAGAGCTTCCTGCTTCCATGAGAAACCTACCTGTCCTCCTCCATCACCCAGCTGCGTTTGCATCACACCTTCACCTTACACACCTAATGTCTCCACCCTGGGTGGGAAG
Organism: Myotis daubentonii; assembly: GCF_963259705.1. Taxonomy (NCBI): domain Eukaryota; kingdom Metazoa; phylum Chordata; class Mammalia; order Chiroptera; family Vespertilionidae; genus Myotis; species Myotis daubentonii. The sequence continues at coordinate 31,850,626 of NC_081853.1, read as the reverse complement.
GTTAGGGTGAGTTTGGCATGGACCAGGCCTGCACTCAAGTCCTGATTTCACCACTCACCAGCTATGTGACATGAACAAGTTACTTAATATCTCTGAGCTATAGTTTCCTCAAATGTAATATGGGGATAATAGTTCCTACCTCATAGTGTGTTGGGAAGATTAGATTTTATTAAGTAATGTACCAAGATGGCTAAGACAGTACTTTGGATACTGTCATACGGCATATCATTAAAACAAAATTCTAAATTCCATAAAGAACTCCATTGAAATGGAAACAAAAGCCATCTCTCTGGGTTTTTTGCAAATGTTCCTTGTAGAAATCTACTGCAGGGAAATTACTGACATGAATCACTCACTCAATGGCATGAAATAAACAAGTTTCACTAAATCAAAGCCTTGTCCTTCTGACGTCCATGCAGGTGGCACAGGTTTCTGTCTACAGGAAACCTATGGTCCTGGGGCTCATTTAAAATTGATTCCAAAGTTGGCATAAAATTAGAATGTCGGGATTCCAGGACTGTTAGGAAAAGCAAAGCAACATGATTTCCCCAGGTTTCAACATCCTCTCTTCCTTGCCCAAGGGGGACCTCCTACATTTTAAGAAGAGGAACCAGGCGTCACTCAGCTTTCCAGCCCCTGCTGCCTCAGGCCCCCAGCACAGCTCCCTTTTTGGAGGGGACACCTCAGAACTTTAGACACCATCTTCATATTAAGCAAAATAGTGCTCCAATGTCTGGTGCTCATCACGCATAACTTGTAGAAAGTCCTTGGTCTGTTTCTTTCCCAAATCCCAAGCCTCTCTAAGGTTCTACTATTGAGGGGAGAATGCTTCAATAATCTGTTCATTTTGATGCCACTACTTTATACATGTCCCTGATAACTCACTCCTGGTTTCCTGATATGGCCTCAAGCCCCCGACTCCCACCCTCACACTCCCACCTTGCTAAGACCTGACAACCCCTGCTGCCATGATCCCTATAGTTGTGCTGTTATTGGTGACTGACAGAATCTTTAGGAGATCATCCCCCACTGCCATCAAGAAGCTACCCCACATGCCCCTCTCCAAGGTCCTGAACTGGCACCATACACCACATCACAGCCCTTTTCTCTAGGACAGGAGTGGGAAACCCTTTTTTCTGCCAAGGGCCATGTAGATATTTATAACATCATTCGTGGGCCACACAGAGTTATCAACTTAAAAATAAGCCTGCTGTATTTGGTGAAGCATTTAATTAACTCACCCTTAATGCATTGGCAGGGCCAGACCAATGATTTTGAGGGCCTTATAAGCCCTGTGGGCCAGATATTCCCCACCCTTGCTCTAGGACAATGGTCATTCTTCTCCGGTCTCCCAGGAATTCTGTACTTAGTGAGGGAATAATGGAGGAGGAAATAGTGTCTCAGGAGGGAAGGAGAAAGGGAAAGAGGCTGCTGAACATAGGTTGGGAAGTGTCATAGCTACACTTTCAAGGCAGCTTGAAAGAATAGAGATTTATTTGTTTCCTTGTTGTATAGTTTTCAAGTAACCGATTACCAAAGAACAAACCAAACAGAACATGAAGTTGAGTTCATGTTTATTTTATGACTCTACTACACTTCTGAAAGTTGCAAAATTTGCCTCTTTTGGTGTGTGTTAATCCTCTAACCCAGCGGTTCTCAACCTGTGGGTCGCCAACCTGTGGGTCGCGACCCCTTTGGGGGTTGAACGACCCTTTCACAGGGGTCGCCTAAGACCATGGGAAAACACATATATAATTACATATTGTTTTTGTGATTAATCACTATGATTTAATTATGTTCAATTTGTAACAATGAAAATACATCCTGCATATCAGATATTTACATTACGATTCATAACAGTAGCAAAATTACAGTTATGAAGTAGCAACGAAAATAATGTTATGGTTGGGGGTCACCCACCACAACATGAGGAACTGTATTAAAGGGTCGTGACATTAGGAAGGTTGAGAACCACTGAGTCTAACCCATTCTGCTTTCAGCTTTGTATGCTGTATTGAGGGCAAAGATATAACAACCACCCCGACTTGGTTTTCAGCATACTTTGCCTCCATAGAAGACCTTTTCAAGTCTCTACAGCCCCCACTTCCTGTCTGTCTCTGCTCCTGGACTCTTAGCTCTCTGTAAAATCTTAAAGACTTTCCCCTTCTTTAGGAAGCCTTCCAATCATTCAGACATGGTTTCTTTAAGTAGCTATTTTACAATGAGCAATGAGTAGAGAGTTGGAACTATAATTTTTGATGATCAACCCTCATTCCATATCTTCTTGGCCTCTTGCACCACACTTTTTAAATGATTCCTACCCCTTTTTCTCTGGTCTCCTTCTCAATGCCTTCTTAACTCGGTCCACATTGAAGTATGCAGTCATTTTTCGAAACTACAGTGTTGACTCTTTTCAGCCATAAGAACATTACCTCTTTGCACTTTTGACTCACAATATTCAGGAGTTTTGAATATCAAATGTCCTTCCTAGCTCGTCCCCAGACCATAGCTCACATCTTTTGCCTAATGAGAGATTGAGTAGAAAACAGTTTGTTGTAGGAGTGAAGAAGGGGTTTTCTTGCCTACAGGCAGAGGAAGAATAAGCAAGGGCAAATACCATGTCAAAGTCAAATCACTTCTCATATGCCAGGAAGCATATATATATATATAGGCACACCTTGTTTTATTGCACTTCATTTTATTGCATTTTGAAGAGATTGATTTTTTTTTTAACAAATGGAAGGTTTCTGGCAATCTTGAAATGAACAAGACTATTGGCACCGTTTTTCTAACGGCATTTGCTCACTTCTTACCTCTGTGCCACATTTTGGTAAGCCTTATACTATTTCAAACTTTTTCATTATATAATATGTGTTATGGTGACCTGTGACCAGAGATATTTGATGTTACTATTGTAATTGTTTTGTGGCACTATAAGCCACATCCGTATGAGAATGTCAACTTAAATGATTGTGTTCTAACTGTTGCACCAACTGGCCATTCCCTCATATCTTTCCCTCTCCTCAGGCCTCCCTATTCCTAGAAACACAACAATATTGAAAATAGGCTAATTAGTAACCATACAAAGGTCTTAAGTGTTTAAGTGAAAGGAAGAGTTGCATATCTCTCATTTTAAATCAAAAGCTAGGCATATCTATGCTTAGTGAGGAAGGCATGTCAAAAGTGAGTCACACTGAAAGCTAAGCCTCTTGTACCAAATAGCCAATCTGTGAATGCACAGGGAAAGTTCTTCAGAAATGAAAAGTGCTATTCCAGTGAGCACACAAATGATAAGAAAGCAAAACAGCCTTATTGCTGATATGAAGAAAGTTTCAGTGGTCTGGATAGAAGATCAAACCAGTTATAACATTCCTTTAAACTGAAACCTAACAAAGCCTAAGATCCTGACTCTCTTTAATTATATGAAGGCTGGGAGGTAAGGAAGCTGCAGAAGAAATGTTTGAAGTCAACAGAAATTGGTTCATGAGGTTTAAGGAAAGAAGCTGTCTCTATAACATAAAAATGTAAGGTGAAGCAGCAGATGCTGATGTAGAAGCTGCAGTAAGTTATCCAGAAGATCTAGCTAAGATAATTAGTAAAGGTGGCTACACTAAACACAACAGATTTTCAATGTAGACAATACAATCTTATATTGGAAGAAGATGCAGTCTAAAACTTTCATAGCTAGAGAAGAGAAGTCAATGCCAGGCTTCGAAGGATAGGCTGACTCTCTCGTTGGGGAATAATGCAGCTGTGACTTAAAAGGGAAATAGATGCTCATTTACCATTCTGAAAATCCTAGAGTCCCTAAGAATTATGCCAAATCTACTTTGCCGTTAGAGCAACAAAGCGAGGATCATGGCATATCTGTTTACAACATGGGTCACTGTATATTTTAAGCCCACTGTTGAGACCTACTGCTCAGAAAAGGAAGATTTCTTTTAAAATACTGCTACTTATTGACACTGCACCTGGTTACCCAAGAGCTCTGACGGAGATGTACAATGAGATCAATGTTGTTTTCATGGTTACTAATATAACATCTATTCTGAAGCTCATGGATCGAGGAGCAATTTTGACTTTCAAGTCTTATTACTTAAGAAATAGATTTTATCAGGCTATAGCTGCCATAGAGAGTGCTTCCTTTGATGGATCTGGGCAAAGTAAATTAAAAACCTTCTAGAAAGGATTCAGCATTCTAGATGCCATTAGGAACATTTGTAATTCATGGGAAGAGGTCAAAATATTCACATTAAAAGGACTTTGAAGGCACTTGGTTACAAGCCTTATGGATAACTTTAAGGGGGTTCAAGACTTCAGTGGAGGAAATACCCGCAGATGAAGTGGAAATAACAAAAGAGCTAGAATTAGAAGTGGAGCCTGAAGATGTAAAATTGCTGCAATCTCATGATAAAACTTGAACGGGTAAGGAGTTACTTCTTATGGATGTGCAAAGAAAGTGGTTTTGTGAGATGGAATTCACACCTGTTGAAGATGCTGTCAAGATTGTTGAAATGACAATAAAGGATTTAGAATACTACATAAACTTAATTGATAAAGCAATGGCAGAGTTTGAGAAGATTGACTCCAATTTTGAAAGAGGCTCTCCTGTGGGTCAAGTGCTGTCAAACAGCATCTTATGCTACAGAGGAATAGTCCATAAAAGGAAGAGTCAATAGACATGGCAAACTTCATTGTTGTCTCATTTTAAGAAATTGCCACAGCCACCCCAACCTCTGCAACCACCACCCTGATCAGTATGCAGTCATCAACACTGAGTCAAAACCCTCCACCGGGAAAAAAGTTACGACTTCTCTGAAGACTCAAATGATGGTTAACATTTTTTTAGCAATGAAGTATTTATTAATTAAGGTACAAACGTGTTTTTTTTTACATAGTGCTCTTGCATATTTAATACACTAAAGTACACGGAAAGCACAACTTTTATATGCATTGGGAAACCAAAAATTTTTTCTGACTTAGTTGATTGCAGTATCCACTTTAATGCAGTTGTCTAGAACTGAAAGCATAATATCTCCAAGGTATGCCTGCCTGTACAGGTGCACACACAGGCCATGAACCCAAAAGAGTTGGACCCATTCTAGGGATGCAACCCAATGCCCAACACTAAGGTTCTATCTCTTCCTGAGTGCAAGGGGTAGGTGACCTAGAGGATGTAGACTGGGGCAGACAGCCTCCAAGGTACTTCTCCCCCAATATAGTTCCAGCTTGGTGGACAGGACCCCCAGACACAATCTCTGACTATTTTATTCTACATTGATCTTACCTTTTCTGAAATAGCTGTAATTCTTTGTGTCTGTATCACTTACTTTCACCCTTAATCATATGTATTCACAATTTCCAGCACTCCATGTATGGGGTGTTGCCTCACTAATAAGCATCTGGATTCTCCAATCTCATGGGCTGTAACCTCTATACATTCACAGCTTTCACCGTGCTCAGCACAGTTCTGGGGATGGGGTCTCTGCTTAAGGAATAAATGGCAGAATTAGATCCATCTTACTTAGATGAATGGTCAGGATTCCAGATCATCTAAGAGTAACCATACTACTAATAACAATAGAAGCTGACAGTTACTGAGTTCCTCTGTTTACCAGGCACACAGCTAAACTCCTTGGGCATATCATCTCATTAAATCCTCAAAACTACCACTTCTCAGATGAGAAAATTAAGGCTTAGAAGTTTACCTTCTCAAAGTTTACCAACAAGGGAATATTTGGAAAAGTGGTTGCTGTGAACATGTAGGGGGTTCATTGAGAGTCTCTGAAAAGTTTTGTATGTCTTCGATCACACATTCATTTTTCTCAGAAAAAGCTTTGTTACTTTCATCAGATTCTCCAAGGGATTGTTCACACTGTGGGGGGGACCCTATCTCTGGCCCATGCAGAGCAGCTCAGTTTCAGCTGGCAAAGGGGTCTCCCAGGAGGACATTGCCTCACCATGGCTGTCACCCTCTCCAGCTCCCCATGGGGAGTGGTCCACGGACACAGACCCTAGCTGTAGAAAGGCACAGTTAGCGGGACACTGCCTGCTGGGCATCTTGGACTGACCTGAAATTCACATCTAAGTTCTCAGACCAGGAGGTTGGCCTTATCCAGATTCCAGGTAAAGGAACTGGCTTAGGGGCTTACCTGTCCTCAGCAGATTTTCCCTTTGGTTACTCAGGCATACTCTTACTTCTAGCTTAACGCCTATAAACACACTCACCACTCTCTCCCCCACCGACTTTGACCCCATTTTTTAAAAAGAATCATCTGTCCCAAAGCATGTTAAAAAGCGGGAGATTCTATCACAACATGGCAACACTTGGGCTAACCCAATGGCTCAAGAAGGATCTTTTCTGTGTAACTTTTTGTAGTCTTGATGCTAACCATGCTTCATGCAGTATGAGCCAACATCTCAGGAACATGTTGGAAGACACAGAGCCCCATCCCCATAACAGGACCCACCGTATTCCCTCCACCCAGAGAACCATAGCTCAGTGGTTTCCCATTTTTTAAAAGGACTGAGTATTCCTAGCCATTTTAAGAGGAAGCTTCCTTCAGTAGTCACTGTGGCAGCAGATCAGAGAGGCTTCAGAAAGCCTGTCTGTACATAATTAAGGAAAACCAGGATGTGGACTGAAGACCCTGGCTCTGAGCCCTGCCACTGCACTTCCTGAGGACTTTGCAGAAGATGAAGATTTTCTGCCCCCTCTGGCCTCCCTCTCTAATCCTCTTTAAACATTTTGTCTGATCTCAATGGGCCTCCTTCTTGAGGATGCTGCTCGGGGCCCTGGTTCTGGCAAAATGCTTCCTGTAGGGGTAAGGCCCCAGTCCAGGGAGTGCACTGGTCCTAGGAAGTTGTCCTGGTGCCTTCCTGTAAGGAGATTTATTCAGAGGCCAAACCTGCTCTGGTCAGGCTCTTTATTCAGGCACACAAGAGGCTGGTAAGTCTACTTGCAGGAGCGTACTCTCATTATTGGGATGGAGCACAGGCCTGGGAACATCGTCACTGTAGCCACCCAGACACAGGGCCTGGCTTGCGGCCTGGAAAAGGCCTCCTGGGAGAAGGGACAGGAGCTATGAGCATTGGTAGGACGCAGTCTGAGCCTGGGACTGTTTTATTTCCTAGCACTTATTCTTGCCTGAAATCATCTCCTTTATCTCCATGTTTCCTTCTTTCTTGTCAGTTTTTCTCCCCAGAATGTAAGCTCCATGGGAGCAGAAACCTGCCTGTCATGAGTTTCCTATCTCCCAGGTGCCTATAACAGTATTTGTTAAGAAGTGAATGAGTGAATGAATGAATGAATGAGTGAATGAATGAATAATGAATGGGGTTCCAGTCGTTGTTTGTGGTCAAGACTCTGTCACCTCCACAGATATGCACTGCGAGCCCAGGCTTATGCTGGGTGGGGAGGAGGTGAGTGGCGAGGGACACACAGCAGGGCATGCTCAGATTTTCCTAGCTCTCCCAGTCCACTCGCCAAGGGAAGGCCATCCCTGTCTCAGAGGTATGTAGTCCTGGACTCACCAACCACAGCTCCACTAGACCCTCATTCATGCTCCACAGACACATTTGCTCTGGAATGCAGCCATGGATGAGAAGTGGTTGTTTCAAATGAATGCTGTTTCTTAATAAAAATGAAAATCCATCCTGGAAACCCACTGAGCAGTGCCTGGTCTCTCCAGCACCACGGACACCATCGGATCAGGGGCAGCTCCTCACTTACCACTTTATCTCTACCAAAGCCTCTACCACTTAGAGTCACAAGCTGTGGGGCCTCACTGCTACCCCTTCTGTGCGCCCCCCCCCCCCCGCCCTACCCTCCATCAATGCCCCAGCAGGACAGCTTGTCTTGTGCTGGAGAGCAGTGCACACATATGACCTGAAGCCTTGCACACCAGATGAAAGGGAGCTCCCCTGGGTAAAATGTTAGGCATGGAAATGATGAGCCAACCCCCAGCCCACCAGGGGGCCACATTGTGGTGAGGACAACACAGAGGAAGAGACCATTACAATGCAATGATCTGGGTTAGGCAGCTAGAAGTGGGCTTTGGAGGCCAGAGGGGAGAGTGTATGACTGCGGGCATGCACTGAGGGGGAAGCTTCCTGATGGAATTGGTGCTGGACATTAAAGGGTGAGCAAGAGATGCTCAAGTGGAGAGGAGGGAAAGAATTCCAGACAGAGGAGAAATCCCTGTGCAGAGGCTCAGGAATATGGAGAGAGTTTACTGTGCACAGGCAATCATGGGGATCTTCCTATTGGCCACACCAGGAGGAGTGAGGGTCAGGTGGCCAGAGATGAGATCAAGAGCAGCAAGATACACAGGGACTCGAAAGACGTGGACAGGAGGGTAAACTCTTGGGTAATTGGAGTTTGAGCAGAGGAACTCTGACTCCATGTACGTTTTGGAACTCACACCCTGGCAGATGAGAATGGATGAGAGCTGCAAAGCAATGTTGGAGAATTCATTAGGACGCTTTTGCAATAGGGCAGGGGAATTGACAAAGCCCTTTGTTATGAGGGAGAGGAGGATATAAGGGAGGGGGAGGATCTGAGGAAAAGGAGATGGAGCTGACAGACCATGTGTTGTGGGATACAGAAGATGTGACTCACAGGGCCTGGCTAGTGACAACACAGGGTGTCGAGGGAGTTAAGGACTGAATTGTGTTTCCTAGACTTGTCAAGCAGGAGGCCAAAAGGAAAAGCAGGCACGATGGCTGAGCAGGGAAGTAACCAGGCTGCAGCTGGCAGAGCAGGGAGAGAGGAGAGCCACCAAGTGTGACTCCCCTTTGGAAAAGCTTGGCTGGAGAGTGGAGAGGAGAGGACCTGCCATGCAGAGATGTCAGGGGGCAGTGTTTTAGTTTTAAAATGGCCAAGGACATATGCACATTTAAGTGGAGAAGCTGGAGTCGGGAAGATGGTGAAGTTGAAAGTCAGTGGAGCAAGGAGATAATTGAAACGGGGTGGGGGGGGCGGTTAAAGGGTGGGAGGGATGGGTGGTCACTCCCTTAGACATCCTTGTCTCTGCCCCTCTGCCCAAGGCTGCTTTCTGAGTGACAGCTCAGGATGGCCTGAGGATGCAATAAGATAACATTGTTAAAGGATTAGCCCCACATCTAGCAAAGTGCAAGCATTCAGTGAATGTATTTATTGCAAGTAGGAGAACCAGTGGTCTGTGGCCAAGGCTGGGCTGTCTGCTGTGAAAGGGAGATAGGCAGCAATGACATTGACCACTGGGTGCTTGTGGTCTGAGTCTCATCAGTCTGAGCAAACAGATGTGTCCCAGACAGGTACTGGCCAATACAGATGTTAACTAGGAGTGCAGTGTGAGGAGAGAGGCTGGCCAGGCCCAGTGCTGACTGCCCTCCCAGTGTTAGCTGTGTGGTGATTCCTAAAGAGATGGATGTGTATCCCTGGGCAGATGGGTGGGGAATTCTTAAATGCTATTTGCAAGACTTCAGTAGAAATGCTTCATGAATCCTGCCCTGTCACAAGCATGCATGCAAGTTGTGCTTTAGCTCAGGCCTAATGGGCTTTATATAGTACAGTACTGATTTTCTTTCATGTTTTAATAGAATTCGATTTAATATTTGCTTTCTGCTCTAGCTGCTGGCTGTTGACTGATTCAACACAGAATCCTTCCCTGGTGCCCCCCGACCTTGTTGTTATTCCCTCATTTTGTGTGTTGGCATTTGATTCCTGTCTCCAGCATGAACCACTTTACACATGTCTCCGTTCAGCTGGCGACAGTCACGTGCATGAATTCTGAATGCATTACTACCCGAGCGGCTGCTCCAGCAGACCTGGCATTCAGAAGGGGGGCTTCCAGGCAGAATTCATTTCCATCAGTTAGACGTTGGGGAGATGCAGAGCTTGGCTTGAGAACCTGAGACTGTGATCTGTTGTGTTCTTGGGCAGAAGATTCTCCAACTTAATCTCAAAATACCCAACACTGTGGCCATTAATCCAGCAACATTTTGTCCTTCTGTGAAGTAGCAGGCTTCCTAGTGTTTTCACCAAGGCATTTCCACCTTGGCCAGAGTGAGAACAACAGCCGTAGACAGCTGGCCAGAGGGAAGAGGCTGCCCTTCTCGAGTCCCAGGGAACCTGACTGGTTTATAGGAGAGAGAGTCTGTTCAAATTTCACATTATCCTACCACTGACATTTGGAGTTCCCTCTCTGTATAAGTTTGGGCTTGGAGATAGCTTTTCCCTCAGTGGGAAAACGGATTCAGTTTCACAGGGCAGCACAGGGCATTGGTTAAGAACGTAAGCGTTGGAATCAGGCAGGTATGCGTGTTCATACTGGCTCCCGTTCTTATAGACCTCAAGATCTATAGCCAGTCCCCATTTTCAGCTTTAGTTTCCCTTTCCATAAAGTTGACTTAATGGTTGCATCTTCCCAGCAAGTCTTATAGGGGGATTAAATGCATGCAAAACAGCTAGCAGAGTGTCTACAATCTCTATGCTCTTCTTGTGTCATGGGGTTAAGTGCAGTGGCTGCATGAATCTCCTACCAACGTTGCTTCTTGTCTATGCACCAAAGCCTGTGCAATGTGAATATTCATCTCTCTAGGTGTTCTGGCTGGCGGATGCGGCTTGGTCCTATGAACAAAAAGACTTGTGTCCTCCTCTCTCAGCACACATGATTGAAAGGAGAGCCCCAGTGGGCATGACTGAAAAAGGATTTGGGGACAGGTTCTCATTGTGGTTCAGCACTTTTTCTCAGAATAGATTGAGGCATGGACATTAGAGTTGAAGGAGGGGAGGAGATGCATGTGTGAGCTGAGGGTGGAGACACACTGAAGGTAGATGGAGAGATGCTGGATAAGGAAGCTTCTGCCCAGCCTCACTGAGCCTTCCTTTGTCTCCTTACAGGCGTCCCATCAGGTCCCCGAAATGTCATCTCAATCGTCAATGAGACGTCCATCATTCTGGAGTGGCACCCTCCAAGGGAGACAGGTGGGCGGGATGATGTGACCTACAACATCATCTGTAAAAAGTGCCGGGCAGACCGCCGGAGCTGCTCCCGTTGTGATGACAATGTGGAGTTTGTGCCAAAGCAGCTGGGCCTGACCGAGTGCCGAGTCTCCATCAGCAGCCTGTGGGCCCACACCCCCTACACCTTCGACATCCAGGCCGTCAATGGAGTCTCCAGCAAGAGCCCCTTCCCCCCACAACACGTCTCTGTCAACATTACCACAAACCAAGCTGGTAAGTCTGGAGGCCTCGCTGCTCTTCTTTGTCTTTGTGGTTGGCTCTTTGTCCATCTCGGTGCAGGAACAAAGCTGCAGTCATACCCATCCTATTATCTGCCCTCAGGCCTCCTCCCCAGCCCCCAGCCCTCCAGGAGTACAGGTATCCAGTGATGGGCATTTGTGGCCATGGAGGACATGGGTGTAATTCTTCACCTCTGCGAGGGAGCTGAATTCTGAGGGGTTTTCATATGCCCAGCACAAAAGCAACGATGTATATCCAAGCCATAGTAGGGCCCAGTCATCTGCATCCAGCTGGGGCTAAACAAATGCCCTTGGGAAGACAGATGGATGGACAGTCAGATGGGTGGTGAATAAACAAATAGATGAACAGATGATGGATGTGGAAGTGGATGGATGGAAGCCCTGCATGGTCTTGAGTAGACCAGTGCTATTCTGTTAGAAAACCCAATGAGAGAAACTTCCCAGTAATCATGTGATAAAGTCACTATTGCTTCATAGATGACCTTTCAATCAAACCCATGTAATTCAAGAGTGCATTCTCCTTTATAGCTTGCTCAGATGAATGCTACACTGTTATAGAGACCTCAGATAGTTGGCAATAGATCACTCCTGATAGCCAGACCTCCCTGTGGCATGCACAGCTCAAAACATATTTTCTTCTCTCTTTTTTATATCTTCTACTCTTCTGACCTTTTCCTCTTTATTACTTTTCACAATCAATTTCTTTTTATATCCATTTAACCAGTTCATTCATGCACTTACTCATTTATGTATTCACTCATTACTACAAGACAGTGATGAGTATCTACTGTATGTGGATTAGACACTCTGAGGGATACAGTGATCCTGGGACACAGTCGTTTCTTCTGTGAAACTCATTAACTGAATACTGTGCAGGACATAGACACAAAGTACAAGCTGCAAGGCTGGTGTCTTCTAAGTACCGCATCCTATACACACACAGGAAATATCAAGGGAGTTAGAAATGAGCACTTTCTCCCCAGGGGTCATGGTACAAGACAGAAGAGAGGGAAGTGAACATCATGTCTGTAGGCAATGATGGGGGTCATGGACAGTGGACCATGATCTTTTTTGGAATTAGGGATTTTTCTCAATCAACAATTCTGAAAGGACCGTTTGTTAGTGGAGTAGCAGGATCAAAGCCTGTCTCTTTGCTCTGTCTCCCTCCATGTAGCTCTCCCTTCCTGACATCCTCTTTCCTACTCCATCCTCTTCTACTCCTCACCTCCTCATCCTCAGCTCATTCTGCCTCTTTTAATACCAGGCATCTTTGATGGCAGATGATTCTTGGGTTTAAGCTGTCAGAACTGAGAAGGAAGAAGGTGTCGCAGGCGAGCATGGCTGTCCAGATGGCTGCGTTGTTGCTGGGAGCATGTGTGTGTTCGTGTGTGCATGTTTGTATGTGTACGGTCACGTGTTTACATGCGGATGTGTGTAATGAGAAAATAAGAGGGGAAGTGTGGGAGCCTCCAGCTGGTGACCACAGCCCCGGTGCCGTGGAGACAAAGGTTGTGACAGTCTGCCTACCCAAAGAAAAGGGAATGGTAATTTTAGCATCATATTGAGCATGTAACATGGGCAGCCTTTGTTAGCTGTGTTTCCCTTGTAGAGTTTAAGGCAGAAAACTGGCTGAAATATTTTAGTGTCCCAGCTTCTGGGCATAAACATCCTGCCAGGCTGTCATGTTACAGTGGGCTTGGCTGTCTTTTCTCTCTCTCTAAGCATGTGCGAACAAACCTGCCACTTATATCGGGTTGCGTTGATTTCTGCCCCTCCCTTCCCTTCTCCTGCTATTCCCAAACCTGCCCATCTGCTTGTCTTGCCATCTGCACCTTCTCAGGCTGCAGTGGAGCTGAGGGACCAGGGCTCCTGCAAGGGGGTCTGCATTATCAACATTCAAAATATTTATTCTGATTCTCACCCATTCTCGTGCCCTTTGTATCTCCCCCTTGTATTCTTAACCTTCCCTGATGTTGTCTCAGTCCGAGTGTCACCTTCCAATCTATGATTTTTTTTGAGAATTCTTGAATTTGGGTGTTTGAAAGTTTACAATCAGCTGCTTCTTGGTGGCACGTGGTTATCCTTCTTATTATTCTATATAATAAAGATGTAATATGCACGTAACAACCGGATTATGGATCAGCAGGAGGGTGGGGCAGCGAGTTACAAGTTGGCGGCGGAGAGTTTCAGGAGGGGGCAGGGCAGCAAGCTATGGGTTGGGGGGGCTGGGGGAGCTACAGGAGGGCGGGGCAGTGGGCAGAGAGCTCCTGGAGGGCAGCAGCGAGCTACTGGCAAGCTACTGGTGCACGGATTCGTGCACAGGGCTACTAGTATATAATAAAAGGCTAATATGCAAATTGTCCCCTCCAGCATTTGACCAGGAGACTGAGAGTTCTATTGCTCACTATGACATGCGCTGACCACCAGGGGGTGGCGTGGAACGTGGCAGGCAACCAGCAGCCTCAGACGGGGTGCTGAGGGAGTAAGAGAAGGAGGAGGTGAGGAGGCCAGGAGGCAGGGAACCTGATTAGCCCTGATCACCAGCCAGGCCTAGGGACCTCTAGTTATAAAATAAATAGGCCTCTAGTTATAAAATAAATGTCAAGTTGATCAGTGGTTCCTAATCTGTGGCTGGTGGGGCTCTAAGGAATGTGGTGCTATCACACTGCTTTGGTGAATTGACATGTGAATAGAAATTATTTTCAACCATAGATAATTTTTTTCAAAAAAAAAAAAATGAGAAACTTTGAAATGAGCACTTGAGCCTGCACCTCTGCAGGAGCAGTTTAGAAAAATGAATGGAAGCTACATTTTATAAGAGATGAAAGAGAGATGAAATAACCGACTTCACAAAAAACCGTAATGACTCAGTTCCATGAAGGGTTGGGGTGGATGGATGTAGGCAGCACTAGTAAGTCATTCTCACCCCTTCCCAGGGCACCCTGAGCTCTTCCATGCTGGGTGAGATCCAGGTCGGCCCCTCTACCCTGACTTCATGGTATAGTGTGACCCCCCTGTCATTGCCTATGGCCACCACTGTGCTACTGTTGGGGTCATGAGTAGGAGTTTACAGTTAAAGAATTTGACCAAGAGCAGTGCTGGAATCAATCATAAAGCTACCTGATGTGTTTATTAGTATCTATTGTGTGTCTGGAAACTGAAAATAGTTGGGGACCATTCAGTGGGCCCTGATTGAAGGGCAGGTAAAACTCATTATAGTTAGCACATCACAGTGGTGTTTCTTTTGTGTTGACAGAGAATTATGGAATACGTGGACTCGTTAGATCTCACAATGACCCTATGGCTTGGGCATCATTGTTCCCATTTTCCTATAAGAAAACAGAGGCTCAAAGGCATTTGAGGAATCTGGTGTTAGAGGAGGGCCAGCAGGACACCAGCTCTGTTTCTGCATTCCCGTTTCCTGCCCTCAAGGTGGACAGTCCCTCCGGGCTCCCATTTCATAGCCTCCGAGCAGGGAGGGTTTTTCGGAACCAGCCAATGCCATCCTGCTGAGAGAAGGACCCCTCACTGCATAGTCCCTGTTACACATCCACAGTTTTCTCTGTGACACTAAATCATAAAACGTTGTCTCCAGTGTCTGGATTGAGATGGGAGATGGGTGTGTTTGTTGTTCCCACAGTGAACTGGATCCAGACAATGGATGAAAGGGTCACAGGAGAGAAGAGTTGGGACAAGTTGGCTGCTAAGTGGAATTGTACTTGATCTGTAGCCTTATGCTCATGAGCACCCACCCTCTTCTAGGTGCTGCTGGCTGCTCTGAGCGGATCCTCCTTTGTTCAGGGGCATGGACCACATCTGTGGCTGGATGGGCAGTTTTAACACAGGATTGCCATCTCTTCTTTCTCAGGGCTTCCCATATATGCCACACTGCTTCTGCACCATGTTGCTCTCACTGTCCCTACCAATAAAGGCAGGAAACTCATCTTACCTGAGTTAGGAATCCAATGAAAAGGGTTTGGTTTGGTCTCAGTCCATCAGAGAAAGTCATTGATAGGCTTTTTCTGACCTCAAGGATTGGCATCTATGAGACCACAGAAGATTTGTATCCATCTTTTGGTCCATTGGGCACACACTAGGTACAGTTCTTCCTGAAAGGCAAGCATGACTGGGAAACATCAAAGAGTCTGTTGAATCCTGAGACCCAGAGTTACTCCCTCCCTGATGACCCCGGTCATGTACATACTCAGACTACTCAGGATCTTGCATCACTTGGAGACTTTCAGGATAGGATCCTTTCCCAGCCCATAGGTAGTGGCAGAGAACTACCAGTTTTTAGCACCTCCAATATGCCAAGCCCCTACCATGTTCTTTCTCTACAAAGACGAGGTGGGCCAGATGAAGAAACTGGAGTCAGAGTGCTCTTGGAATTTGCTCAGCATCTCACAGCCCACAAATGATGTTTCTGGGTTTCAAACTCAGCTTTGTGGCTATTTTATCCTCTAACTGATCAAAAATCGCTTTATGGTGAGCCGTGTAAGTTGTAAGCTCTCTCTAAGCTATTGCCACATAGCTGGGCCACTTTAGCTGTCAAAAAAATGTCCATCATCTTTGGTCAGGGTTGGTCATGAATTATGCAAGCTCAGATTTATGTGAGGTCTTCAGGGATGCAGCCTTGCTCTCAATACAGCTGCCTTGAGTTTAAAATAGACCCGATCAGGTGGAACTCTCTCTGTTTCAGTGGCCACAGGATCTGCAGAGGGATTGTTATCTCCACTAACTCTCACAGTCACTCTCTGGCACCTGGCCCCAGATTCAGACTGATGGCCGGATCATCTGGCTGTCAGAGAGAATTAAAGTGAATGACAAACTTTGCTTCTCTTTTCTGCCAGTTAGACTCAGAGTGTCAGAGTTGGGGAAAGGGACCTCAGAGGAAATCTTAGAAAAAAAATAAGACAAATCAGACCAGCACATCTCTGAAGTCAACTTTTAGCAAGATATAAAGTCAGTGAATTTAGAACCATCAAAGCGAGAGAGAACAAACTCGAAGTCCCATGAGGCCAGGCAGGCAAAGAAAAGGAGCAAAGTAGGGCCAAGTGTCAGGCAATAGGGAGTGGTGGGGACTGCAGGGAACTGAAGAGAACAGGGGCAGCCTCTACTCTGCTCCAGCATGTGATGCCAGGTCTTAAAAGCTGAAAATCCAAATTTAAATTGTTGACAGCTAATTAGAAAAATTTAAAGCACAGGAAAGCCAAACAAATTCAATCCTGAATTTGGCCTATTGGCTGATTCAGAGGGCTAATCCGATTTACCCAAGCCCGAAAGGTGGGCATGCTGTGTTGTTCTATTTTCATTCCACTGTGGGGCAGTCGCCTTCCTCACTTCCTGGACTCATGGTGGCAGAGGCATAGCCAGAGTGTCCTGGGGTTGGTTTCTCTCTCTGGTCCGCATGTGACTCATGCAAGTTCATTGACCTACCTTGGTCCCTCCTTTCTCAGCTGTAAAATAGGAGTAATGACCCCTGCTTTCTAGTGCTGCTGTGACAGTCAAGTGAGAGAGGGGATAGAAAATCATGTTGTAAACTGTGCTATAGACTAGGAGATGAGCATCATTTCTGAGAATATGTCCTGAGCCAGACCGCAATTTAGATTTTTTCTTCCTAGGCTGTTTCTTTCCAAGGCCTCTCAGTCTCTTTGTTTGGGACGAATGCCATCCACATCAGATAAATGACAGGTATTGGTTTATCCATTCTTTGAGGAAGGAGTGGGCACCAGAAAAGAGGACAGTGAAGTCTGCATCCCAGTGAGTTAACGATAAGGACATGAGGACTGGAGTGGAGCCGGAACCTGTGCACCTGGCACAGGTTGATCCTGCTGCTCCGAGGAGCCCATCTGTCTTTCCTCATCATATGTTTAGAGAAGCAACACTTTCCCCCTTACATTCCTGATGCCATCATCAGTTTTATATCTGACATTTATATTCCACACAGCTCATGTATGGTCTGCTGTGCCGATTGCATGAGGAATACTAACATAACCACGATGCCCACAATGCAGACACAATCCGTTACTTAACTGAATTTAAAAAATAAATACATTACTTCTGTTAATATTCACAAGCCCCTCTAGTTTGTCCATTTTTAAGGCATTTATTTTGCTTTTTAGACAACTTTATTGAGGTATAATTTATACACCATAAAATCCATCTCTTTTAAGGGTGCAGTTCTAAGATTTTAGTGCAAAATTTTTACTTAAAATTGTTTTAATTACAGTTGACATACAATATTATATTTATTTCAGTTGTACAACCCAGTGATTGTATCACTTACTAAGTGATCATCCTGATAAATCTCATACCAATCTGATACCACACATAGTTACTACAATATTATTGACTATATTCCCCCATAACTAACAATTTGTACTTCTTAATCCTTCAGCTTTTTCACACATTCCTCTAGGCCCCTCTCATCTGACAACCCTCAAAATGTTCTCTGTGTCTGTGAATCTGTTTCTGTTCTGCTTGTTTGTTTCTTTTAGTTTTTAAATTCAATTGTTAATATATATGTATTTATTGCCATCTTTTATTGTTAAAGAAGACTCTGATACTGGTTTGGTGGTGATGAACTCCTTGAACTTTTTCCTGTCTGGGAACTCCTTATATATTCTTTACTTCTAAATGATAGCTTTGCTAGGTAGAGTAATTAATCTTGATTGTAGGTCCTTGCTTTTCATCACTTTGAATATTTCTTGCCACTCCCATTTGGCCTGAAAAGTTTCTATTGAGAAATCTATTGGAGCTCCCTTGTCGGTAACTAACTGCTTTTCTCTTGCTGCTCTTAAGGTTCTCCCTTTGTCTTTATTCTTTGGCATTGTAATTAATTTTGGTGTTTTCGGTGTGGACCTCTTTGCGTTCATCTTATTTTGGACTCTGTGCTTCCTGGACTTGTATGTCTATTTCCTTTATCAGTTTAGGTAAGTTTTTCACCATTATTTTTTTACAGAAGTTTTCAACTCCTTGCTCTTTCTTTTCTCTTCTGGCATGCCCAAGATGTGAATGTTGATATGTTTGAAGTTGTCCCAGAGACTCCTTATACTATCCTCATTTTTTAAAAATTATTTCTTCTCTTTACTGTCCTGATTGGCTGTCTTCTGCTTCCTTAGCTTCCAAATCCCTGATTTGATCCTCTGCTTCATCTACTCCATGTTGATTTTCTGTAATGTATTATTCACTACAGTTAATGTGTTCTTCATTTCTTACTGATTCTTTTTTATGTTTTCTGTTTCCTATCTCTTTGTTGAAGTTCTCACTAAGTTCTTCTACTCTTCCCCTAAGTTCATTGAGCATGCTTATAACCAGTGTTTTGAACTCTGCATCTAGTAGATTATCTCCATTTTGTTTAGTGCTTCATCTGGAGTTTTGTTCTATTCTTTCATTTGGGACACATTTCTTTGTCTCCTCATTTTAGAAGCTTCCCTGTGTTGGTTTGTATGTATTAGATACAGCTGCTATATATCTTAGGCTTGGAAGAGTGGCCTTATGTAGTAGGTGTCCAATAGGGTCTAATGACACAGCTTCCCTGTTCGCTTGAGCTGGGCACTCCAAGTGCACCCACCCTCCCCCCTCCTGTTGTAGTTGAGCCTTGATTGCTGTTGGCTCATCAATGAGTGGGATTTATCCAGGCCAATCAGCTGCAAGCACTGGCTGTGACTACCATAGAGGATCAGCCAGAAGGGGCTAACCTTATCGAGCAGGTCTTACTTCAGCAGGGCTCTTCTGTCTGCTGAGGCAGCCCCTTAATTTTGTCCTTGTGGAGGTAGTTGGATGATGCTTTGATGTGGTCTGAAGCTGTCCACTGGGTACACTGGCTCTGGGGTCTTTAGGAGGTTCAGGCCAAGGTCAGCCACCACCTGTGTTCTGCCAGAGGCCATCCAGCATTAGGTACAAAGCTATGTGCAAATGGGTGCTACTTGTGTTGGGCTTGGAGATGCCCAGGAGTGGCCAAGGCTGGCTGCTGCTAGTGCCAGGCCTAGAGCCAATTAGTGAGAGAGGTGTGGCCACACCAAGGCCAGATGCTGCTTCTTTGAGAAATTTTAGGATAGTCTAAAGCAGTGGTTCTCAACGTTGGCTGCACATTAGAATCACCTGGGAATCTTTTTAAAATCCTGATTTCTGGGCCTCATGAAGTCAGGATTTTAAAAAGATTCCCAGGTGATTCTAATGTGCAGCCAAGGTTGAGAATCACTGGTCTAAAGTATGAGCCAAGACAGGCCATTCCTATGGAAAAGCCAGTGGAAACAGCTTGGGTGGACTCATGAGTTGGGTGGGGTGGGGTCACAGGGAATCACCAGCACAGGGTGAACAGTGATAACCAGGTTGATGGAAACTAAGATATAGCATCCATCTGCCAGCCATGTCTGTGTGTGTGTTCTTGGAGGAGGGTGTGGAGGGGGAGATCCAGAAAAGGAACAATGACCTGTGCCAGCACTCTGTCTGGGAGAAACCTGCCCCTCCAAGTCTCACCCCTAAGCCAGACAATTCAGTTCCTCCCTTTAAGTCTCTGGTGCCTTTCAAGCTGCTGCCCCAGTGCTGGAGCTCAGAGGGAGTGAGATCCAGTAAGTCTGTGCAGGCCCTTAAGAGGAACTTCTGGGACTCCAGCAGCCCTCCATCTCACTCAGCCACAATCCCTGCTGGTTTTTACAAGCAGAAGTTATGAGGACTTCTCTTCCTGGCACTGGAACCTTGGAGACTGGAATTCCTTGACCCTCAGGGGGTCCTCCACAGCCAAAATGTTGCTCCTGATTTTTATCCACCACACATAGGTGTGGGACCAGCCCATTCAGTGTCTTTGCCCCTCCTACCAGTCTCAGTGTGGCTTCTTCTTTATATCCTTAGTTGTAGAACTTCTGTTCGGTTAGATTTCAGGTGGTTCTCAATGATAGTGGTTCTGTAGTTTATTTGAAATTTTTATGTGGTTGTGGAAGGATGCAGGTACCACATTTACCTACACTGCCATCTTGACCAGAAGCCAAGGCATTTTTGAAGTTCCTAGACAATTAAAATTAGTCAGAGATACTACTTTTCCTACAAAAGAATTATCTAGCCCACCAATTTCTCTGAATACATCACCTAATTTGCATTATTCCTTAGTTAAATATAGTATTTGCATGCATAAAGAATAATCTTTGAATATGAAAGGAATTTTATGATATTGCAATATATTGAGCTCTTTGGAGGAAAGATATTATGTAAATCTCAAAATTAAATATTAAAACAATATTGCACTGCTGCCTGTAAAAATTTAGAGTGTTAAGATCCATATGCTAAAACTAGTTCATTTTTAAGGGCTGGTCTCATTGGAAATTAGCAGGCAAACTTTGCTCCAGAGCAGAGAAAAGATTGAGTTAGAACTTTAAAAAGACTGGAATGACTTTAAAGAAAATTTTTATTGAAATTAATGAAGAAAAGTTTACAAACCCTAAGAAAATGAAATTTTCACTCCGCTTAATCCAATTTCATTGCTTTCTTCTCATTGTTAATTTTAAAAAGATTGTTTCTATTGTTTCTTAAGCCCTGGCATTGACAAGGAACTTCTGAGTGGCCTTAGAAAGGTCCTGGCCATTTGCAGGTGATAGTGTGTTTCCTGTTGAGCTGAGCAGGTCAGCACATAGCACTGCCCATGACCAAAGTTGTGGCTCCCCCCTCCCCCCGGGAGCCCTGGGGCTCTCCACTACATGGTGAGCTCTGCAGAGAGGCAGATTTTACCACATGCTTCTGGCTCATGAGAGAGCAACCACACAGCACTAGGCACTGAGACCCTTGGTAAATATTTGCCCATTTCCTTTAGCCCCCACATATGGGTTAATATATATGTTTGGCTGGTGTGTGGGAATCGAATATGTCCTCGTGGCCCACAGTCGCCAGATGATCCCTCCAGGTCAGCCAGGTAACTAGGTATCTTCCTCCTCTGTGGCTCCTAGAAGAAAAACTTGAGGGAATGATTTTATTCATTTTTTAAAATATGTTTTATCGATTTTAGAAAGAGGAAGAGAGAGAGAGATAGAAATAGCAGTGGGAGAGCAACATTAATTGGCTGCCTCCTGCATGCCCCCTATTGAGGACTGAGTCCACAACCCGGACATATGCCCTGACCAGGAATCAAACTAGCTACCTCTTGGTACATGGGATGCTGCTCAATCCACTGAGCCACACCAGCCAGATGAGGGGATGATTTTAGAATGATGCTAGGAGCCCTGATCCACTTAGAACACAGTGACATTCAACCACACTCAAAGTGTTTGTTTAAGCACTTTAACTTTGGAACTGTATTCATCCATTTAACACAGTCTTTGTGACTACTTTCCACATGCTGACTCACTGGTTTCTGTTCCTATTCATTCACTTACTCAACAAATATTTTTGGAGGCCTTCTGTGTGTCATGCATGCACTGCTCCAGGCACTGGGAACACAGTAGCAAACAACACACAAAAGCCCATGCCTTGTAAAGCTCACATGCTAGTCCACAGCACTTGTGGAGACTGGGATGAGAGACACAGAAAAGTCACATGAGCGGGTGACTAATTGGGGACTCTAGGAGGCCCTCCGCTAGGCTCTTGGTTTCTTAACCTGCAGTGGTACCAGCTCTCACTTTCCAGAATTTAAGATGTAACCAAATGTGGTTGCTAGAGAGCATTTCAATCTGTGGTGGTTGTTGCTATACGGTGACAGTGTTGGGTGGGATATTTTATTGTTCACTGACTGACCAATTTGAACTCAGGTGGACGAATATGCAGTGGTTGAGTGTGAGAATTTCCCTGTTCCAGGTCCTGAGCAGTGGTTAGTTATGCTAACAGCTAGAGGACAGCTGAGAATGCCCAACCTGCTGCATCCTTGTGAGGATGATTAAAGGGCACCTGTTTTCTTATTTCACCTCATCTTACACCAGACACTCCAGCTACATGGCTTGTTGAGTGAAAATGGGACGGCTGGCCATGAGACTGTCATAAGCTCCTTACTCTCTTCAAAGGGCAAATGAGATTGTTACCACCATCATGGCAGAGGTCATCTATAGTTGGATTAAGAGATGGTTGCTGTTTGCCTCTATCATGGCACAGGTCACCTACAATTGGATTAGGACAGTGGTCGGCAAACTGCGGCTCTCGAGCCACATGCAGCTCTTTGGCCACTTGAGTGTGGCTCTTCCACAAAATACCGACTTCTGCGCATGGGTACATGCACACCCGCACGTGGTATTTTGTGGAAGAGCCACACTCATGGGGCCAAAGAGCCACATGTGGCTCCTGAGCCGAAGTTTGCCAACCACTGGATTAGGAGATAGTTGCTGTTGGCCCTGGTGATGTGGGGAAGAAGGAGGAGGTGTCTACTCCATGAGCCGGCTGTAATCTCCAGGAGAGCAGGTCCTGTATCCATTGTATTAGCTTGTTCCCCAGAGTCTAGCTAGGTGCCTGAAATAATAGCACTTAATAAGTATTCATTGAATAAATTAATAAATTATCAAGTAACGTATGTCTTTCTTAAATCTGAGGCATCAAGAAATGGTGCAGCTTGAGTTCTCTCTGTGATCTTTCCTTCCTCCAGCACTTTTGGGTGGTGCTCTGATTGGAGTTAAGTCCCTACATTCTCCCAGATGTTGGTGAGATTTGGGATGTCCTAGGTGCACTATCCTTTAAAAACATGGCCCTGTGAGAAGCACCTGCTATGCCCTGTCCTGCCTGCCCCACGCCCCCACAGGCAGGGACCCAGCTGCTGGAGCAAGCCCTGTTGCGGGTAGCTGGGATGGCATTCCAAAGCTGTTGTCTGTCCACCTGCATGCCAGCTCCGTGCCTATCATTTTCACAGCACCATCCATGTTAAACAGGCAGGAGCACCAGGGGTTTTTGAATACAGCAATTAACAAAACAGTAATCAAGCTAAGTGTTTAATTTCAGAAAATTAACATCTTCTCTGAGCGGATGTGAGAGATGGGGGGAAAAGGCACATTAAATGCTCTGGGTAAATAAAGGCAGTGCTGGACCACAAATATTTTCCAGTGCAAGGAAGACTGCCAACCCCCCAGGCCTTGGGTTCAGTTTCCTTATGAGAGCTGAGCTATAAAATTGAGCCCTTTAAATGTGTGTCTTCCTTCCTTCCTTCCTTCCTTCCTTCCTTCCTTCCTTCCTTCCTTCCTTCCTTCCTTCCTTTCTCTCTCTCTCTCTCTCTCTCTCTCTCTCTCTCTCTCTCTCTCTCTCCCCCCTCCCTCTCTTTCTCCCTTCCCTTCCCTTCCCTTCCCTTCCCTTCCCTTCCCTTCCCTTCCCTTCCCTTCCCTTCCCTTCCCTTTTCTCTCCCTCTCCCTCTCCCTCTCCCTCCCCCTCTCCCCCTCTTTGAACAGAGCAAAGGCTTCATCTCTCCAGAACTCAGGGTGTTCATTTGTGCCCCTCTGAGCCTGTCTGCAACATAGAAGATCCTGACATCTGTTGTCTTTTTGTGAACTGTACTGTAACAAGGATGACGCAATGAGTTGTTGGATGTGCACTAGTTCCTTATGTGTGTAGGCCATATTTCTTCTGATAGAGCAGGTCTCACTCCTCCAGTAACCCCTGCACCTCAACACGGTATCCTCTATTCCAGGATATCCCAGTTGGCCTTGCATAATGGTCACAGTCTGATGGTGCCTCCTAAACCAAATGGCTGGCATTTGTTTGCAGAACCAGGTTTGCATGTGAGAAGGGAAGCTTGTGAGGAGGTGGCTGTGTGAGAGGCTGGGTGGAGACAGGACCTCTGGTATCTATTGGCTCATGTGATGGCCTGGAATGGAGTGAAGGCACAGGGCAAGGACTGGGAGGGCAAGGAAGGCAGCTTTGCAGGGGGCACATACTGAGGTTTGAGCACGACAGGAACCCTCGAGGCTCAGTGACGAGGCGCCCCAGGGAGGCAGGGATGCCGGGAAGGCTGTTGGGCTGGGTGGAGTGGGGCACTGCCTGAGGGAGTATTGGGGAACTGTGTTCTCACAGGGCCATTGATCCTCAGGTAGGGGACTGGTGATCTGGCTCAGTGAGTAGCTTTCCTATGGAGAGCTCTCAGGCACTGACATGGAGAACAAAGAAACCAAAGCACAGAATGAAAGGATGCTTTGCAAATACTTGGGAGACGTGTCAGGGGCTCCCAGAAATGTTCAGGGAAGGCGTCAAGGGAAAGCAGCTTCAGTTCTGTACATGTGTGGTTTGAGGAGATTTCGGGTACCCAAGTTGGTATTATTTATGCAGCTGGATATTCAGGCTTCTGTTTTCTCTGTGAGGTAGTAGGTAAGCTTGGTTGCTGAATGAAGGGAAAGATTGGGATTGAATGATGGAGGAGAATGGACAAAGGTTAGCAGTGTCATTGCAGAGAATGGGAGATGGGCTTGACCAGAGAGATTCAATGTTTCCAGAAATGTTGAGGGTCATTTGAAGTTGATCATGTATTTACAAAGCTGCCGGTATGCCCTGTTTATCTGACTTTCTCAGCAGTGTGTGGCTGCTGGAGAGCAGACCCTCCAGGAAGTTGATTGACCGTGGGTCTCTCTTGGGTTGAATTTTGCTGGTTGTATCCTATGAAAAGATAAAGGCAACTCATGCCTGATGGTAAGGGGAGTATTGCCAATTATGTTATTGCAAAGATGGAACTTAAGCTGGTTAATGAGGGATATGAATGAAGGAGAGGCTGATGCATTGGGTAGAAGTCAAGACTGAGAGAGCCAGATGAAGCAACAAGAGTGGGCTCATCAGAGGTCATGGTCCAGAAGCAGAATAGTTGAATTTGGGGCTTTGAAAATGGAGCAACTTCAGGTGAGGCCAAATCCAAGTGTGCAAAGGGAATGGGCAGACATGGAAGAGTTGAGGGGGTCAGGAAACAGAGAGTACGCTATTCAAGTGGATGCTAGTCATCCCCAGGAGGGCCACGCTCAGGATGGAGACAAAGACAGAGCTGGAAGCCCAAGTCTTCAACAAGTTGGGGAGTGATGGTGGGAGACAGCACACAGTGGTCTCAAGCTTGGAGAGTGGCAGCCCAGCCAATGGAATTTTTTAGAGGGTGTAGGAGATGGTGAGCAATGGGGTGGAAGAGATGACAGGGAACAGGAGTACACAGCCCACTTCCTGACCTTGAGGTGTGCCCAGTGTAAAATAATAAACTGCCACACTTGAGAGGGCTGGAGAGCAGAGGTATCCTGGGGAGTCAGGGTCAAGGGGACCCTTGTGGGGATGGCGGTGTGCAGAGCGGGCCTCAAAGTTGGACATTGCAGAGTGGAAACTTGCCTGCAGGAGGAAGGGCTTCTTAAGTCCAAGACATTTAGACCTCAGGCCCAGGAGGACAGTCATGGTGGCAGTGATGTCAGCCTTAGGGTGGTGGTGGTGGGTCCCCCAGCTGTAATGTGTGCTCTGCTGAACATGGGTACATGGCAGCCAGGGAGTAAGGGGCACACAACCTCTCTCCTGAGGCTGCCCCAGTGCCAGTGTTTCCAGTGAACTGCCTTCTGTGATTAAATAATCAACAAACCAGAGCTGCCCCTCCTCTGGTCCCACACCAGGGAAGGCTGGCAGGCCTGCGGGAGGCGGAGCTAAGTGCTCCCCAGCTGCCACATGAGCTCTGATGGGTCTGTCTTCAGCGGCCCTCATAGCCACCCTGGGATGCCTGCCTAGGACAGGCATCGCCTGACAGTTGCCTCTATACACTCACTCATCTCTTTACAGCCTCCTGCCTCCACAGGGTTGTGGGGTTCTTGTTTGCTGTCCTTTCCTGGTATACCTTCTGGTTACCCCAGCAGGAAGGAGGAGCCCTTCCTCCTGCAGGCAAGTTTCCACTCTGCAATGTCCAACTTTGAGCTCTAAGGAGCCAGGAGAGCGGATCTTGGAGGCAGGAGGGACCTCAGGACCCCACTAACCAGAAGGCCTCCTTCTCTGGCATAGGGCTATCTCTGTGGGGACCCCTGACCTCCCTGAGGGATCAGGCAGCATTTATCCATGAATGATGTGATCCTGACTCCCTTTGCCTGTGCTGAGCATCCTCAAGGGGCTCTGAAAAGGCTGGGTGTGTGAGTGTAGGGGAGGGACTAGAGGGCCCACACTGGGACAGGAGGCTATTTCTGGCTCTGCCCTCGACTGCTGAGGACTTAGGAGAGCCATTTTCCCTCTCTCCCCCTCAGTGCTCTAATCCATACATTGTTAGGGTTTTCAGAAAACTAAATGACCTCAGATGTTCTTTCAAAATGGAACATTCTGATTTCCAGATTTCTAGACAAACAGTTCTCACACTGGTGCCTGCATCAGGGTCCCCTAGAGGGCTTGTTAAGACACAGATTGCTGAGCCCCACTCCCCGAGTTTCTGATTCAGTAAACCTGGGTGGAGCTCCAGATTCTGCCTTTTCTACCAGTCCCCAGGTGATGCTGATCGGGGACCACATTTTGGGAGCCAGCAGGGACAGGTGGATGATCCCAATAAATACACCTCCCCTACCCTGAGTCAGAAGCAGTATCAGAAACGAAGGCCTGTGCTATAAACCTACATCCCTACAGCAGCCCCCACCCCAGTTGTCACACTTCCTTGGCTTAAAACCAAACACATGAAGGAGGCCCCTGTCTGGGGGTGAGGGGCTAACTCAGTCACTCAGGTCTGAACCCTCATTTTCTCTCCCTTCCCCATATCATCGAACTCATGACGAGACTCAGCCAATATTCTACAATGGTGTCAAACAAGTGCTACCTTCCCAAAGCAGTCCTCTGTTCCAAGGTAACTCCAAGGTAGAGAGGGAGATTGGAAGGGGTGTCAGGGCCATCTCAAGGCACCGCCCAGAGCAAAAGCCAAGAAGCCAATGTCCACAATAGGACAAAACAATTAGAAAAATAATTAATTCTTCTTTTGTATTCATACCCAGTCTCCCAACTAATTGCTTATTTGTTTAATCTACTTTGACCACAAGTGTTACTGCACCAAAAATATTTAATGAGTCAGGCCTCCTAATGTAAAATTCCAGCATATTTGTGCAATGAAATGAATTTTCAACAGAGGGAGAACCTGTTATCTAAGTACCTTCTCAACAGAGTTATCTTCTAAAATAGAAATGTCAGAGGAAACAACTGATCTATGCACAATTCATCACACGATTCATCTTTTGCAGTTTATTTGTGTGTAAACTGTTCTTCTTTGTCATCAGTACTAGTGGGCCTGAGGTCTTTAGCTAACATTTAAATGTAGATTTTTTTTCTAAGAATGTGTTTCAGCCCTAGCTGGTTTGGCACAGCAGTTAGAGTGTTAGCCTGCAGACTGAAGGTTCGGTTCGAGGGTTTGATTCTGGTCAAGGGCACGTACCTGGGTTGCAGGCTTGATCCCTGGCCCAGACAGGGTGTGTTTGGGAGGCAACCAGTCAATGTGTCTGTCTTGCATTGATGTTTCTCTCTCACTCTGACTCTTTCCCTCCCTTCCATTCTCTCTCTCTCTCTCTCTCTCTCTCTCTCTCTCTCTCTCAAAAAAAAAAAAAAAAATCAATGGAAAAAATATCCTCAGGGGAGGATTAACATCAATAACAACAACAACAAAGAATGTTTCATATAACCCACTACTCCCAACTTTTCGCTTCAAACCTCATCACCCATATCTTTTAGGCATTCGCAGCATTTAATCAGAGGCCTCAGGGGACTTCTGGAGGCTGCCTGGCATTTTTGGGTCTCTCTGTGGACCTTTCAGATTCTGGGTTTGGGAGATAGAAAATGGACTGGTTTCAGGGCTCTGGGGCTCCTACTTCTGATACAACCAGAGAAGCCCTGAATTATTCTGTTTTTGCACTAGGCTTCAAGGAAAATTTTGTTGGGAGAAAGGATTCCACAGCCCCAAAAGAAGAAAAGGTAGAAAACTACCAACATTAGGGTAACTTTTCGCTGACACATCCCAGTGAGATGGGGCTAGCCTGCCCCAGCCTCTCGGTTTCTGCCTGTCCCCCGTTCCCCGGTACTGCCATCTTCCTCCCCAGGTGCCCACTGCAGAATCACAACCTGCCACCCCCCACCCACCCGCCACCACATCTTTCTCCTTTAGAGGCCAATATGCATGTTAAGTGCAGCTACGTGTTTCTCTGATCCCTTTTACTTCTGATGTTTTTAGAGAAGGTCCTGCAATCATTCCAGTGAAGGTAAACTTTTAGAGGCGAACACTGTGGGAAGAGGCTGGAACCATGACATCTGCCCTAAGGAATTGATTCCAGTGATGGAGAGCACTGGAAAGCTAGATCAACATGCACTGTGTCCCAAGGCAGCAATTTCAGGCCATTAAGTTATTAAAGTAAGGGCTTTGAGTGGGAGGAGGGAAGGGTTGGTCTGGTGAGCCTGCCGGGGCAGGGCACAGTGAGGCCTGATTTGGGTCTGTCAAGGCTGGGTGAGGTTATGCAGAGAGGTGGCCAGAAGGGCTGGTCAACAGGCAGAGATCCCAAAAGCTGAGTTCTGCTGGGACATGGCGAGTGGAGCAGTTCAATGAGAGCAGTGGCTTCCTGAGAGGGAACAGAGGGAGGTGGTCTGGACAGGCCAGTGGCCGTCACATTGTCAAATTAAGAGAGGGAGTTGGGACTTTTCCCAATGGGGAGCCATTGAAGGTTCTTAAGCATCAGAAGAAGGTGGTTAAATTGAGCTTTGGAATGATTAACTGGCTGCAGTCAGTTTGAAGTGAAGAGGTAGACAGGGAGTGGGGACAGGACATCAGGTGTAAGGAGATACTGGTGGCAAGTCCAGGAGAAAGGCGGGGCCAAGCCAATAGAGCATTGTTGAATCCTTGGCCTGAGCCCTAGCATAGGAAGGATGGGCAGTGGCATATCCCCTCCCCCTGAGTCACAAGGTCAGGGCACCCCATCGTTTACTTC
Source organism: Myotis daubentonii (assembly GCF_963259705.1). Taxonomy (NCBI): domain Eukaryota; kingdom Metazoa; phylum Chordata; class Mammalia; order Chiroptera; family Vespertilionidae; genus Myotis; species Myotis daubentonii. Next base: position 31,821,542 of record NC_081853.1, on the reverse strand, counting down.
CTAGATGTTACTTTCCAAAAAATCTCAGCTGTGACCTCAGCTCCTAGGGCAGAGAGGTGGCCTCAGAACAAGGCTGCCTCTGGAATGATTTTCACCCATCAAAGTACCATTTTTTTTCCTTTTAGATGAGATTTGCTGAACTCTGAAATTTGTTTTATATTTTTATTACCCCTTCAAACATTTTACTCTAATAGATCAACGTGATTTTGAATGTATGGTGTTATGCTATTATTTTTGTTTAAAACATAAATTGATGTCTTATATAAAATAGTTTAACATAATAAACTGTTATATAATTTACTATATCCCAAATGGATTATGGTTAAAACTGTTTAAAGAATTACTTTGACATAAAAATCAATTAAGACATTAGGAAATAATTTTAATAAGCAAAGATAATGCATTAGAATTTAGCAATTGGCTTAGGGAAAAAAACACACCATTAACTTATTCTCACATTTTGAAATCTGAGATGCTTAATTGTTAAGGGGAAGTTCCCCTATCAAATAAGGAAAACAAAATGAAGAAGAAAACTTTGAATGTGACCAAGTCATTAACTAAATTAAAAGGTCAAGAAATGTTATAAACATAAAATTATGGGTCAGGTGAACCTGAGATATGACTTCAAGACTTCTGCACAATAAGACTCAGGGTCCAGACAGGCCAGCGTGGCTCAGTGGTTGAGCATCGACCTATGAACCAGGAGGTCACCAGTCAGGGCACATGCCCAGGTTGCAGGCTCGATCCCCAGTGTGGAATGTTCAGGAGGCAGCCAACCAATGATTTTCTCTCACATTGATGTTTCTATCTATCTCTCCCACTCCCTTCCTCTCTGAAATCAATAAAAATTAACTTCTAAGATAGATTCACGCCACCATTTCAGACCCAGGATTGCAGGCCCTGGGATCTCTTTTGGTGCCCTTCTTACAGTCGGAGGGCTGGCTGATGGTCAGCCAGACCCCATCCCTGATGCCACTGACAGTGACCTGTTTGGGCCAACACTTGTCCCTTGTCACCAATGCGTTCTTTCCTAACTTGCAGCCAGGGCCATCCTGCCCCTATAATTTATCCACATCTCATTTGTCAGTGTAGGCAAGAACATTCTGTGCCCTTTCTCTGCTATAAGGGATATACTATCTTGGATCTGCCTGCTTCAAAAGCAGTTCGGAAGTGAGAGCTCCCCAAAGTCTTCCTGGGCAAAAACAGAGACAAGGCCTCACTCACTCAGCCTGCCTTTGTGTTGTCTTCATCCCTGAGCCCCTTGAACAATGAGATTTGAAGTTGGAGTGTCTTTCTGCTTCAGGCACATGAAAGGGCCTCTTCTATTGGTTCTCTCATCAGACACTCCTGGTTCTGACTCTGCTGAAACCCTGGTTGATTTTTTCTCGGTGGCAGGCAGGCCACTCTTCGTTGTTTCCCACTCTCCTCTTTGGATCCCAGCTTCCTGCTTTACCTGGTGAAGAAAGGGTTTGCATGGCAATTCTGATTCTGTTTGTTTTATTTTTTGTTTGTTTGTTTTTTAGTATATCCTCTTTCTTAAGCCATCAGTACCTTCTTTCCAAATAGCCCCCAAACTAATTTTTTTTTTTACTTTTCCTACAGAAAGGTCCATATATGCTTATTTGCTAATTTTTAATAATTTTGTGAACTCTTTTCATTTCCTTTTTCTCAGTAGAATGCTTATTTTAATCAAAAGTTTTCTGTGTGCTTGTGAGGGAGAGACTCTTTCAAGCATTAGATGAAACTGCCTCTTCATCTGAGGATGCAAGTTTATGGAGAAAAGACAACTGGCCGGAACTTCCGGTTGGAACCAGCATTATCTATGGGTCACAGGGCTGCTTCTCTGAACTAATCTTCCCATCCCTCCATAGCCTGCCTTCGTTTTGCTAGGAGCAGTTGGTGTTTAAATGGATCCCTGAGCTCATTTTAATTTTCTCTTTTGTCTGAAGGGTTCATAGCATGTAAAACAGCATATCTAAAGGTGGCAATGCATTTGGAGAAGGAAAATAATAACAAATGTATCACGGTAGTTGATCACCAATGGCAGAGCACCAAATGTAAGCTGCCCTGATTTTCAGGCAGTAAGAATAACGCTTTTTCACATTCTCCCATGTGCTAAGTCCCATCTCAATTAAAATGTGAGGCCTTTAGAATGACCTGTGTGAGGATAAAGTCTGCCACAGGGTCTGTGAGCATCGTGTCATCTCCCTAAATCTAAGAAATGCAGGCAGCGGGGAACTTCACCCTCTGGCAGCTTCTCCTGGAGGTGGCCGCCGGGACGTCCTTGCCATCTCTGTAACAGGGTCCTTTCTCGCAGTGGGTTTTGCCTATTGATTGCCCTTGGATCACCCTGCCCTGTGGTTGCCTCTTTACCATCTGACCCCATCTAGACTCCAAGGTCCTTCAGGTCAGAGCTGTGAGTTTCCTCTTTGTCCTTCTATCCCCAACAGTTAGATCAGGGGCCTGGCACAATGTTTGGCAAATATATTGAGTCTTGAATGATGGCTTTCTAAGGATTAGAGGCAAAGAAAAGGACTAAGCCCATCAAAATCCTCAGGTCGTTAGGATTAATCTTTCCAATTTTTAATACAGGATGCCTCAGCTCTTCAGGCAGAAGGACCCCGAAAAGCTGTATGGTACTGACATGATTAACAACATGGAAATCGTGTTTCACACGGATCTGAAATGACACCTGCCCTGCACAGCAAGTGTGGCAGGGGGAGCAGATTCATGGGAGCCACGCTCCGTCCATCTTGGTGGCCTATTGGGATCCCCCAATGGTCTTACGGACTCTGGAAGCTTCCTCACCTTCCCTGCCTTCCCTGAAGTGCCTTCATGCTCTCCATGTCTCTGTGCATGCACATGAGGTCTTGGAAAAGATGACCGTGAGCCATCCACATGGTTAACCATCCAGCCTGTGGCTAAATCCATGCTCAGTCCCTAGTTTCATTTTACGTGACTTAGCAGTTGGGTTCACACATTCTTTCCTCCGGAGAACGCTGATTGCCACTTGGTTTCTAGGTGATCACATCTTCTGTTTCCTTTTACCTTGCCGGCCTTTTTTTCTCAGGCTCCTTGGCTGTTTTCTCCTCATTTTCTGAATCTTCGAATATATTTCTGTTTTACTCATTCTCTTGGGGATCTCTGTCAGTCCCGCTGTTTTCAGTATCTTTGAAATACTGATGACTCTAAATTTTCTTCTCCAGACTGGACCTCTTATACATGCTTTTGCCTACCCAGCATCTACTCTGGGCCATCTTGGTCATCTTCCACCCATTGGAGCACTTGCTCTTTCCTCCCAAAATGCTTCTGCCTGATCTCAGTTCATGGCAGCCCCACTCTTCCAGTTGCTCAAGCCAAGATCTTGGAGTCATTTTGATGCTTCTGTTTCTTCCACATCCCACATCCATGGAGATACTTTAAATGTATTAGGTCTTTCAGCTTTGCACATGATCTCTGCATTCTATTCTCAATAGGGTAATACTACACAGCATAGGGTGATACTGTTAACATGCAAGTCAGAGTATGTCCCTCCCATGTTTAGGACCCTCCTGTGGCTCCCCACCTCACTCAGAATAGAATCCAAAGGCTTCTTAGTGTCCCTTAGGGTCCTACCCTTTGTCGCCTTGTTTCTGTTCCAGTCCCAGTGGCTCTTTGCTATTCTCTCGAAACACCAGGCTGCTCCCAGATCAGAGGCTTTGCCCTGGCCTCTTTCTTGAAAATGCTCCTCTCTTGGGTATTCTCCTGGCTCTCACCTTCCATCCTTCAACCCTATGTTCCTGCATCTACTTCTCAGGCAAGGCTTTGCTGACCACACGGTTTGGAATTGCAGCCTTCTCCGGCCAGTCTCTGACACTTTGACATTCTGTATTCCTTCTCTTCTCCATTTCTTTCCTGTTGTACTTAATATTTTTTTTAAATATATTTTATTGATTTTTCACAGAGAGGAAGGGAGAGAGATAGAGAGAGTTAGAAACATCGACGAGAGAGAAACATCGATCAGCTGCCTCTTGCACATCCCCCACCAGGGATGTGCCTGCAACCCAGGTACATGCCCTTGACCGGAATCGAACCCGGGACCTCTCAGTCCGCAGGCTGACGCTCTATCCACTGAGCCAAACCGGTTTTGGCTGTACTTAATATTTTTAACATAGCTTATGACTGATTGATTTATTATATCTAGTCTCTGAATCCTTCCACTAGAAAATATGGTCTGCAAGGGCAGGTAATTTTATTTAATTCACTATGGAATCCCTAAAACTTAGAATGGTGAGTGGCACATGGCTGATGCTCAATAAACATTTGTTTAATTAATTAATTAATTAATTAAACCATGATACTAAGTTGGGCGGCAGATAAGATGCATTTGATGTTTGAATCAGGATAAAAATTTATTCCAGCTCACTAGATTAATGGGCCAAATTTAACACTGTAAAGGCAAAGAGATCCATGTAAATCCCTGCAGTCAAAAGCCAATTCTATAGACAGAAGATAAGGACCACACCATGGGAAAACCTATAGGTGATATTTACCTATGATTTCAGAATTGAATAGCAGGGACTTGTCCTCAATCCAAAGGCTAATGGTCACATTCATAGACGTCCAGTACACAGGTCCCGGTAGATATTAGTTTAATGTTTGCTGCTCAAAGAGCAGTGGGAGAATTGGGTTCACCTCTGGGCCTCATGCCTGAAGAGAGATTTAGATAACATGAGCCCCATTTGGAAAACAGCCACCTCAAGTGGCAGCATATCCTGGGAGAAATGTTTATAGCATCCGGCCATTCTTTTCAGCAGAAAAGACTCGGGGGAGACCTAACTAGTTTCTGGAGCTATCTGACAAGCCATTCTGTGGAAAGGGAACATTGTATATTATTTCAGTTGGCAGAACTGAGACCAGCGGGAAGAAGACAGATTTCAGATAAGGATAAGGTAGACTGCAAATTGGTGAGAGTTACCCAAGTTTGGAGCAACAGCACTAGAGGCAGTGAGCCTCCCATTGCTGGGGGCAGAGCAGAGCTGAGTGGAGACTACTTAATAGGGACACTGTAGGGGGATTCAGGACTTTATGACCTCAGGCCCTCCACAGAGCAGACACCAAGGTGGGATTGGATGTGCCGGAGATTGGGAAAATGGGGTGGAAGCCAGAGGAGGCTGGACTGAAGGTCTGAAGGCCTGATCCTTCTGACGAAGAGAGGAAACGAAGGAGATTGGGTAGAAAGAGCTTTGGACTGTGTTTGTGTTATAAGGAAGCATTGGTAAGGCCAAAGGGGAGACTTTGAGTGAAAGTTGCCTACCCAAAGAGTCAGGAATAGGACTATTTTAGCATCTCGGCCACTCCCAGTCATTGGCTGGGAGCAACCAGTGGGAAGCAGGGCTCTCTGGGAATGTGGTGATGGATTGCAGACCCAGCAGCTGGGGCCATTAGTTAATTATGCTCCCAGCAGTAGAAGCTCTGAGGGGCACATTTTCACGGCCAGCACAAGGTCTCTAGTGGGAACTGTGCAAAGTTCCAGGTAGACACTCTGATTTTAATGACTCATCACAACACTCTCACACTGTGCTCTCTCTATGGATCCCTGGACTGTAAGCATCTCAGAGCAAGTGCTCTGCATTGCCACCCTCTGCCCGGGGCCCGTCATGTACAGGTGCTCACTGAGGGTTCAGCAAGTGGTGGAGAATACATCCCCACCCCTCACCCCTCAGCATTTGTGACCTGGTAGCCATGCTCCGTAATTTCAGGTCTTAGAGGTGAATCTGTTAACTTAAATCAAGGATAGTAGATGTCGGTCAGCCACAGTCCCCAGGGAAAACCTATAAAGTGGAGCTTGTGTGAGGAAACAACCTTCCTTGCTACAGAAGTGCCAGGACTAAACGGAACAGCCCCTGAGTGGAGCGCAGACTGAAGCCTCATCCGTTACCCGCCTCTTCCCCTAGAAAGACAACCCTCATTTGTTATTTCCAGACTGCCTTTATTTGACTTGCAACGTGTGAAAAATGTTGAATGGGGAAATAAATAACATTATTTCCAAACAGAGATTTCAGAATCACTTCACAGAGTTTGGAATTATTATCCTGTTTCCAAATGTTTGGTTTGTGTATTGTTTCCTCATTTATATGTGTGAGCTCTTTATTGCAAATGTCCTCATTTGAAAAACTCTGACAGAAGTCTGAGAGAACTCTGCTGTTGGTCTGTGCTCATGACTTTCTTGAGAGATGCCTCTTCTCTTTCTTTAGAAATGCGTCAAAATCATACATGCAGTCCCAGAAAAACGTTTGCTAGAACGTTCCTTTTTACTGCACAGCAATTCTGCTCTGACCAGTTCCACTCCCTCACTATCCTCCCTTGCCTCCAGGTTCTCTTCCCTGCAGTCACTCAGCTCATTACGGCAAGACTGAGTTTCCTTCAACACCTTCTGCTCAAAGCATTCCATTGCTCCTCTTGTCCTACTGGCTAAAGCCTAGGTGTGTGCTTGTTGTCATGCCTTCCCTAATTGGCTTCAGCTTCCTCAGGCCACACTGTTTTTCCATGATTCCTCTGACCTCCTCTTGTTTTGGTCAAGTCTTTCTCCTTGTTACCTGGAAGACACCATGTCCATTCCACTCCCTGCCCTCACACACGTTATCCTGCCCTAAATTGTCACCTTACACTCCTTTGTTATTAAACTCCATTTATTCTGCAACACACACAGGAAGATCTTCAGATCCAGTTCAGCTGATGGGAAAGAAAGGACAGGGTTCAAACCCAATGACATTTCTCTTCCTACTCATCTATGAAAGATGGCACTTCTCATGTAATTGAGGGTATGTTTATCTGCTCTGTCTCTTTCTCTCCCCACAGCCCCTTCCACTGTTCCTATCATGCACCAGGTCAGTGCCACCATGAGGAGCATCACCTTGTCATGGCCACAACCAGAGCAACCCAATGGCATCATCCTGGACTATGAAATCCGGTACTATGAGAAGGTGAGTCAGCTCAGCCTGCAGGCTTGCAAGTCCCAGGGCCAGCCCCTGCTGCATGGGTATTGCCCAGCTGAGGGCACAAGGAGTCGGGTTGGAGGAAGTCCTAAGGGAGGTAGCAATCTGGTGATTTAGGCCAGAGGCTCCCTGGGAGAGTTCCCAGGTCTTCTCTGGCAAAAGCCTCCAAAATCCAGGCACTTTCTGCACCAACTCAAGAGAGAACCTTCCAACCCACCACCCTGCTATCTGGACAGCTCACTGGGCTGGCATGTGAAGGACTGATCCCATTCCCCCAGTCATGTGAAGATACTACAAAACTGCCAGGGGTCCCCTGAACTTTCTGAAGATTTTGTGGTTTTGTAGAATAGTTGTGTTTTTAAAAGTTTTTGATCAGGTACCTCACTATAAGATTGTTTACTTATAAATCATATGCATATACTACTGCACTTAAATACTTATGAAGGTTTAAATATTTCAATGGAAATTTAAAAGAATGAGATAGAAATTAGTAGGAATAGAAACTTATATAGTATCTTTCTTGACTGCTCTTTAGCAGCAGCTACTGGGGGCTACAGCAGAGCTGTGCTGCCAAGGCAGGAAAATGGTGCCCTGCGGAGTTGTCCCTGGCCTATCTGTGGGAGAAACAGGGACTTCCTCCCACCATCATGAACTGCAGCATTTGCAAACTCCCAGGAAAATGCAGTGCTTTCTATACTGACCTAACAGCATATCATTTGAAAATCACCAAATTCATTTATTTATTTGTTCAGCAATTTTTTTTTTATTGAGTGGCTGCTATTTGACAGGTACTATTTTAGGCTATATTAGTGATCAAAACAAAGATTCCTCTCCTCAAGAGTCTTACTTTCCAATAAATGAGATAGACAGTGAACAATCCTATCTAATAAAAGAGTAATAGGCAAATTGACCATCACTCCAACACACAAGATGGCCGTTCCCATCAAAGATGGCTGCCCCATGTGGTCAAAGATGGCTGCCACAAGATGACTGGCAAGGGAGGGCAGTTGTGGGTGATCAGGAACAGGCCAGCAGGGGAGGGCAGTTGGGAGGGACCAGGCCTGAAAGGGAGGGCAGTTGGGGGCAATCAGGCCTGCAGGGGAGGCAATTAGGGGTGACTGGACCTGCAGGGGAGGGCAGTTGGGGGAAACCAGGCCTGCAGGGGAGGGTAGTTGGGGGCGACCAGGCCAGCAGGGGAGGGCAGTTAGGAGCAATCGGCCAGCAGGGGAGGGAAGTTGGGGGCGACCAGGCCTGCAGGGGAGGGCAGTAGGGGGGAACCAGGCCTGCAGGGGAGGGCAGTTTGGGGGGACCAGCCCTGAAGGGGAGGGCTGTTGGGGGGAACCAGGCCTGCAGGGGAGGGCAGTTAGGGGTGACCAGTCCAGCAAGGGAGGGCAGTTAGGGGTGACCAGGCCAGCAGGGGAGGGCAGTTAGGGGCAATCGGGCTGGCAGGGGAGCAGTTAGGCATAGATCAGGCTGGCAGGGGAGTGGTTAGGGGCAATCAGGCAGGCAGGCAGGCAAGCGGTTGGGAGCCAGCAGTCCTGGATTGTGAGAGGGATGTCCAAGATTGGAGAGTGTGCAGGCTGGGCTGAGGCAAACACCCCCCCTCCTATGCACAAATTTTGTGCACCGTGCCTCTAGTGCAGTGATGTTGAACCTATGACACGCGTGTCAGAGGTGACACGCGAACTCATTTTTTTGGTTGATTTTTCTTTGTTAAATGGCATTTAAATATATAAAATAAATATCAAAAATATAAATCTTTGTTTTACTATGGTTTCAAATATCAAAAAATTTCTATTTGTGACACGGCACCAGAGTTAAGTTAGGGCTTTTCAAAATGCTGACACGCAGAGCTCAAAAGGTTCGCCATCACTGCTCTAGTGAATAATAACAAATGAAATCAGATAGTATGTTAGAAAATGAGTATTGTAAAAGGAAAAAAAAAAACACCAAGCAACGTAAATGGGATTAGTCAGATCAAGTTTGGGAGTGGTATCAGTTGCAGAAATAAATGGATGGTAAATGTAATCCTCTTGGAGAAGGTAAGTTCTAAGTGAAGCCCTGAAAGAAGTAAGAGTGTTGTGAAGCAGATATCTGGGGGATAGAGAGCTTGTGCAAAGGCCCTGAGGCAAGATCATGACTGGTGATTCAAGAGCAAGGAGACCAGCATGACTGGAGTGATGTGAGCAATGGGGAAATAGTAGACGGGAGAGAGCTATTCAGGGGAGGTGATAATCGTGGGCCTTAAGAACTTGAGCTTTCCCACTGAATGAGATGGGGATCCATAGCAGGGTTAGGAGCAGAGGAGACACAAAATCAGAAAGGATCATTTAAGCTCTTCTGTTGAAAATAGGCCTGCTAGATTGCAGTCATCTAAGACAAGGATGATGGTGGATTGAATGAGAGTGGAACCAGAAAGCTGATGAAACATAGTCAATTTCCAGATATACGAGCTAAAGACAGAGCCAACAAGATTTCCAACAGGTTGGATTTTGGATATGGGAGGTTTCAGCCTAACCCACTGGAAGGATGTAACCACCAGTGACTGAGAAAGGGATAGCTGTGGGTAGAGCATGTTTGGGGTGAGGGAAGGGACAGAAGTTCAGCTCGATGTCTAAAATACCTCTGGGATAGTCAGTGGAGATGAGGAGTAGGCAGCTAGATGTACAGGTCTGGAATTCAGGAGAGAGGACCAGGTTAGATATGTCTATTTGGACGTTGACCATATGTAGATGTATGAAAGCCTGGAGCCTGAGTGAGATTATCCAGTGGATTAATGGAAACAAGATGGAGAACTGCAGCCCTCCAACATGGAGGCAGTGTTGGACAGGGGGTGCGATGGCACTGGGAAGCAGGAGGCCTAGCTTCCAGTGCCTTCCCTAACCAGCCAGCCATGCAGCTGCAGTCAAATTATTTAACCACACTAGGTCACAGTTTTCACATTTGTAAAACGCTAGCAATTTACCCCCCGAAAGTGGACGGCCAGATGGATCACCAATCTATTCTGTGAGGAGGGATGCCCTTCAGCCATTAGAGCCGAGCTTGCAAAGCAAGGTGGGGATCAGACAGCATTTTATTCATTTAGAGAATGTTGGGCTATGTAGACAGTTCATTCAGAAAATTCAGTGAATTGGGTGTAAATTAAATCTAGATTTATAAGCAACGGTTATATCCATTCAGCTTTGAATTTGGGGTCCTTATTTGCTAGATTTTTTTTTTTCGATCAGTTAATAAAGTAAATGTTGACTTTCCAAAATGTTTTGGACCAATCTTTTTGGACCAGTTGACCACATGACCTCATTTTGTCATCAAAGTTGACCTAACAGTTCAACAGAGTATCTTGTGAGGCCAGTATATGGTATGTCAGAGTCACCAGTAAGGTACCACCCATTCCCACACACATGAACTTGAGCCTTGTAGTTTCTATTGGGGGGGGGGATCCTCTTTAGTATGCCCTTTTGGGTGCTAGGGGCTTCATTAACATTATGTCCTTTGTCCCTCACAACTCAATGTAGTAAATATTAGCATCATTGATACGAGTAAAAAAAAACAACAATTGTACAGAGAAGCTTTTAAAACCAAAACCAAACAAAACTCACCCATAGTCACGTAGCTAGGAAGTGAGCCCACAGCCTAGGTTATTCGCCTTCAAGCCAGTGGCGGTGCTGGGAAGGGGCTGAATGCGTGGGAGACCACCTGCCCCCTTCCTCATCTGCTGTGCTAAGAACAGTCACCCTTGGGGAAAGGGGGAGAAGGCTTAAGGACAGGTTGAGAACTGAAACCATTTTGCCTGTGTCCCTTGGCTCCTCATTCTCCACCCACGTCTAGGCTCCGCTACTGCCATTCCCTTCACATGCTTCCTGCTCCCTTGAAAAACAGTAATTAACCTCCACTTCTGATGTTTTGAAGGAAGCTTATTCTCCCATTTCAGGCCATGTCCCTACTTCTCAGTAATTTATACTAATTATTAACAGACACACATGCACAGCAGCTCAGTGCCTGAGGCAGCTTCCACACCTCATTGAAGCATATTATTGTCCACACTCCAGAGAATAGAATGCTTTTCTTGGGAACACAGAAGATTCTTTGCCAAAGCATTGATTACTATAGAACTTATAAAGTGCTTGTCTATAAAATTGTTACATTGCCTTGACCATTCCTAATATGACTTAAGAAAAGACATTACCTTGCAAGGGTATTTTGGAATAGCCACAATGACAATAATTCATCTTTATTGAGTGCCCATTATGTGTCAGATTTTCACAGATATATTAGTTCTGACCCTTAAAAGAAAGATTCTTGACCGTCAGGTATAGTCCATTTATAGATGCACAGAACTAAGTCACAGAAAGGTTAAATGACTTACCCATGACCACACAGGTCACAGCTAGGGAGTCACAGAACCAGAACTATAGACATTTTTATTATATTTCAATGTATTTCTGATGCAATCATGTTGATGCTGAGGATCTCATAGTTTGTGTGGCTCCTGAAATAAAAGATTGTATCTTAATTTTAAACCCAAATGCTTGTAACCAGAATTATTTTCCTACCTGCTCCACAAGGCCATGGAATCCTGGTCTTCAGAAGATACAAACACAAATAGAACTCAAACCAGTAGATGTCCCGAATTCAGTCCCAGAAAACAAACCCACCAGTCCTCCATCCTATGTCACTTCTTCTAAACTAGGAGTCAGCAAAATTTTTCTGCAAAGGACCAGGTAGTAAATATTTTAGGCTTATGGTCCATAGAGTCTCTCTCCCAACTACTCAACTCTGCCTTTGTAAAGCAAAAAAGCAGCCATAGGAATATGTCAATAGATGGGCATGGTTGGGTTTTAATAGAACTTTATTTATAACACCAGATAGCTGGCGGTGAGCTGTAGTTTTCCAGCCCCTGAAAACCCTCCCTGGTTCTCCAGCCCCACATTGCCCACTTGGCTTGTGCTTGCGACACCTTCCAATCTCAGCAATGTAAATGGAATCTGAGGCTTTCGCCTCTTCCAACAGCTCATTAATAGAGAGCTCAAAAGCCATCGAGCTGATGACACTCCCAGAGGCTCTCCCATGTTCATCTCTGTCTCCATTTTAATATATTTCCATTCATCATTCTCTCTTGTTTACTGTCTTGTAGCGCTTTTCACTCCTGGTGTCAGCGCTTGTAGGCAAACCATCGGAGAAACATCTTCGTCCACTCTCAGCTGTCTCAATGATGAAGCATTTAGGCATTTACTCACATTTCCTACTAACTTTCTATGTCAGAACGGGGTGGTTCAGTCCTTGGGAGTTTCTACCCTGCAAATTTTAGGATCGTTTTCTCATAGAAACTCTTTCAGGCCTTGGCAATATCTTGTGCTCAATCGATTATTTCAAATAACTGGCCTCAAGTATGCTATTTATTCATTCATTTAGCACTGAATAGTTGAGCACCCGAGGGTGCCAGCCCTGTGCTACGTGTTAGGGATGGAGAAATAAGGGAGACATGGTCTCTGCCCCCAATAGCTGCAGCCTCTATCTCCCACATACTTACAAAAAACCAGTCATAAGTGACAAAAAAAAGCAACCTTGCCCTTCACTCTAATTCATTTGCCTGAAGTTGATTAATGGTTTTGAAGGGAACAAGGATGGTACTCAATTTAACCACTGAATGTATGGACTGTAAAATGATAATAGGTTAATGTTTTGTCCTCAAAATTCAAATCTCAATACACTACAACACATTTTTTTTTAACAACACTTTTTTTTTCAGCAAAAGAGCTGCCCGGTCAATGCTTATTTCAAGCAGCACATACTTCCATAGTTTCCAGTAAAACCAGAGAATTTAGGAAGCCCCCTGGATTTATAGCAATGGGAGTTTGCCTTAACTTGCAAGGTGATGTGACTTTCATAGTTTCAGATTTCAGATCTCTAGTGTATCAATAGACAGTAAAGGCCAAAGATCTAAATGACATCCCTTATGCAGTGGACAGCCTTCTTTCTGCTGGATCTCTGGTTGGTGGAGGTGGAGGTGGTGGTGGTGGTGGTGGTGGTGGTGAAGAATCCACCTGCTTTTTAAAGTAGATCAAATGGCAGATGGATAGTCCTTCCCCAAGCAGTCTCTCCCAGGCTCCAATGGATAGCTTTTCTTTTAGAGTACACATGGGCCTCTGTAACTTGCAACTCTGTTGGTCCTTTACAACTGCGTCCAAAGCATTCATCACCATCCTCAGGCCACTTACACTCCAGATATGCCCCAGTCACTTGCAGATTCCTGAACTCCTTTAAGCTTTGTTTTTGCATGTTTTTTCTATTCTCATGGGATATTCTATTCAGTGCTCCCTCCCCACATTAATCCCTGTGGCTAATTTCTTTTATCCTTCAGAACTCAACTCATATCACCCTTCTCTGAGCCCCTCCCAACCTTCTTATCAGTCTGGGCTAAGTGACCCTCTGCTGTTCCCCAGCAGCTCCCTAAGTTGCCCTCTGCCAAGGCACTCGGCCAACACTGTTGTCATCATCTGTTTCCTTTCTGGTCCAGCCCCACCAGATGTTGTCTTCCCAGAGGAGAGGACCATGCCTTGGTACCTGCAGCCCACATATGGCACCCAGCATATGATAGTGGGTCATAATTGTGACTGCCTGGCCAAATGAATGAATGAATGAACACACATCAGGCCACCTTTGACTTTGTGAAGTAGACTTTTACAAATTTTAAGACAATGGTAATTTCTTATATTGTATTGTATTCTTCTGTCCGGGCTGTGTTCCCCAAGTTTTGTCTGTCATTAGACTGAAGATGTGGCTGACAGGTCTCTCGTCATTAACATTCCCCTCATTTGTCACCAATCACCATCTGCCTTCAGAACTGTTGTGCCTAGAACTCATCACAGAACCCCAGTCCTGCACATGGGACTTGGGTCCTCCTCCCAGGAACTCAAGTTCTTCATTTTCACTGATGTCCCCATTTTGCTCTAAGATTAATGGTGCAGACAGGGACAGGCTCAGACTTCAAACTCTTGCTCCTGTGCACGTAGAACGAAGTCATAGTCTCCATCATGCTCATCTGGAGATGATCAGAGAGCAGGCTGGTGTATCCAAAGTACTGAGGGCAATGGAAAATGATGAAAAACAGCCATGAGGAAGGCTAGAGTCATGAGAGAAGCCTTCCTAGAAGAAAAGGCCTTGGCAGGTGGAGGCCCAAGGGATCTGGAGGGCACGGGGCAGCCCTGCACAGAGGCATTGCAGATTGGGAAAACAAAGGCCTGGTGGCCAGGGCGTGGTCCTTGTAGAGGCAGCAAGGTGTCAATTTAGGGGCATATGAGAGATTAGAGTTTATTATGAGGGGCTTGTAAACCTAGATTTAGGAGTTTTGCTTTTATCAGATAATAGTTTTAGGGAAGGTAAGAGATCTTTAGGAAAGAAATTTGGATTTTGTGGGGAGGGTTTGGCAGAAAAGATGGGAAGCTACAAAATCCAAGCATAAATCAAATGTTACATAAGATCAGCCACAAATAGAGGAAGCAACTCTTTTAGGGCACTCATGATGGGCAGAGAAGCCAGAGGATGAGAAACACAAGCAACATCTGTGCAAACCAGAGGGTACATGTACAGATAACAGGAACTGTGAAGGATAGGGCAGAAGGAGTTGGAGAAAATGACAGACGAGGGCAGGGCTAACCCCTAATGAGGACACAGGGACTGCTTTTTATGGAAAAGGGACATGCCTTCCCTGGAAGATGGTGGAGAGGGAACTGGAGGATAGGGACCCAGACAGACATGGGTCAAGGTCAAGGCAGAAGCAGGTGTGGAAGCTCCTCCAGCCTGGTCTCAACCCCTTCAGCAGAGTGGAACTACTTGAGGGAACTTACAGAGTGATCCTGAGCAGCCATTGTGAGGAGTGATCAGGGAGATCCTGAGTGAGGATAGAACAGAAAACATCTCAGCAGAATCAAAGCAAAGAGAGGCAGGCATAGGGTGGCCCAGTGTGTCCAGTGAGCTCCTGCTGAGGTAGAGACTAGATAGGGTTTCACAAAGATGGTTGTGCTTTATTATTCTATCTCTGAACCCTGGAGAGGGGAGGAGTAGAAAATGACCCAGAGCTTCAAGCCAGGCCCTGAGAGCTCAGCATTTGCTCTGTAGCTACTCCATGGTCCAGAGCCAATTCTTTATACCCTCAGCCCAGGACAGCCTGTCCCCATCCAAAGGGATGGCCTGGGGCTGGTGACAACTTCTAGCAGATCAGCAAAACCAAGAACTGGTGGAGCTTGGGTGCTCCAGGGTGGAGTGGGCTGGGGGTGCTGCACTCAGGAACAGGCCACTGACCAATACCCTTGTTCTTTTTCAGGAACACAATGAGTTCAACTCTTCTATGGCCAGGAGCCAAACCAACACAGCTCGGATCGACGGTCTGCGGCCGGGCATGGTGTACGTGGTGCAGGTGCGCGCCCGCACCGTGGCTGGCTATGGCAAGTTCAGTGGCAAGATGTGCTTCCAGACTCTGACGGACGGTAAGGGGTGGGCCAGTGACCTGGCAGAGGGGGAGCAGTTCAGGGAGGAGAAGAAGCCCCACCCCAAAAAAAGCTGCACTCGCAGCCAAGAGGCCAACCTCTACCTGCATTGCAGTGGAATTCCCTTAGAAGGATTTGCCTCCCAATACGCTGTATAGGGCGACATCTGTCTGAAATCCAGTCCATTTCTGTCCAACATCTGATGACTTGCCTTTGAAGAGTCTCTGAACAACATAGTCACTGCATGTGGTCCTGCAAGGGCACAGCAGTGAGACCCACACTGGTCAGTGTGCCCTCCAGCTTTTGGATCTGGGCCCAGATGCCTGTCACTCCCACTTCACTCTGTTCTTGGGGGCTGGGAACTGAGCTCACAGCCTCATGTCATGAGCCCAGGTCTGCAGGAAGGGAACGGGGAGACTAAATGTGAGGTGTGGCAGTCCTATGAACCCAGCATCTCACAATATGTGAGGCAACTTCATATGTGGCCCCAGTAGGTCCTGCTCAGGCATCTTCCCACTGTTTTCCAAACTGTCCCAAGGCCAGAAAGTCTGTCACCAAAAATACTTCCACTTTGCAGTTTTATTCATTCCCTATTATAATAGTTTCCCCCACTCCTCTGAGACCACCCCCTTTAACACTTATGTAAAAGAGATTTCCCTGTAGCCTGAACATTGAGCCTGGGTGTGACTGCTTGGTTGTTCACTCACCATTTTCTTAGCTAGCCATTTATCATAGTGTAAGTATTCGTTTATCTATATATTATCTACATATCTATCTACATTTATTTATTCATTTATGAGCTATTTCCTGATAGTTTTCCAAATGTCAGTCTATTCCCAGCCTCCCAAACTGAAAGCCTTTCATTTTTCCTTTATTACTTAAATTACATAGAAAGCAGGCTGCCCTTACATAACATTTTATTTTAGGCCAGTACTCTTCAGGTAGGCACTTGACATTGCTTGAGGCTTTCTAATGACACATTATATTTTTGACAATTTAAAAATTCACCAGGAAGATTTAAAAATCAGATGATCTCATATAAAAATCATAATATTCATTTTCTTGGGAACAGTTGTAAGGGGAGCCAGTGCTGGTGGCGTTCCCGTGTGAGGCACTGCTGCCCCATGGGTGCCCACCACTTCCCAGTCATGTATTCCTGGGAGCTCTAGTGGGGGCTCTCTGGCGCCTGTAGGATTGGGAGTTTGCAGTCCATTTGGAGTTTATTTTAGATGAATTTTCAGTCATATTTTAGGATGGTGAGATGGGGTTGGAAGGCGAGCCTGTTCATTTGGATTAATGATGCGGCCGGAGTGAGAGGAACGCAGGCTGTCTTCTTTTCCTTTAGGACTCTGTCCCCCTTTTGCACCTCACTTACCATCTAGATTTATGGGCACTTTGGCATCAGGAGGTACACAGGATTAAAAGCCCAAAACTCAAAATGATCTGAGCACTGGTCTCTTGGCAATCCTGCTAGACAAATCAAGAAGTAACAGATTTCTCCCAAGAAGGCTATTTCTTTTACATTGGCAGTTAAGTTTTGTAAACCCAAGAGGGGCTAGATATAAGAGAGTTCTGGTAAGTGGCCAAATTCGAGGGTATTAATCTTAATGACGGAGGTTCACAGATCGGTAGTAATTACGCTCACGGCAGCTTTGGGCCCCAACGGCAGCGCAAAGGTGAGTCTGAAGGTTGATCGGAGAAGGGTCATTGGGGCAGGAGGACCTGTGGGAAGGTCATTTTGCTTTATGGTGTTTTTAATGTATAAAGACGTTGTTATGGACTCCTCACTGTGGTTCTTTGCATTTTTTTTTTGGCCAAATTAACTTTTTAAAAGCATGCATGTTACAAAAAGCTCTCAACAGAGGGAAACGGAAACTCTACCTTCAGTGTTTAACATTGATTTTTAGAGAGCGGGAGGATTTGAGAACAACATCCTTGACTTCAGCAGTCTGTCTCCACCACAGACTTGAAGGCTGGTTCTCAAACATTGGGGAGCATAAGAATCACCCAGGGTATTTGGTAAACATGCAGATACCCTGCTCTTCACCCAGAGGTTCTGATTTCAGAGATCTGAGTAGGGGCCCAGAAATAGTCATATTTTACAATTGGGCGTAAGATATTCTGATGCAGAGCATGGAGAACCTCAGTTCAAAAGGTATTGTCATTAAGGTTGCCCAATAAAACCGAGATGGCCAGTTAAATTTGAATTTCAAATAAACAATGAATAATGTTTGGGGCATACTTAAATACTCACTTCTCTCTCTCTCTCTCTCTCTCTCTCTCTCTCTCTCTCTCTCTCTCACACACACACACACACACACACACACACACACACACACACACACATACACATGTGTATATATCTTGTCTTTGGATCATACATTGAGTACCAGCTGTATGCAAAGGGCACATGGGAAGATTCTAATGCCTCTTTCTTACCTAGCTGATTACAAGTCTGAGCTGAGGGAGCAGCTGCCCCTGATTGCTGGCTCGGCGGCGGCCGGGGTTGTGTTTGTCGTGTCCTTGGTGGCCATCTCCATCGTCTGTAGCAGGTAGGCCCCCCACTCCTGGCCCTGACTGCTCTCCTTGGACCCAGGAAGCCCCACATTCAGACCCTTCCAAGGTCATGCAGACTGGACAGGGCCTGACCATTCAACAGACACACCTCCACTCTCCCAATCATCACTCCATGTCAATCCCACAGGCAGCCTGGATCTCCAGATTGTTCTCTCTGTGCCTGGGATGAAATCCTCTGTAAGAGCTGGGCAAAGCTATGAATCAACCCATCCATCCTCAAGCTTCATTTTAGACAAGACTCTTAGCGCCCCTCGCACACAACAGTTTTTCGGAGTGACAGTTGCAAAATTGCATTTGACCCACTGGAGCATCCCAGCGTGTGCCTCAGCCCATCCTCTGGTTAAAGAGCCAAAAGCCTTGGTGGAGGGCATAAGGCAGCAGGCAGGAAGGGAGCCAAGGAGGAAAAGAGGAACTCCAAGTTCTGCAGAAGGGCTGGCCCTGAAGGCCTTGTGAATTTTTAATACCGTTGCTACTGCCTTCGGTGGTTAGCCTAGATTCTGCTGGGCAAAGGCCTATCGTGCTGCAGTGCAGCCAGAGCACTAACAGCATCCTCAGGAGTCTGCCCAGGCTCTGAAGGGGACCCACGGCTCTGCCCGGCCTCTGGACTTGAAAGCAGACCCATCTGCCCACAGTGGTGGTCAAGCTAGAGCGCTGGCCATGACAAGAGCTACACCTAAGCTGAGAGAAGCAGTTCCCCATCCCAGTAGATTCCTGGGTGAGCCCCCACTGGGACAGGAGGCCTGGAAGAAGGTCCTGGAGCAGAGAGGCTCAGAGAGCTCTTCTTCCTTGTGTCCACAGGAAACGGGCTTACAGCAAGGAGGCTGTGTACAGTGACAAGCTGCAGCATTACAGCACGGGCCGAGGTGAGTAGAAAGCAGACACCCACCGATCCCTGGAGAACCACTGAGTGGAGCAGGCGAGTGCTTGGAGAGCTCCTTATAGCCAGACTGGCCGGTCCCCACCACAGCCCCGCCCAGTGCCCAGCGGCCCAGCACCGCCTCTCTTTGCAGGTCCTCAGGGACCACAGGCTGCCGCCCTGTCTGCTGGTCTGCTGTCTGCCCATTGTGGGCACTCATTGGATGCCTGGCAAGCAGATTATCTTTTGCATTGATAAGCCCATATAGGACAAGGAGTGCAGGGAAAGATTGGGTTTAGCAAGTCAATGAATCCTGAAGTCAGACACAGTGGCGAAAGATGGAGGGTTCCCTATTAACATCTTCCCCCTTATCTAATCCAGTGGAGTGGCTGGGGAATGAGTTAACCAAATTCACAGATAAGCCAGGGAACATGAATGTAGGGAATTAAAAGATAGCAGAGCCCAAGAGGCTGAAGTGTTGGGATATCTCCCAAGTATTTTCTTTTTAAAAGTACCTTAAAAGTTTTCTTCACTCATTATCTTTTTTAAATATATGTGTGCGTGTGTATGATGTTTATAACTAAAACTGCTTCTCAGAAATGTGCAACATGAAGTCTTATGTCAGAATTATTCTTTTATCTGTGTGATTACAACATTGCAGAGTCTGAAAATGTCCCACTGGGTCAGTCGGGCCACCTTCCCTCCTCCAGAAAATGGTGTCCTTAATCCTTACAGTGGACACGTTCTGTTTCTAAATAACTCCTTTTAAATTCCACGGATGCCCTCCGCAATCTGTCCCAGCACTTTGTGCTGTGCTGCCCAGGCTTCTTCTGTAAGCCTCCTCTCACCTAACACCCTCTGTGGAAGTGTAAGCTCTTTTCTCCCTGTTCACACAGCCGTGAACATGGAAAACAGGCCTTATCTACACACACACACACACACACACACACACACACACACTCACACACTCACACTGAGCATGCCTTCAATGGGCAGTTCTGGGAGCAAAAATGGGCTCAAAGGCGAAAGTTCTCAGGGATCAAACTCATCTCTTCACAAGGTTATGTCTCCAGGACAACCACACAGCAGCTTCACCATGGAGGAGTTCATGTTCGAGCATGGCCAGTGCTGGCTTGGGTCGTACAGTGGCCACTCGATAGATTCGATCTCGTTTTCCAGGGGCTTTCCATCTAAGACCAAGAAATTGCCAAGGGTTTGTAGAGGACCAAGCCCCAGGCAGCTGGGCTGCTGCTCCGATAGTCATGGTTGGGAGGGAGGCGTGGGCTCGGCTGGCTCAGAGGCACTGTGGTTCCACAGTGGTCCAGGCAGCCCCACATCAACAGTATAAACCAGGGTAGGGGATTCAATAGAGTGGCTTCTCTCTAAATCCACAGACACTGCTCCTGAAAATCTCAGAGTCCTGTTTACCACCACACTCCCTTTTCCCCATTCCAGGCTACCTTAGGCCTCCATTTTAACCAGATGTCACTAGTTTTAGAGGGGAAAACCCTATTGTGTTCTCTCCTTTCCTGCAGCCTGACTCTCTACCTCACTGCAAAATCTGCAGATGCTTTTACTGATATTAACCTGTGCATTAACTGCTGACATTGACTGTATCTATGATTCTCAGGTGAAGGTGCCCCCTCTAGGGTGCATCAGAATTACCTGTCCGCCTCCTGGCCTCTGCTTCAGGGTTCTGACATGCCCCACCCAATGCTCTCTGCTCTTTGTTGCATTGAGAGCCACTGTAAAGTCCATTTCAGATTTAGCATCCTGCTTACTCTTCAGATGATACATGTAGAGATGGCCATGGGGACACAAAATTGGGAATATCATTTTGAAGACTAGAGATGGCCAAAGGTGAGAATGGGTTGCCCTAGGAGGGAGCTTCCGTTTTAAAGGCATGCAAGTTAAGCCTTGTTATTGCTCCTTGGGTGGGGTACAGAGGGTCCCCAATCACCAAGTCGGGGTACTGCTTGGTGCCTTTTGGGGCACTTCAACCTGAGATCTGGCCATTCTCCTGCTCTGGAGGGACCCGCTCTGGTAGGCCACCACATGGTGCCGAAGTGCACAAAGGTGCTCCCCAAGTGCTCACAGCCCTTCTCTGGGGATTGTGTCACATCTAATGCCCACAGCTTCCGTGGTTCGCAGGGTCCACAGAAAACTCAAAACCAGTCCGCAGTAATCGTGGCCCTGCTGCACCCAGTGGGGTCAGCTGAAGACACACCATTGACAAGCTGCACAGTCGCCATCCCTGGGACTCGGGGTGGACACAGAGTTCTTCGTGGACCAGAGTCCACGTCCTCGGCTGCCTTAGAAGTCTGTCTTCTTTTTAATTCAGTTCACCTTTTAGAAATGTCCTTCCCCTCTATTCATAACTTTTCTCTTTTTATCCAGTGCCTGCAACCTGGCTCTTCTGTTCCCAGTTCTCTAAACTCATAGTCTCATACACTGAGTTGCATTAGTGTATTTTCTCCTATGGACCTCGGTCCCTCTGACTGAAGCCATTACTGTTGGAGCATCACAGTGTGAGGGCTGTAGAGCTGAGGGAAGAGTCAGCACATGTATAACAGAAGAGGAAACGAGTTTCAGAGGGAGGATGGGCCTGGCCCAAGACAGGGCAGGGGTAGGAATGATTAGTTATGAAAGCCTGCTCTGCTCCTTAATTCTGGTAGCTCCCTTCTACTCATCTAACCCTGACAACCACTCCAGAACTTAGGCACTAATCTAGGAAGGTAAGCGACTTACCAGGTCACAGGGTTCATAGGTGGCAGAAGTGGACTGCACACCCTCTACGTCTGGCTGGAGAGCCCATGATCTTCCCATGTTGCAGTGGCTCAAGGTGCCAGGTAGTCAGGAGCATGTGAGAATGGGGTGAGGACTAATTCAAGGTGTCCTGGTTGGTGGTTTGTTACATCCGCCCCCGCCGGGTCCCAGTGTAGGAGGCAGAAAGGTCCATAAAGTGTGATGTGAATGTGCCTATACCTGGACCATCCATGTACCCATGCCTCCCTGTGGGATGTGACAGCAACTTGGAGCTCGGAGGGCTTCCTGCCCTGGGAGTGATAGAACACCTGCAGGAGCACACCAGCCTCATTCATCAGTGCCCGAGAGGGCCCTGCCTCTCTTCCCTGTAGGCAGGACATGTGGCACCATAGCCCTGCCCTCCCAGACCTGCCTTCCAGGATGATGCGAAAACTAAGGGAGACACCATATAAATGGCTGCAAGTGGAACACCTTCTCTAGTGCAATGCGATGTGGCAGATCTGGTCAGTCTGAGAACACAGTGCTCTCTGGGACACTGGTTTATGTCCATCCTCTGATAGACATGACAGGCATATGAAAGGGGGATTTGGATTTGGGTGAAAGAGACTACAGGGAAGGAAAAGAGGAGCCAGATGGCAGGGACTGGATAAAAAGAGAACAGTTATGAATAGAGGGGAAAGGCATTTATAAAAGGTGAACTGAATTATAAAGAAGACAGACTTCTAAGGCAGCCGAGAGAAGGGAAAGTGTGCTGGATATGGTGCTGGTTGCTTGGATGGTAGCACCCAGGAGCCGGAGGTCCGTGTTTAAGGGTGGGTGGGTGGGGTTGTGGGTTTCCCATGTCCAGGAAGAGGCAGATACATGGTGTGCCCTTATGGTTTATGCAGGCCATTCTCAGGAGGCGTTGGTTGGCTAATTAAAAACTGCCTGGACAGGATGACGCAGGTTGGCTAAGGTGGGTGTAGGAACCCATCTTAAAAATGTTCCATTGATTCTACATTTGGAAAACATTACTAGGTACTTACGGGGCTTAGGTAACCACACGCTTGACAGTGGTTGACACCTCGCTGATTTCTGAGTTGGATGGAGTGTGTAAGGTTAGGAAAGAGGAATCCATATAAAGGCTTGGTAAGAGGTCAAGGGCTTTCCAAAAGCAGCCCTAACAGAACCACCTCTTGTGTTGCAGGCAACAGCAGATATAATCATGGAGCTAATATTATTAAGCTTTGAGAAAAACAGAAACAAGTAGGGTATGTGCCCAAAGGTTGTAGACTGGCCAACACTCTCATTGTCACATGGGGCAAGAGGGCAGAGCACTAAGATTACAGAACAGAAGGGCGAGCTTGATCCCTGCCAAATCTTGAAGAGGCTGGAGCAGATGGGCTCTGGGCATTAAAAACTGAATTCTGTGATCATCAGGAACCATCACAGGATTATTAAGAAAAAATAATGGGGCCCTCATCTCATTTACTGGGGTTACACAGTTAGTAAATTCAAGAGAAACTGAAGTTTATTTTGGCAAAAATATTTGATTATCTCTAAGGGAAAGCATTGTAAAGTGGGCACAGAGCTTGTCTTCATGCCAAAAGAAAGTGGGTTAGTGACTCTGTCAGCCAGGCAGGAAGGCACCGGTTTTATTCTAGTCCTTGTCCAATTCAATCTCTTGTTTGTTTGAGTGTTTTTTAAATTCATGAGTCAGGTGCAGGCCTAGGGATTCTTATCAAGTTTGTAGGTAACAGTTGGAGAGCATAGCTAACACCATAGAAGACAGAATCAAAATTCAGAACTATCCGTCAGCATTGAATGCTAATTCGAAATCTGCGAGTTGAAATGTTGGAGGGATAAATCTAGAGTCTAGTGTTTGTGTTAAAACAAAAAGGAAGCTGTGTGAAAGAGGAGGAGACCTGGCTTGCTAATTTGTGTGGGGAAAATGTCAGTATTTAGTTGACCACATGATTAATATGAGTGATATGTAGCTGATTTACAAAGAAGCCAAGTGCTGTTACTGATGCAGAATAATACTGTTCTCTATTTTTTAATTGATTTTATTTATTTTTTTTCTCTCTCTTTTTTTTCAGAGAGAGAGGGAGGGTGGGAAAGAGAGAGAGGTTGCCTCCTGCATGCACACATCCCGACCGGGGATCAAACCCACAATCTGGGAATGTGCCCCGACTGGGAATCAAACCCTGCCACCTTTAGGTGGATGATGCTCCAACCAACTGAGGCTCACAGTCCAGGGCCTCGTCTCCAATTTCGAGCACGTACTGTAATAAGTACTTTACATCATAGCTAGTTTAAGCTTCATAACTGCACCCTGAGGTGCATTTTGCATGTGAAGAAACAGAGCCTCAGAAAGGACAAGTAACCTGTCCCGAGTCTTAGAATTGGTGCTTTATAAAGCAAAGTTTTAAACTTAGGTGTGTCTGGCACTGCAGTCCCCATGGTAGTTCAGATCAGAGGGGGTGATGCACAGACCTGCTGTCCTCTGTGCTGGTAAGAACACATCTGGAGTGATGTTCTTGGTTCTGGGGACCATTTCAGGAAGGACATTGTCAGCAAAGCAGCTGTTCAGGACAGAGCAGCCTGCCCGTGGGGGCTGCCAAGTCCCAATCTGTTACCTCCAAGACTCAGAAACACCAGTTTGGTGTAGAAGAAAGGCAGGCAGAGACCTGGCAGTCATCATCAAGCATCACACCATTATGGCCAAGGAAAGGACACGCTGCTGTGCAGCATGAGATTAAATGGAACCGTTGAGGGAAAGATCAAAGAAGGCAGATGTGATTCAGTGTAAGAACATCCTCTACCCCCGCTTGGAGCTCTCCAACACAGAGGCAGGCTGCTCAGTGGGGAGGTGAGCTTCTTGTTCTTAGAAGCATTCAAGCAGAGATAGTTCTCAGTCAAGAATGTTGGAGAGCAGATTCCTGCTTTAGATGGGACATGGGACGACATTAGACCCAGAAAAACATCTAAATCCAAGGTTCTACTTCTGACTTTCTTGACCCTGGGTGGAGCATGTGTTTCAGAACTGTAGAGGGCATACCATCTAGTTTACTAGAAATCACCTTGAGTACCAGGGTGAAGGTCAGGTCTATCTCCTGGAGGAAGGAGACAGACTGTGGACATTTTGGCTGCTTGTTCTGGAGGTAACAGGAGTATTTGTAACTGAGTAGGAGTAAATGAGGGACTTTGGGGGAAGGAGGAAAGGCCCCAAGGTGCAAAAGGTGGCTGTTATCAGTGGGTGCTTATTAAATGTCAAACAAATTGAATGAGCTAGATTTACCCATGTGTCCACTGCTGGCTCTAAGCCAGAGCTTCTAGCAACCATGTTAACTTAATCTTGAGCTCATTGGCTGTGGCCCTCATGTTCCTGGCAGGATTTCAATGGCCCAGAACCAGTGAGTCTTGCCTAGAAGGACCTGCATTCCCTGATCATTGATACCAAAGAAGCAGGAAGATGTTAAACTCTTTTTCAGGGAATACCTTCCTCAATAGCTAGTAGACTGATCTACTTTCCTTCCCCCAGACACATACTAGTCAATAACTGTGGTTTTTAAGAACAAAGAGTGACAATGTGGTGAAACCTCCAAACAGAAGGCGGAAGGAAGGTGGTCCTCAGATTGACTGCTCTTTAAGCTCGTTGCCCACCCTGGGGCTCCCCTCTTGTATTCTTCCCCGAGCCCTGCCTGAACACCCAGGATCTCTGCTCTTTCGTGGAGAAAGACAACCACCCATTGTCCTGGTCTCAGGCCTCAGAAGCAGGTAGAGCAAACTGTTTCTAGTGTCCATTGACCTTTCCTGGCAGGTTCAATCCAAGAAACCGCTGGATCTTCAGCCCTTCACATCTACAGCTTCCACTGCCACCCAGGTGCCAGTCAAATCTAAACCCCAGGACCTGTCTTCCAGCTCTGTTTCCATTCTGTTTTCTGACTGTCTTCTGAGCACTTGTATATTTCATCTGTGCATTCACAGTCCAAAACCATATGTGCCAACTTCCTTAAGATAGGGTTTCTTGCCCAAAGTCCATGACCTGGTTCACAGTACCACTTCATTCTAGATGACTTGGCATTGATTTGAATTCTTCTTGTCCCTCCCTCATTCCCCATCTTTAGTTGCTCACCAAGTATGTGACTTCTTCCTTTGAAATTTCTCTTGCTTCATCTTCCGTTCTCATGGTTGAGTCCTGTTATCTCCTACCTGCATGATTGCAACAACCTCATAGTTGTCTTCTCAGCCTCCAGCTCCTCCCCGACAATGCATGTGAATGCTGCAGCCTACCAGCTAATGTACTCCCAGATGCCTTGCTCAGTACATCCCTCTCCTGCTGATGGAACAGCTGTCAGCTCTGTGTGTCCGACGACAGCGTTCCTAATGCCTTTGTTTGGTAATCAAGGTCCTCTTGTGCTAGTACATCAGCGCTGTTCCACTTGAGACTCCCCTTCTCTCCACATTCACGCTGGGCACAGTCTCCTCACTCCAGGAAATGGCAGTCCTCTCTCTGAGCTGTGCCTCATGACACTCCAAGCTTCTCCCTCTCCAATGCATGACCATGTGACTTGTCCTGCTAAGCCTCTGACCTTGAAGACTGGCATTCACAGCCTCCTGCCTTCCCTGCTTTCATCAGCATTCACAGCTTATTTCCAAGTGTGACTCTTACTCTCTAGACTCTCCAGCACTGTACCCCAATTCTTTCATGTCTCAATTGCCCGAAGAACTTCACGAGCTGTATTTTCCCCGTAACTCCCACAGTCCTTAGAGCAATGCTGTTTGGGTGTCTAGTCAGTGCTGAGAAAAAATGAGGGGTGCTCAACGTATTGAGACAGAGGATTGGATGAAGTCCCCTCCAGGGTCTGAATTTTATATGCAGTTCCCTAAACTGTTCCCTCTTGAGCTTAGGTATCTGGACCAGATTTAGGTGAGTCACGAAGATGACTAAATCTGTCCTGGATTCAGAGTAGGAAACATGGAAACACACTTCCCTGTTTTCCATGACTGTGAAACCTATTGGGACACAAGATATCAGTGACTGAAAATACCCGAACGCACTACCTCTCTAGAACCAGGCTGGTATTGGGCTCTTCCTGGCACCCCTGATGCCTCCCAGACAGCCATGCCGTCCATGGACCTAACAGATGTCCATGGTTCTGATTTTGAACTTTCTGAATGCACACGAGGGCCGGAGAGGAGCAGTCTTCTCCTTCCGCTTGTCATCCCTAAATGTCACTACTATTTGGAACTGGCCCTTTCCCAGCCTGCTTCTGTTCTGCCCTGAAAACCTGGCACTTGTAAACTTGACAAGTGACCTTTTAGAATCACCCCACACATCTCCCAGCATCCCCAGAATTTGTCCCAGCATCGTCACTTTTGACAGCACCCCGATCTAATGAGGCGGGGTGTCTGACAATGGCCAGGGGTTCCCTCTGCTTCAAGGACTTCTCCAAGCCATGCAAGAACACTCTGGATCATGGCTAAGTTATTTCTCCCCAAACTGAATATATTTAAAGCCATGGGTCATGTTTAAGATTTGGCAAATCTCCCAGAACTACGGTCCTTTAAAGCTTTAGGCGGTCCAGGCTGTGACCCCAGCAATAGCATAAATGGGTTTTGAGGTCAGAGAACAAACATCTACAAATTAGATCTTTAATAGAAACTGCTAAACTAGAAGATCATACAATTTAAGATATTTTCCTCTGTCAAGGCACTAACAATCAGAAGTTTAGATCCATACACACCAGTTTTGTGCCAAAGGTATGTGCCCTATGTTTAAAATTAACCAGAAACTGTAAAATGTTATAAATATAGAATATTAACAATAATAATGTGAAGCATTGGACAGAGCATTATAAAACGCCTTATATGATCTCTCTAGATTACATTCGATATTATGATTAGTGCCACTAATAATATTTCCCCAACACTCACAGTCTGAGAGCATTTTCTGAGCCCCATCTCCAAACATTTGGCGCTGCCTGACTCGGCAGCTGACTTGAATTCCTTGTTCACTGTCTGGTGATTCATTGCACTAAATACCACTTTCCTGATAATTAAAAACTGCTCACTGGCAAGTGGGAGCAGGAACAGGCTGATGCAGGATTTATGCAGAAACGCAAAATGAGCCGAAAGACAAATGACCTGTTCTGCCCAGCTCAAGGCATTCTTTTCTCTCATCATCATCTGGGACTTGAGAAAGGCTGGCTGTAACACGGGACAGAGGCCTGGAGAGAAGTGTCACCCAGGGGAGACGAGGAGACGAGGTGATGCAGGGGGAGCCATTAAGTGAGGTGCTCAGCCGCATCACTCTTCTGATTTAGGACAGCCCATCGCTGCCCCCAGCCAGAGGTTGTAGGCCAGGTCCATTTCCTAGGTCAGCCCTATCAGACCCTATCAGAAGAAAAGCACCGAGTTTGAGCCTTTGTTAGACTTTGGATGTCAGTTTCCTTTCCTCAATGTAGCAATAGGATCCTCAATTCCAGGTAAACAAGGACTGATCCCTACTGTTGCCTAGAGGCCAGGCATTCTAATTGACACCACCTCACCACTCCTAGGCTCCTTGCAACCTCTCCGCTTCTTGTGAAACAATCAAAACCCCTGGCCCCAGAATAGCAGCTGTGCAGGTACACACACACACATTCGCGCGCACACACACACACACACACACACACACACACACACTCACACTCCATAATTCTACAAACCAGCAAGGTAGCAAACCTCTCTGCGAGTAAACTGCACCGGTCATTATAGTGTGAACTTTCTCCCATTTAGATGCACTTAGTTGCCTATTACTGGCCTAAAAGAATCCTGGCACCATCAAGAAGACATGAGCCATTCCCTTCTGGGAATAGCTCCTTCCCAGAACTCATTGGGGCCAGTATCTGTAAAGCTCATTAACTGAGACTCCTTTCTCATTCATCCTTATATATGTCTTTACTTGCAAACCATTCATTACAACACATTCTAGATTGTTTAATTAAGTTCCATGGAAGAGATCCTTTAGGACAGCTTAACATACATCGTTTCAAAGCCCTTGATCTAAAATAACAATGTAGTCATTTTTAACGTAACTAATATAACCCTAAGTGGCTTATGTCCCTCACTGCCCACCCCACTTTGCTTTTCCTTCCTCCTCCCCAGACACTTTCTAGAACAATTTACTGGTAATCATCTTGCGTATATCAGTTTGTGAGCCCTCTCTGTACATCAGGCACTGTGCTAGGCATGTCACTTGCACTGTGGTTATCATCATCACCACCCCAGAGGGAGGTGTTATTCCCTCCATTGGCAGAGGAGAAAATTTTTAAAAGAGATGGATATGGACTAGTTGCATTATACTGGGTTAGTAAGAGTCTTTGGAGTTCTGACCTCACCTCTGGGCCTTAGCACCTGGGCTCTCAACCTCCTCTCAGCACAGAATTTGGGAAAAGTCACAGGATGTTGACACTAGCTGTGGTCCCTTTTGCATTTTGCGTGGGTCTGTTTTTGCCTCCTCTCATGCCCTCACCCCTCCAATGCACACGGACTGACTTCCACCTACAGCATCTGTTTCTGTTGTGTGTTTTTAATTCATTCATTGAGGTAACATTCATTAATAACACTTAGAAATTTCAGGTGTATAACAAATCACTATCTGTATACTCTACTGGGTGTTCACCACCCAAAATCTAGTTTCCTTCTGTTACCATATATTTGACCCCCTTCACCCAATTGACCTAAATGCTCTCTCTGGCCATGGGGCCTCCCCACCCACCTGCACAGCAGGCCAAGCAGCTCCAGCGAATGACTGATGGGAATCGTGTGGTAATAACACAGCTCCCTCCTCTATGGGGTGGCCCAGCTCTGAAGCATATGGTGATTTATTTCCGGGGTTTCCAGAGCTTCCCCAGAGCTTCCCAGGGGCTGAAGCCTGCTTCAGTTCCCCACGGTGGTAGTGGCTTGAGAGCACACTCCAGAGGCTGCCGTCCTTTCCTTCTTACTTCCCCACTCACTCACAGGGACTTCTTAGGGTCAGGGCCCAGGTAAGCCACTTGCCTTCAATATCTTGTCTCAAGTGTTGCTTCTGGAGCTGCTTGTCTAGCTTCGTTAGACACTTTCAACCTGTCCTTAATCCTTCTTCCTCTTCATTTGTTCTCCCTACCAAATGAGAAAGAGATGAACCACCACCCTTTTCCCCCTTCTCTACTGTTATTAAAG
The DNA here is from genome assembly GCF_963259705.1 of Myotis daubentonii. Classification (NCBI taxonomy): domain Eukaryota; kingdom Metazoa; phylum Chordata; class Mammalia; order Chiroptera; family Vespertilionidae; genus Myotis; species Myotis daubentonii. The sequence continues at coordinate 31,791,693 of NC_081853.1, read as the reverse complement.
TAGAATTTCTCCCTCTCCCTCTCCCTCTCCCCATCTCTATCCCTTTCCCCATCTCTCTCCCTCTCCCCATTTCTCTCCTGCATCTCCCAGGGATTAGAACATTCTAGTATAAAGGTGATCTATTTGCTGTGTCCAAATTTCAGTCAACAGATTCCAAAGTCCATGTTGTCATTCCATATTTCCAAAGAGCATGCTAGGATGGTGTTGATTGTCCTAAAGCAGGCCTTCCCGCATGCTGCCAGTGGTTTTATTTAATGACTGGGAATAACCCATCTTTCAGAAAAAGCAGTTCCTCTGAGCAGGGCACCTAGCTCTCTCTGGCTTTAAAGAAATATCCCTTTCAATTCTTTCCTCTATTTTCCTTCTCCCTCTGGATTATACTCTGGCACTTTGATCCTTGAGTGAATTGGTGACCAAGCCAACACTAATTTGAGGAAGCTGTAGAACAATCTTCAGAAGATTTTTGGATGAAAATGTCAAAACTAAACCGTGTGTGAAGGGCTTGGAGTCATTCTAGGAGAAGCTGGAGTGGGGGAGGCAGCCCTGAGGGGCAGAGCTCAGGGAACCTGGGGTCCAGCCTCCGCCTTGGGCCCCAGCTGAGGGCATAGAGCACCGTGCGTTTCCAGATCTGCCTGGCCTGCTAACCTGACTCTTACATGACCTTGACGGCATC